>NC_079437.1:51383832-51676332 GCF_903798145.1 Danio aesculapii | reverse complement strand
ACTAAAGGCAATAGGGACTTCTGGATGGGTGGTGCAAGTCTCCAAACTCATCAGCTGCAATACTCACTGGACAGTGACCACTTGAGAATTCATCTTCGTGACTGCAAACCGCCCTCAGCTTCATTCCTAAAACAAACGTAATGCGCGTCTAAACTCAGTTCATTTTGACTGAGAGAAGGTTAACATTATGCTGGGACTAACCCTGTTTATTAGTTTGATTCTGAGGAATATGGATTTAATATTTTATTTTAATATTTTATTATTATTTTTCCCATTCTCTATTATTATATTTTTAAACATAACATAAATATTTGTCTATATATGTTTCTTAGCATAAATAAGTATAATCCACTTGTACATTTTTATTATCAATTTCTCAGTGAATTCAGCCAATATTGCTTCATTTTAATTAAACAGTTACAGCTAGGTCCATAAACATTTGGACATTGAAACATTTCTAACATATTTTGCTCTATACACCAACACAGTGGATTTGAAATTAAATGAATGTGCTTGATGTGCTTTAACTGCACACTGTCAGCTTTAATTTGAGGGTATTTACATCCAAATCAGGTTAACGGTGTAGGAATTACAACAGTTTGCACATGTGCCTCTCACTTGTTAAGGGTCCAAAAGTAACTGGACAATTGGCTTCTAAGCTGTTCAATGGCCAGGTGTATGTTATTCCCTCATTATCCCAATTTCAATGAGCAGATAAAAGGTCCAGAGTTCATTTCAAGTGTGCTATTTGCATTTGGAATCTGATGCCGTTAACTCTCAAGATGAGATCCAAAGAGTCAAGCAAGCCATCATTAGGTTGAAAAAACAAAACAAACCCATCAGAAAGATAGCAAAAACAATACACGTGGCAAAAAAACTGTTTGAAACAATCTTAAAAAGTAAGAACGCACCAGTGATCTCAGCAACAACAAAAGACCTGAAAGACCATGGAAACAACTGTGGTGGATGACCAAAGAATTATTTCCCTGGTGAAGAAAACACCCTTCACAACAGTCGACCAGATCATGAACACTCTCCAGGAGGTACTGTAGGTGTATGTGTGTCAGAAACAACAATCAAGAGAAGACTTCACCAAAGTAAATCCAGAGGGTTCACCACAAGAGGTAAACCATTGGTGAGCCTCAAAAACAGGAAGGCCAGATTAAAGATCTAAAGGAACTCGGACCGAAGACAGTTGCAGTAGAGGCCAAACCCAATGTCTGGTGATGTCTATGTGTTCCAGACTTCATGCTGTAATTGACTGCAAAGGATTTGCAACCAGGTATTAAAAAGTGAATGTTTGATTTATGATTATTATTCTGTCTAATTACTTTTGGACCCTTAACAAGTGGGAGGCACATATGCAAACTGTAATTCCTACAGCATTCACCTGGATGTAAATACCCTCAAATTAAAGCTGACAGCCTGCAAACAAAGCACATCGTGTTTATTTCATTTCAAATCTATTGTGTTGGTGTATAGAGCCAAAAATGTTAGAAGTGTGTCGATGTCCAAATATTTCTGGACCCAACTGTATATCCATTAAAATAAGATTTTTGGTCACCTACAGTAACACAAAATTTGAGTGTGCTAATTTTTGGACTGTGATCTAAAGTATCTCAATAACAAACCCAATGCTTTTGTGGTTGTTTTAATAGAGTACTTGATGGATTTAATTAAATTGAAAGTTCTAATTACTACAAATTCAGGTTTTCATCAGCTTATAGTAGCTTCAGTTGCTCACATACAGCAATACTTACAATATGCATTATACTTTCATGGACTTAAAAAAATGTTTAAGGCAACGTATTTATTTTTGGCTCAAGTGAACAAATTTAAATGTGAAACCATTACCCTATTTTTTTTTTAATGGATGAATGAACATTTCATAGGAATTGTTGTTATGATTAAAGCTATATCTTTTTGTTTAGAACAATAAGAGATTTTAAATTAATTGACCTTCTTCAACAAGACAAATATGCTTTGCACTAGGTTATATAAAAATGTTCTCATGGAGATAGAAAATGTTGTTTTAGGTACGTGATGAAATTTAGACGTGAACTATTACCCTTATAATTTGTTTTATTTGATGAATGAAACCTTTTTTTTTTCTGGTCACATGTGGAAATGTAATTGTCTGCTAACATAAGAATGTGTTTTGAAATATTAAAAACATCTTGATTGCTGTTTAATGTCTAATGGTGTTGAAAATCAATGATGGCATGTTATTTTTTTTAGGGTAGGGTGGTTGTATCAAAGCCTAGCTTAGTATATACAGTACAAGATACAACAATGTAATTTCCAGAGAAGCCGCACAGAGGAAAAAATGAAAAGAAAAAAACAAAGCTTGGTAATGAGGAAAAAAAAAGAAAAGAAAAATATTGTCTTGTCAAAATATTGAAAAGTATTGTCTTTTTCTAACTTGCCCAATTAACATAATAACCTAGTTAAGTTCTTTAAATTACACGTTTAAACTGATTACTAGTTTCTTGAAAAAAATAGTAAAATACTATGTACTGTCATCATCCAAAGACAAAGGAAATTGGTTATTAGAAATTAATTAAAACTACTATGTTTAAAAATGTGTTTTATAGAGTTTAATTGGGTTTAGTTCAGGGGAGTTTGCAGGCCATATTAAGCACATGTATACCATTGTTTTTAAACCAGGTATTAGAACTTTTGGCATTGTGGGCAGATGCCAAGTTTTACTGGAAAATCAAATCAGAATCTCCATAGATTTCTATGAAAATAAACACTTTATTTTAAGGTACAATTATCACTGCTAATTAATCATTAACTATAACATTTGCTCCAATAAACTCCTAATATGCTGTTTATTAATAGCTGCCCTTTACGCTCTGAAATTGCTCCAGATTGCTTGAATCTTTTAATTATCTTATGCACTGTTGAAGGTGAAATATCCAAATGTCTTTCTTTTAGGAAACTTGTTTTTAAACATTTCAATAATTTTCCCTCTTATTTGTTGTCAAACTGGCGATCCTCAGCTCATCTTTGCTCCTAAAGAATTAGACCTTTCTTGGATGCTGCATTTTTTTATACCAAATCATAAGGACAATCACTTGTTGACATTGCCTGTTTCAAATCACATCACATTATACCTAAAATGCTCCTTTTTTGGCAATGTTACATTCAGATCTGCAATGTCTTGCAGGTCTGAATGAAAAGAAAGGATATGTTGTGTTCATATTGTTTCAATGAAACACAAGTTAAAGTACATTCAGAAGTCACTACTTTTTTTTTTTTTTTTGCGTTTTTCCATACTGTAACTTTTTACTGGTTTGGCGTTATAGAATAAGTACAGAATATGTACATTTTAAGTACAAATTAACAGTCAGCATCTTAATAATATGTAATAAGTCACTTGTTAATAGTGAGAATTGGTACTTAAAGGTGCAGTATGTAAGTTTGACACCCAGTGGTTGAACTAGGTATTGTATTCCTGGATCAAAACAAACACAAGTGCATGTTACCAGATTTGCTAAGCAGAAGCGAGTACGAAGATCGTGTCTAGGCTGATTTAAACCATGTTCTAAATAAAAGCAATGGCACGTGATTGATATACACCTCATGTGCTTTATTCAGTGTTAAATGCTATGAATGTAAGTTTGAATACTATTTTTTATGACATTTATTACTACTGAAAGCAGAAGCAGATAGTTTACCTCAGATCTTGAAACCTTTAGAACTGTGACTTCAGCATCTACATTTAATAATGTTAAAGAGGTTTAATATGTATTTATTAGATTATAAACCTTACTATTTCGTGAGTAAGAGCACTAGTCTGTGTTAATTGAAGGCTGTATTTAAATTTCTGTCGTGTTTTGTCTTACAGCCAAACTGCTAATCTCATCAAGTAGTGTGTTGTTAGGACATGGGGTTACAATGTAAACTGCTCACCTAATGTTTATGTTCATAATATTTATAGCATTTGCTAATTAATAACCACCACATGTGGAACTCTGAATCTTCGCCACATTTCAATGCTGCTACTGTCCAACGGTGGTTGCATTTCAGTCACAGATGGATACTTTGAGAGCCTTCTTAGCTGAATGAATGAAATACGCTGTTTCCAACAAGGCAACCCAGGTTGCTGAAATATAATTGGCTAAACTGGCATTGGGTGGGTTAAAAGAACCAAAACAAAGACAGCCGTTCGGGCACGTAACTTGCATGTTCGAAGCAGAATATCTGACTTTAGCATTGTTTTCCAGACAACAAGAATGCTCACTTACCATGTTTCTTTAATATCTGCAAACATATGGTGTTTTTATGCTTTAGAAGAGTCAAAACTTACATACAACACCTTTAAACTAAAGTATTACCAATACAATTTACTGGACATCTTAAAATACACAACTAAATGAAATGAATGCAAATTAAATTTTTGCCATTTTTACACACAGGTGATTACCTAAGGTTGCCTATTCCTGATTTACTTTGCAGATTCCCTATTTTCTTGCTACCTAGCAACCCATTAAAACTCTGTGATTTTGTCCGCATCTCTTTTCATATGAAGGCCAAGCGCTTGTGTTGATGTCATGTGAAAAGGCCTTTTACAGTCGATGACACCACAGATCCCCACCGAGTGATTTTCTTACACGACTTCTCTTCATTGCATAGCTACGTCAATAACATTGATCCAGTCACCTCAAATATAGCACAGACGCAATTCTAACAACACAAGCGCATCATGCTCATGTATCATAAAAAATGGTTGTGTGAGCATACAAGCCCATTAAGTATGTGCAGTAATTCTGTGTTTTCTGCATGATCGGTGTTTGCTTGAGAAACAGATGTGTGCTCAGCCACCAGGAGCAGAATTTGGAAGCGAGTGCTTTTGGAAAGCCCTCAAAAAACACTACAAACAGATTAACAGGAACATAAAAATCACTCAAACACATCCAGAGGGATCAAACTGCAAAACAAATAGAGATTGGCAGCCCATTGACCAAAATCCACACTCGCTGGACCATTTGAATCTGACAGTGAAATAGAAGGTGGAAATTTTGACTGCTTTTAGTATAAAAAAACACCTGCTATAATAATGTATATTAACTGTTTTTGTAGAATCTACTGTTCCACCACATCCCAAAGATGCTCTATTGGATTGAGCTCTGGTGACTGTGGATGCCATTTGGGTACAATGAACTCATTGTCATGTTCAAGAAACCTGATGATTGAGATGATTCAAACTTTATGATATGACGCATTATCCTGCTGGAAGTAGCCATCAGAAGATGGGTACTCTGTGGTCATAAAGGGATGGACATGGTCAGCAACAACACTAAGGTAGGTTGTGGCATTGACACAATGCTCAATTGGTACTAATGGACCCAAAGTGTGCCAAGAAAATATCCTCATTAGACCAGGCAAAGTTTCTACAATCTTCTTTTGTCCAATTTTGGTGAGCCTGTGTGAATTATAGCCTCAGTTTCCTGTTCTTAGCTGACAGGAGTTGCACTCAGTGTGGTCTTCAGCTGATGTGGCCCATCCGCCTCAAATTTCGAGATGTTGTGTGTTCAAAGATGCTCTTCTGCATACCTCGGTTGTAACGAGTGGTTATTTGAGTTAATTTCCTTTCTATCAACTCAAACCAGTCTTGCCATTCTCCTTTGACCTCTGGCAACAACAAGGCATTTGCACACACAGAACTGCCGCTGGATATTTTATCTTTTTTTGACCGTTCTCTTTAAACCCTAGAGATGGTTGTGCGTGAAAATCTCAGTAGATCAGCAGTTTCTGAAATACTCAGACCAGCCCGTCTGGCGCCAACAATCATACCACATTCAAAATCACTTAAATCAACTTTCTTCCCCATTCTGATGTTCGGTTTCTGCAGTAGAGCGCCTTGACCATTTCTACATGGCTAAATGCATTGAGTTGCTGCCATGTGATTGGCTGATAAGTAATTTGTGCTAATGAGCAGTTGAACAGGTGTACCTAATAAAGTGGCTGGTGAATATAGGGCTGTTGCAGTGAGTAAATTTCTCTTGCCTTAAATCTGGACGGTTCATTAGTGCAATTTGAAGAATTACCGCCAAACGCCCCTGCATATAAAGTTTCCACTCTGCATCTACGAGTCTGGTGTCGAGTTATTATCTGCTTAAATTGATAAGTGCCTATTGAGCTTTTGCCAGATTTCCTATAACAGTGGCTGAAAGGCATTCATTCCTGTTACCTTTATTGCTGTATATGACAGATGTCACAAAAGCTTCAGCTACTCTTGTCCTTTTTGAAGTTGCTCCGCAACTTGAAACTTGTGGGGCGGCTGCGCTTCGATGGCTGGATGGATGACAGCGAGAAGAAACTTCAGATTTGACATATTGCCTTGTGTCACAGGAACTTTTCTGCTGCATATAAGGAATATTACATAATCTAAATTGGCTTTTCATTTGTTGGAAAATCAAAATATTGGACTGTAAAAATAGATTTGTTGACTTCATTTTAATAATTACCCACACTTAATTTAAGGCAAAGGGTTTCCTCAATATTTTAAGTAAAGTGAACTTAACAGTTCAAAGTTGCAACAAGTTTACTCACTTTTTAAAGTCAAGTCAACTTGCTGCCTTTAATGTAAAGTAATTAAGTGCTCTTTGCAGAAACTTGTTTAACTAAAGTGAAGTTTATTTATAAACTAATTTTGAGAGGATCACATGCTTATGATTGCTTGCAGCCGGTCCCACATTATGCAATTTATGATTCACCAATCACATGGTTCCTAAGCCACTATAAATACCGTAAGTTCCATATCACAGTCATCTTTGTTTTGAAAAATCCCCCCTTCCACCCCTACTTCTCCTCCTTTTCTAGATTGGTGGCACAGTGGCCCAGTGGTTAGCACTGTTGCCTTACAGCAAGAACCTCACTGATTGTAGTCCATCCCAAGCCAGCTGACGTTTCTGTGCAGAGTTTAAGCTGCGGTCACACTTGACTTTTCCTCCCATAGACTTCCATTCATACGCATGCGAATGCGTCAGACCGGAAACGCAGGGTCATGCGTTAAGTTTCGCAGTTTGTTGCAGTGCAAAGTTCAAGCTTGGTGAACTCAGACCTGCGAAATCGCATCACTTGACTGCGTGAGACCAATCGAGGATCAAAACAGGACCTCTCTGGACAGAAATTTAAAACATGGAGCAATCGCTCGCTTTTTTAATGTCTAATCATCTTGTTTAATCCCGCCCCTTTTCGCAGCGCCGCATGACAGAATTTCGCACACACAAAGCCCGGTGTGACTGTAGCTTAACACATTCTCCCCGTCCTCACGTGGGTTTCTCCCAGGGTTCCCCGGTTTCCTCCCACCGTCCAAAAACATGCAACTTTAGTTAATTGGCTAATCCAAATCGGCACCACAGACATGCACCTAGTAAGTAGTTATCTCTTAAGAGCAATCCCTATCTGTTCATTAGCTACTACAGCAGGGGAGTCTGTTCATTAGCTACTACAGCAGGGGAGTTCTCGAGATCTACCTGAGCTCAAACTCCCCTCTCGCCTTGCAAACGGGAGGGAGCCCTGCGCTCGAGGATCTTATGAGCTTAGGGCTCTCTCCCGGGACAGCATGCCAAACAAGCTTTAGAATCAATCATAAGCTAAGTGTGAACTCTTGTGTTTTTATAACTTACAATGTAACTTTCGGTTTTGGCACAAGAGCATTTGCCATT
Organism: Danio aesculapii; assembly: GCF_903798145.1. Classification (NCBI taxonomy): domain Eukaryota; kingdom Metazoa; phylum Chordata; class Actinopteri; order Cypriniformes; family Danionidae; genus Danio; species Danio aesculapii. The sequence goes on along the minus strand of NC_079437.1, from coordinate 51,668,653 downwards.
GCTTCATTTCTAAAACATCAGATACAAACAGTTGTAAAAAAAAAAACACTTAAAAAAAACTTTAATTATTAATTTATTTAACATTCAGTGCACAATGATGGAGTGCTAATAGAAAGGTAACACAAATGAACACTATGGTTCCCACGGTTTCTGCAGTTGATTTCATTCCCCTTCCTTTGGTTTGTTAATAGAACAATACTAAATAATTGCAACAGCCTTTAATTTTATTATCAACAAATATAGCCACACACACACACACACACACACACACCACACAAAACGATAACTGAACACTTAAAGGTACAATAGATGATTGTCTTTAGAATCAACTTTTGTTTTGCTAGTTGAAAGTCTCTTCACATCCTGATATCAATCAATAAACGAAGAGGTCCAAAATGTATTCATATGTATTTTTGTAGAAGCTGTATTACTAAGAAAAGTTTGCCCAATGAAAACATTTGGTCCGTACATTACTTTCCTACCCAAATGGGAGGGACTTAGGCCACAAGTAGACTAGGTTTAGGGTTAATGTAGGTGAAGTAGACGTTACTAAAACACAACAGGTTACTATGAGGTTGGGTTTAGGGTTTGGATAGGTGTAGACATTCATAAAACACAACAGGTTACTATGAGGTTGGGATTAGGATTGAGGTTGGATTTAAGATTGAGTTAGATGTAGACGTTATTAAAATACAACAGGTTACTGTGAGGTTGGGTTGAGGGCGTGTAGGTGTAGACATTATTAAAACACAACAGGTTACTATGAGGTTGGGTTTAGGATGGAGGTTGGGTTTAAGATTGAGTTAGGTGTAGACGTTATTAAAATACAACAGGTTACTGTGAGGTTGGGTTTAGGGGTGGTGTAGGTGTAGACATTATTAAAACACAACAGGTTACTATGAGGTTGGGTTTAGGATTAAGGTTGGGTTTAAGATTGAGTTAGGTATAGACGTTATTAAAATACAACAGGTTACTATGAGGTTGGGATTAGGATTGAGGTTGGATTTAAGATTGAGTTAGATGTAGACGTTATTAAAATACAATAGGTTACTGTGAGGTTGGGTTTAGGGGTAGTGTAGGTGTAGACATTATTAAAACAACAGGTTACTAGGAGGTTGGGTTTAGGACTTGGATAGGTGTAGACGTTCATAAAACACCACAGGTTACTATGAGGTTGGGATTTGGATTGAGGTTGGGTTTAGGATTGAGGTAGGTGTAGATGTTATTAAAATACAACAGGTTACTATGAGGTTGGGATTTGGATTGAGGTTGAGTTTAGGATTGAGGTAGGTGTAGATGTTATTAAAATACAACAAGTTACTATGAGGTTGGGTTTAGGGTTGGGATAGACGTCCATAAAACACAGTAGGTTGGACTCTGTGTCATTTACAAGACATTAAATAAATGAAAACTCCCGAAGGTTTGTACAGCCCCCTTGGAGCTGAAGTTCCAGCTACTTGAAGCTGACCAGCCCATGTGGAGCTGGCTCCGACCTCCATTTATACCCTTCTCCTCTACCTGCCTGTCAAAATATGCACACATTTGATCACTCTGTTCAAGCAAAAAATATTAAATCATTGGCACATTCACAGATGTGGTTCAGACAGAAAATAATAGGCAAACATCCACAACCTACTTTCTATTTTTAAAGTTTTGTGTGGTAATTACTAACTGCTAAAAAGTTTTTCTCTTGTGAATGTTGTATTTTAGATTGCGTATTGATGTTGTCTAGTGCACATTCAAGAGGCCTGGCTTTGGATGGTGATTTGCAGGGTTCGATCAAAGTTAGCATTTTTCAAGATCTCCTAATGCAGCCTTAACACTTAAAAGGTTAGGTTAGTACATCACTAAAGTGTTAGCTGACTATTCAGAATTGTAGAAACACTCATTCAAACTATTCAGCTCTAATTCAAGCTAAACACAAGGTTCTTGCTTGCTCTTGGAGATGAACCCATGACCTGGTAGCACTCCAAGTAAATAAATTAAGATGAAGCGAGAGTTGGTAAAAGAATACTAGGAAGTTTCAAAGGAAAGCATGAGGGTCCTATTCCTGTGCAACATGCTGATGTGGAGAGGTGGAGGGAATTGGGTGATCTGGTCCAGGTTATTAGTTAGGCTCTGTTAGACCATGTAATAGTCTCACAGCGCAACAGGGACGCAGTGTTCCAGGGCCACACTCATCCCTGTATGACACCAAGATATGGATGATAGTCCACACAACATAACAGCCTCTAACACACACTTACACACCTAATCTACAAACAGGCATCTGCGCTTGTGTGTGTCTGTGAGTGTGAGAGTTCGCCTATACTGCAGCATGTTTGCATATGTGCTAACCAGGCTGTTTCTGCCCTTAAAAGCAACTGTATTTTCCTCTGTGCCTCCCTTGTGCCTTCTCTCTTCCATTTCATTTCATTATTCCTCTCCTTCTCATCTCGCTCACACTCGGGTCTGGTCAATGAAAACAGAGTGGTGTCAAAAGGCACATAATATGGAGAAGAAAAAAAACAGAGGTTGTTGACTATTGTGAGTCCTAGGCGATGCCTGATCTTCTACAAGAGAATGTATCTTGAGGAGGTATATGGTACCAGCCTGTACATTAAATAAGTATACATTCTTATTATTTACATTGTCGATCACTTTACTGAATATTAGGAAAAAATATGAGCAATACATTCATATTGTGCATTTATCTGCTTGCCAGTAAGGCAAGGCAAGGCAAGTTTATTTATAAAGCACACTTCATACACAGTGGCAATTCAAAGTGCTTTACATAAACCGGAATAAAAGAATCAAGTATAAGAAAAATAAAAACAAATAATAAGAATGGTAAAAAAATAATAAAATAAAATAAATAAGCATAAAAACAGATAAAATGTGTTATAAAAGAATGAAAAAGAAGAGAAAAACATAATAGTGCGATCTGTCGGACGTAGCACAGTGCTCATTCAGTAAAGGCACAGCTAAACAGATGTGTTTTCAGTCTTGATTTGAATGTGCCTAATGTTGGAGCACATCTGATCATTTCTGGAAGCTGATTCCAGCAGTGAGGGGCGTAGTAGCTGAAAGCCGATTCACCCTGCTTTGACTGAACTCTTGGAATTTCTAGGTTATTTGATCCTACAGATCTGAGTGATCTGTTAGGTTTGTATTCAGTGAGCATATCTGTAATGTATTGAGGTCCTAGGCCATTTAATGATTTATAGACCAGTAATAATACTTTAAAATCTATTCTGAATGTAACTGGGAGCCAGTGTAAAGACCTGAGGACAGGTGTGATGTGGTCTGATTTCCTGGTTCTGGTCAGAATTCTGTCCGCAGCGTTCTGGATGAGCTGCAACTGTCTGACTGTCTTTTTGGGAAGGCCAGTGAGGAGGCCGTTACAGTAATCCACCCTGCTGCTGATAAAAGCATGAACAAGTTTCTCTAAGTCTTCACTGGAAACAAAGCATCTAATTCTTGCAATGTTTTTGAGATGATAGTATGCTGATTTACTAACTGCTTTGATATGACTATTGAAATTCAGATCTGACTCCAGAGTAAAACCAAGATTCTTGACCTTATTTTTTGTTGTTTGACCCTTAGAGCCAAGGTACGCATTCACCTTGAGAACCTCATCTCTGTTCCCAAACGCAATCACTTCAGTTTTCTCTTTGTTTAACTGAAAAAAGTTTTGGCACATCCAATTATTAATTTCATCAATGCATTGGCAGAGGTTGTCAATGAGGCTGTAGTCATTAGGCAGTAAGGCTAGGTAGATCTGAGTGTCATCAGCATAGCTGTGGTAGGAGATTTGTTTTTTTCTCATTATTTGGCTCAGAGGGAGCATATAAAGGTTGAACAGGAGAGGTGCCAGAATCGAGCCTTGTGGGACTCCACATGTCATGGGTGTCCACCTTGACCTATGGTCACCTATACTGACATAGTAACCTCTCCCTTCAAGGTAAGATCTGAACCATTTGAGGACCGTCCCAGACAGCCCAACCCAGTTTTCCAGCCTATCCAGAAGTATGCTGTGATCGACAGTGTCAAATGCAGCACTAAGATCGAGCAGTACCAGCACTGTTAGTTTGCCTGAATCTGTATTTAGGCGTATATCATTGATTATCTTTATAAGAGTGCTCTCTGTACTGTGATGTGGTCTGAAACCAGATTGAAACTTGTCTAAACACCCCTTGAAGTTTAAGAACTTGTTAACCTGGTTAAAAACAACTTTTTCAATGATTTTGCCAATGAAAGGGAGATTTGAAATGGGCTTGTAATTGCTCAATAGGGTATTATCCAGGTTGCTCTTCTCCAAAAGGGGTTTAACAATTGCACTTTTAAGTGAGTTAGGAAAAATACCTGAGAGAAGTGAAGCATTTACCACTTTTAGAAGATCTATTTCTAAACAGGTAAACACCGTTTTAAAGAACGATGTGGGGAGCGTGTCAAGACTGCAGGTTGATGTTTTCATAACTTGCATGATCTCTTCTAAGATTTTTGATATGAAATCAGACATAATGTCTGATTTCTTAAGTTGTGGTTGAGCCAGTTTGACTTTGACACAACTTGGCTGATTGGATGAGCTGATTGCCTTTTTGATATTATTGATCTTGTCAGTAAAGAAATGAGCAAACTCATTACATTTGCTTTCAGAGAGTGGTCAACTGTGAATCTCTCTATCGTTGCAAAGAGTTTACGAGCATAATTTATATTGCTGTTTATAAGGCTTGAAAAGAAAGTCTGCCTAGCAGTTTTTAGTTCCATATTAAAAGCACAAAGACTGTCTTTATAGATATTATAATGGACTGCTAGTTTCGTCTTTCTCCACATACGCTCAGCTTTTCTGCACTGTCTTTTCGTCATTTGTACTCTTGGTGACCTTGTCCAAGATCCCTTTTTCCTGCTAATCATCTTCTTGGCTTTAACAGGTGCAATGTCATCTATGACATTCTTAACTTTAGAGTTAAACAAATCAAGGAGAGAATCAACAGAGTCTGCAGATAAGCTTGGTGCTAGCGATATGGCCTTCATAAACTGCTCATTGGTGTTTTCATTTATCCATCTCTTTCTGACAGAGACAGATTTGTCTTTAATAGATGGAGTGATCAATATGTCAAAGAAAAGACAGAAATGATCAGATAGTGCAACATCCTTAACAACAGTCGATGAAATGTGTAAACCCATAGTTATAAGTAGATCAAGAGTGTGTCCACGATTGTGTGTGGGTCCTTGAACATTCTGAGTCAGATCAAAAGTGTTCAAAACAGTCATGAGTTCTTTTACAGCATTGATTTCTGGATTATCAATGTGAATATTAAAATCCCCAGCAATGGTAAAATAGTCAAATTCAGAGGTTACTAATGATAACAGCTCTGTAAAATCATCAATAAAAGTTGGAGAATATTTTGGAGGTCTGTAGATAATGATCAGTAAGATACGTGGAGCACCTTTTAGTGCTATACTCAGATATTCAAAAGACAAAAAGTCACCAAATGACACTTGTTTACACTCATAGAGATCTTTAAACAGGGCAGGGATGCCTCCACCTCTCCTATTGGCTCTGCAAACACTCAAAAAGTCAAAGTTTAAAGGAGCTGTTTCATTCAGAACTGCTGCGCTACAGCCGTCATCTAGCCAAGTTTCATTTAAAAGCATAAAATCAAGGCAATTTGTGTTGATTAAAATCTTTGACTAAAAGTGACTTATTGTTAAGTGATCGGATGTTTAAAAGTGCTAACTTAACAGTTTTAGCTATTTTTGCTACAGTAGTCTCAGATTTATATTTAATAGACACAAGATTTGAATGATTTGCTATACGGCCTGAAGAAGTCTTCGGTTTTCTGTCACGTAATACAACACATATATGTGTAAAGAAAGCTACAGGCACACTGGGTTCCTGCTTGTTCTGTAAACATCTGATAAAGACACTGTTATCTAAGCTGGCACCCGAGACACATCATGGAGAGTTGTTTTGTTCACCAGTTGAAGATGGTGCGTTGTTGTTTGGGCCCTGGTGGTGGGGCAAAAGTCGGAGGGCTCTTCCAGGTGGGTTCAGAGGTGGTTGTGGAGCAGGCCGCTTTTTGGTTGGTAACTGGGGGCTTGCGGCGATGGAGTGTGAAAGTTTAGTTCCAGCATGCACCAGTTCCTCCATCTTTTTTGAGAAACCCAAGAGAGGCGAGCAAGGTGACAGTGAGAATGTGTCTGGTGACAGAGGCTGTGGCTCTGGAGATTCTGGCTGCTGAAATATGTTTTCCTGGGTGTTTTCCTGAGGATTATTTTTGAGTGACGAGACTTGATGCTGTTCTGATGCGTCACAGTCTGTCTGTGTTGAGCAGAGGGCCAGTGACGCTGTCTCTATCAACAGTGGGTGTTTTGGCTGCGAGGTGTTATCCTGTCCTTGGGTGATGCTTCAGCCCCAAGTCCACTCAGGAGCTGATTTGAGGTCCTGTGTTCATCCGGACAGTTTCTAGGTGTGTATGTGCCATTTGGATTAAGGTCAGTGGCACACACAGCTGATGGATGATGGAGGGAGAAAAAGATATTGTCCTTTAGCACCTTTGCACCAAGTTTGTTTTGGTGAAGGCCGTCTGATGTCAACAGTTGTCTTTGGTTCCAGAAGAGATTGAAGTTGTCAATAAAATTCAGTCCTTTCCTGTTACATGTTTTCTGCAGCCATACATTTAGACCAAGAATTCGTGTCCCTCTTGCAGGGAGGGGTCCACTGATGAACGGCTGAATTTTCAATCTTTCATATGTTTCCAAGAGCTCACAAAAATCTCTCTTGAGCAGTTCTGATTGTTCCTTCCGAATATCATTCTTCCCCACATGGATGATAATCCGTTTTGCAGTCTTGTGCTTTTTCAGAATTTCCTTAAGTTCTTTGTTCACATTAGAAACTGTTGCATGAGGGAAGCAGTATGTCATTGTAGATTTGCTCCTAAAATTCCAAATTATGGAATCTCCTACAACTAGTGTTCTTATCTCAGGTGCAATCAGAGCAGAATGCCGCTGTCTAGTCAGCCTTGAGCCTCTGTTCCATGCAGAGTTAGCTGCTGAGTGCGATCTCTGTCTGACTGCATTTGGGGATTCTTCACCCATATTACTCAATACTTCATATCTGTTCTGAATCTGTATTTGAGTCCGAGCTGTATTTGGCATAGAAGATGCTAATGCGGCAGCGTATGATCTGACCCCACGAGTACCCTTTGGTTTCGCACCTTGTTTATGCCAATGCTCATTTTCAACAGTTTTATTCTGTTTTTCTGTGCTCAAAACAGTGGTAGGAATAGATTTATGGGACTCACCGGCTATTTGCTATGAGCGTCCACAATGAAGCTGCAGTTCTGGTCGGATCGCAAGTAACTTTGTTTCAAGAACTGCAATCTTTTGTAGAAGTTTGTGGCAGTTTGTACAGCAGTGAGAATCTGAATTAATCCGATCCAGAGGCATTTTCACAGCCGTGTTTTCCCGTCACAGGAATGTGAGCAGCTGATAGCTGGTAGCAGGAGGATTGTTTACACGATAATCCCCCTCTTGTTAGTAAAGCTATATTCCAGAAAGTTTGTAGAATCGATGCTGATCTTCAAGCTGTGTCGTTTGAGCACTGTGCTGATAGGTTCAAGTTAAAATTAGGGTATAAGATATAAAAGCAGGTGAGCAGAGAGCGGAGCAGTAGGCAAAGACGTCCGAACAGTAATGAAGCAGGAAGTAGAAAAACAGTATACCAAATATATTTAACAAACTGTACAAATTTGATCCTTAAGTAATATTTTTGGTCCCACTTATTTATATATTTAGTGGCCCCAACTAATACACTACCTGACAAAAGTCTTGTCGTCAATCCCAGTTGTAAGAGCAACAAATATTAACTTGACTTTTAGTTGATCATTTGCCCTGCACTTTGCACTTTGTGCATGGATTGTCAGAATAGAGTTCGAAGGGTAGGCATTGAAGATCAATCCAAATAATCTTGATGAACTCTGGGAGTCTTGTAAGAACACTTTCTTTGCCATTCCAGATGATTTTATTAATAAGTTATTTGAGTTATAGCAGAGACGTATGGATGCAGCCGTCCAAGCTTATTGGAGTCATAAACAATATTAATTATTTTCCACTGCACCATGACTTTATATTCTATACTGTACATTATTTCTGTTAAGTGACAAGACTTTTGTCTAAGCAAAGTCAGACCTTACTGTCCTAATTAAATAATTCAAAATCAAGGCATGATCATATTTTATTTTGGTAAAATAAGCGTAATCTAGAGGCCTTTGCCTTTCATATAAGCCACTTCTGATACCAAATCAACTATAAGTTAAGTTGTTATGTGTTGTTCCTAATGCTTGGAGAGGTGACAAGACTTTAATCAGGGAGTGTATGAACTTACACTGAATTTAATCATTAAAATTTTAATAAAAAAAAAAAAACTGCTACAATGTACTTATTGTGTAAGCACATGCTTTTACATTGTACTTTCGATTGATTAAATGCCTGCATGTAATTACATCTGCAATTAATTTCTGTAAATACATCTTTATTTAAACTGGTGACCATCCCTTACATCCTAACCCACCCTTAAACCTACCCATACCACCAAACCATACACGTATCCCACCTCAAGAGCACCAGAAGTGTTCTGCAATACATTATGAAAATAGAAAGTACATTGTATTTATTGTTTGCTGCAAGTGCATAAAAGTTAAGGCCACTTAATATAAAGTGGGACAATATTTTCTTAATGCATTAAGCCAGGTTGAGCATATTATGGCGAGAGTAGATTTAGAACTTCTGCATCCACACATCATATAAATCATATGAAGATTGATCATATTACTCCATGTGACCTGTAAATGCAAAGATAAAAAATAATAAAAAAATAAGCTATTTTTGCGGTTTTGCAAAATATACCTTTATAGAATTGCTTGGAAAAAAATAATAATTTAAGCATAAAATATATTTGGGTGTTTTTGCAAAATGGATGTTTCCTCTAGGCTTATTTTCAATTCACATTTTCAGTGTAATTTGATGGTTAATGGAAATACATCTACAGATGCATCAAAAAGTATGATTGTACTTTTCCACCTCCGGTGATGTCAACATGGTACAAATTAATACAAAAGGAAGCCAAACATAGTGTTGGAGTACAAAAACGAACCATTTTTTTACACAATTAAATTTAACTGATGCTTTTATTGACTTCACATCTCTGTGTCATAGAAGTGCTTAGTGATTTATGACCCTTTTTTGAGGAGTTAATGACAGAAATACATACTAAAATGTAATTAATGAAGTTAGTGCAAGATTTATTTTAAATATCACAAAACCAAAATAGTTTCCAAGTATTGGGGTGAGCGTTGGAAGGACATCCATTGACATAAAACATATCAGTTTCAGTTTCCTTTATTTTTGTACAAAACATCACATTAAATTGTAATGCAGAAATATTAACAATTTGTGCTAGTTAAAATATTTATAGATTTATAATTACATACGTACTAGCTATCAATAGTTTCAAAAGTCTTATAATGACAGTATAAAAACTATCAGGAGACCACACTGATTTGCTCCATAGGCTATATGCTGGAACAGTTGTCACTTTATTCCGCTGTGGCGACCCCTGATAAATAAGGGACTAAGCCGAAGGAAAATGAATGAAAACCAAAATATTTTCTTAACCTATGTTTTAAATCATAATTCATTTCAATCTAGTTCATTCGTGCATCATCTTATATACTGATTGAAATTGATACAAAATATAAATATATTAGGTCACACTTTATTTTGATGGTCCGTTTGTTGAATTTAAGTTACATGGCAACTAATTCTCATTAGAATATAAGTAGACTGTTTAATTGGGGTTAGGGTTGTGGTTAGTGTTAGTGTAAGTTGACATGTACTTGCAAAATTTCTGTCAGTTAAATGTCTGTTTAGCAGCAGTATCAAAAGATATTAAGCAGACAGTCTACTAATACTCGAACCATCAAAATAAAGTGTTACCGTATATTATATTTGATATATTGATACAAAATATAACATGTGCTGATTTGTTAATTGTTGTTTACATAAAAAAGCTTTATCAATTATTTTAGTTCCATGATAAATTATCAAAGGCAACCTATCATGCAAAAATCACTGTTATAAATGGGCTCAAACACAGTTGTGTAGCAACAGTATGTGAATACAGTCAGCATCTAATGGTAAAAGTTAATTATTATATTTTAATATAAAGAATGGATTCTATTCTTTAAAAAAGAGCTGGGAGCAGAATCACATTTGAAATCAAAGCAAGAGTCACCAAAAAGACATGATCAAAGCATGAAAGGGACAGTTTCAAAAAGTAAAAAAAAAAAATGTACACGGTGGTACAAATAATGTTCCTTAGAGAACAATTTTGTACCCTTGTAAAAGTTGTACCTTATATGGTACAGAAAATACCTCTTATACTGTTCTGTACCTTTTATGATACAACTGAAATGAAGGTACACAATTGTTCTCATTAATAAGGAACAAACGTGTTGGAAAACTCCTTCTTTATCACAATATCTATGAAATTAAATATTAATGGAAAGGCAAATATTTTATGAATAATTTCCATATTAAAACATGCATCATCATTTAAAAGCATATGCCATGAAACTCATAAATATGAATTATTAATTTCTATAAAACAAAACCACTGGTAAAACAAAACTATAGTTATTGTAAACTAAACATTTAGGCCATTTTTAATAAACATCTGGTAAGCATTTTCTGATAAATACATTTTCATTGTTGATATTCACATCTTTTGGTGTTTGCTTTCCATTATGCACATGAGCTGGCAAAAGTCCTGCATATGCAAAGTGTTCATGCAGACAATTTACTATTGTAAATCTAATCAAACATTGTGCATATCTTGTTACAATATTTTTGCATAATTCTATTTCTATTTTTAAATTAAATAAATTAAATGAATTTTTAAGTGATTACAAACATATTGTGTGAAAATTGGAGAAAAAAAAGTTTTTGTACATGCGAGAATGTATTTCTGTAACATTTTTGTGAAAAGTGTTGTGAAATGTTTAGCAAAAAAAAAAAGATCTTTTGATTTAAGTATTTTTTGTTCTTTATTGTAAACGAAACGGGTGCATTTACACAAAAAGAAACTTTATTTAAAACATTGTTTAATGTATTTGATATTTTATATTTACTGAAAATAAATTGACACATTTTGGATGTTGCAAAATGCCTTTATATAGTTCTTGAAGGAACTCATTTGACAATGTTAAGTTACAAAGTGTCTTGTCACTCTAGTGCTACCTTCATGGATCAGATTTGTACCTTTGATGAAGGTACAATAATATATCTGCAGGTTTTAAAAAGCAAAGTAACATTTTGGTTTCCCATGGTACAAAAAGGTACAAACTGCAATGGTACAAATTAGTTTTTTTGTCTTAAGGTCTAATTCTGTTCCATAAAAAGGTACTGCCCCAGTGACAAGGGTTTGTACCTTTTTTAGTACAACATTGTACCATTTTATTCTGAGAGGGGAAGGTCATCAAATACTTATTATACATCTTGTAAACATTCACATAATAGGTCTTTCTTTAAATTTCACAGGGAATTAAAATCATTAATTAACATTGTCATAAAGTTGCATCCACTTACATGACAGCATGCTTCACTTTTTGTGAGAAAATGCATGTTCATGGCAGCTGGTCAGCAGCATTGGAAACATTACATTATTATGACATGATCCATTGCTCTAATGTTTATTGAATTATCCTTGCGATAATAAATCATATCAATTTATTACCCTAAATGAAATGAATGTTATTAGCTTAATTACTTCATTAACTGAGTTCATTTACATCTTGATTCGGGCCACAATAGAGGTACTGGTGACTAAAGAATGAAACTGAATGTGCTGTAGAAACACTATAGGACCAATTCTGTTCACTAACACTAATGTTATCATTTGTAATCACTGTCAACTGAGGCTTTTCTCTTTTCAGTTGACTGTGAGCAGAAATTGCCTCAATTCCGATGTGCTGTCACTGCAGTTTTTAATCACTTTAGTGCATAATTTAACACTTTCTTTAACAAAAAAAAAAATTATAAAAACTGCAGATAAAAAAAGAAAAAAAATATGCAGTGCTGCAATTCATCCTAGCCAACGTTAGAATAAAACTCATTAATTTGCTATAACTTTGAGCACATTTAACAATAAAGTCACAGTATTTAAGCTTCTCTGTGTAAGCAATAAGCAATGGGCCAGAGCTTAGCAAAGAGTCAATTACGCCAAGCTCAAAATGACCCAAGACCAGCCAAAGTGACTCCCACGAAGAGCTCAAGACAGAAGGAAATATAAAATCACAGCGGCCCACTTAATCAAGTGCAATTATGGAAGAAAATTGCTCCTCTCCATTATAGGAGATTGGTGTTGGAGTAAAAATAGGAAGATTAGGCTTATTAGGATGAACCAGGGCCAGAAAGGGGGGTCTGTGCCCATGCAGACCACCGCCAGAAACTAGCCAGCGTGGCCTCACCGTGAACGTTCTGTACTTGAGACAAGTGGAGAATCTTCCAGTGACTCACGCCAAAAGAGCCGCTCAAGTACAGCTCTTTACAACTGTTAAACTGACCACTCAGACCTGCAGATAAACAGATTAGGGTTCTTGGTTTGTAACAATGGTGTTAAATAGAATGTCTCTGACTGAATGTTTATCTCTGCATATGATAAATAGAATGTCTCTGACTGAATGTTTATCTGTGCATATGATATAAGATTTTACTCAAATAAACAAGTGGATTACATTGTGTCAAACAGTTATTTATGAAGGCATTAATCTTAAAAAGAAAAAGTCATGAGGTATATTTTTTATTGATTGATTTATTGTGGATTTCCTACATAAACCCAAATAATAAATAGGGGAAAGCATCTCTGTTAAGTCAGACATACACTACAATTTTGAGTCAAATTTTGAGCTAAATTCTGACTTGTGCAACATTTTTTTTGAATCGGGCTGAATTTCAGCATTGTCATGTGTCATTTGTCCAGCTGTGTTTGTGCAGTGTACTGGAGGATTGGATAGGTGATTAACGCTCCTGATTGGCAATCGGATGATTGCATGGTTTTCTGGTATGTCAGAACTTTTGCTCAGGGTTCATGAGGGCATCGCAGAGTTGAATCAGAACTATGAACCGATTGATGTGAACTCAGTGTTAGTGCTCTCACTGCACCTGCATAAACACAACTTTTTAGTATGAGCTCATGAATTGTGAGCTTTGGATTTACATCGCATGTGATCTTCTTATAAAATGTGAGTTGTTACAATGCTGAAATTTTATGGAAATCACAAAGAAGTTGCACAGTGTATGCCCGACTAAACCAAAACCAAAACATAATGAAAAAAAGGAAAAAGCATGATTGTAGGAAACAAGATACATTTTAAAAGTTAAAATATCAAGAAGTTAAAAAAACATTTAGTTTACAAGTTTAAATGTATATACACTTTAAGAAAAACATGTATAGAGTGTTAACAGTCTATAGTGTAGAAATGCCCAAAGTAGGGCCGGTGGGCCAAAGTTGCCCCATTGTAACCTTTGATTTGCCCCGGAGGGTTAGTGTGTTTTATTGCTGAGCTACAAAAAAAGCTAATTAAAATGACATTTTTCAATGAAATGTTGTAAATGAATCTGATATTTTTAAAATGTACATACTGTCACTTGATGGAGAGAGGACTATACAGAAAACATTGGTGAGCAAATCAAGGCAAAAACTAGTGTAACTCCATTCTAATATAAATTAGATTGCTTTTGTTTTTACTGTAGTAAATTCATTATAAAATGTGTGAGTGTATGTGTGTGTGTGTATATACATATATATATATACCGCCGCTCCCTATACGCAGAGTACGCAGGCTGCGTAGGGCCTCACCTCCGAAGGGGGGCACCATCTCCGGTGCTCAAAAAAAAAAATCTCTTCCTTGTATATTAATATTAACAAAAGAACTAATATATATAAAAAATAATAAATATATATATTTAAATGCATTTTATGATGAACGCAAAAAAACATGTGACACGTGTCAAGACATTTTTTGCGTGCATGCGCGCGTACGCGCATTCACGCGGCCCGGTCCACCTGTGTTCGCGCCTTTGCGGCTGCTAGCAGATAGATTAATGCAATACAATGCTCGGGAAAAGACAACAACAGTCTGGGGCTGAGAAGAGAAAAAGAAAAAAAGCACAAGATGAATCCCGTGCATCCCTTTCAGGTATGTTCATTTGTCTGTGAATCTGAAAATCATATTTTATTTGAAGTAACATTACATTAGCGAGGCGAATTAATTAACCCTAAACATCGCCACAACTCCAACCAATCTGCCTGATTCGCAGTGTAAACTCAGTTTATGTGAATTAATTTCGTGCTTTGCTGCCATTAATTGTTTTTGAGCTATGGTAAGACATTAATTTATTTTTGTTAAAATACTTTTTTTCCACAATAAACCAAGCCGTTTTCTATAGAAGCCAGTTCCCAACTTTGAATAAAAAAGAGAAAAAAAGATGTTTGATTGGGTTATGGAGACTATAATTCTTTTTAACTAAGGCATTGGGAATTATAAAGCACTAAACAGACCATCTGAAACTAAGCTGTAGGTTGTGTGATTCCTTCAAAAGGATAAAATTAATTCTATACTATTTATCCATTATTGATTCATTCATTACAACCTTTTTTCATAGAATTGCGTGAGAAAAACTAAACATTCAGAGTTCTAAAACTCAAATTGTGAGATATAAATTCACAATTCCGAGTCATAAAGTCAGAATTTAGATTCTGTCATGCAATTCTTATATATAATGTTGCAATTGTTTAATATAAAAAGTCAGAATTCTGAGAGTTTTTTCCTGTTAAGAATCCACAGTGTGCATCATGTATCATAGCAACCACTGTGTTGCGTCATCTATGATACCATAGACATATTTCTATGTAAAATACATATGTCTGCAGTTCCCTTGTACACCCCATGAGGGCACCCTTACAACATGAAATGAATATAGCTGCTGAATTCAGGAAAATTCACATCAACAAAATGTATATCATATTGTTACACAAAATGGATAAATATTTTCCAGTGTTGGTTTGACACCAGATTAATAAAGGGACTAAACTGAAAAGAAAAAGAATGAATGAATAATGGATAAATAATATAGAATTAATTTTAGCCTTTTGAAGGAATCACACAACCTACAGCTTAGTTTCAGAAGACATGTCTGTTTATTTATGTTAAGCATTATCTTATAATGTAAAGATTTTATTTAATGTTTAAGTATAATTTTTGTTTTATTGATGACCTTTTGTAAATGGTTGAAAATAAGGAAAACTCCATTCCAAACATTTTATCATATATATATGGTTTTGGTGGGGGCACCACTGCAAAATTCTGCTTAGGGCACCATTTTGGCCAGCAGCGGCCCTATGTATATACAGTTGAAGTCAGAGTTATTAGCCCCCTTTGATTTTTTTCTTTTTTAAATATTTCCCAAATTATGTTTAACAGAGCAAGGAAATTTCTCACAGTATGTCTGATAATATTTTTTCTTCTGGAGAAAGTCTTATTTGGTTTATTTTGACTAGAATAAAAGCAGTTATATATTTTTTAAACCCAATTTTAAGGATAATATTATTAGCCCCTTTAAGCTATATATTTTTTGATAGTCTACAGAACAAACCATCATTATACAATAACTTGCCTAATTACCCTATCCTGCTTAGTTAACCTAGTTAACGTAATTAAGCCTTAAAATGTCACTTTAAGCTGTATAGAAGTGTCTTGAAAAATATCTACTCAAATATTATGTACTGTCATCATGGCAAAGATAAAATAAATCAGTTATTAGAAATGAGTTATTTAAACTATTATATTTAGAAATGTGTTGAAAAAAAAATCTTTTCTCCGTTAAACAGAAACTGGGGAAAAAAATAAACAGGGGAGCTAATAATTCAGGGCTAAAAATGTATATTTCAAATTTCAAATACCTTGCACAAGCGGTAATTCATTTATTTTTATTTTTATTTTTTTATGCAATCATATAATACGTAAATACATATCAATGTTCATACGATTAAATAATCTAACTTTTAAGGATTTAAGATGTTAAGGATTTATTATGACTGTTAAACGTCTTCCCTACAGAAAAAAAAAAACAGCTTAAACCAGCCTAGGCTGGTTGGCCGGTTTTAGTTGGTCGACCAGCCTGGTTTTAGAGGGGTTTTGGCTATTTCCAGGCTGGTTTCCAGCCATTTCCAGCCTGGTCTTAGCTGGTCAGGCTGGGAAATGACCAGCTAAAACCAGCTTTACCAGCCTAGACAGACTGGGAGCCCATCCAAAACCAGCTATGTCCAGCTTAAACCAGGCTGGTCAAGCTGGTTTTAGCTGTATTTAGCTGGTCATTTTCCAGCCTGACCAGTTAAGACCAGGCTGGAAATGGCTGGAAACCAGCTTGGAAATGGCCAAAACCCCTCAAAAACCAGGCTGGTCAACCAGCTAAAACCAGCCAACCAGCCTAGGCTGGTTTAAGCTAGATTTTTCAGCAGGGTTGTGAAAAGGGTCCATTTTGTTTCAAAAACCAGTAATGAGCTGCAGGTGCTTTGTCAGTTACAGATTTGAAAAACAAAAAGGCGAGAATTTAAGAACACTAAGCACACATAAAGAACACATGAAAAATGCCCAAATAAACATTTGTATTTACACTCTGCATCAGAAACACGAAGATTGCATCTTTAATAAAGGTTAAGGCTTAGCTTTTATGTAAGCTATTTCATCAGTTAGATAACAAAAAAGTCTGGTTTCACTCATGAATGCTGTTGTTATCCTAGGCTCTTAGTATATAGAATATTTAAGCAAAAGCAAAAAAAGTCCTACAAAGAAAAAACAAACACGCACTTACTTTTGATCCATGAAAATATCTTTTCCATACTGCACACAATCTCACAGACTCAAGCTTCTTTTAGGTAAGCAGTGAGTGCTGTCATAAATAATTAAGCAAAGCTCCTTCTCATAGGATAAGGACATGCAATTTCATGAATATTTACAGTACGACCCAAATATACATCACAATGTATATGTGTACTGTTTCATTGTACATCATGTGATTTCATGAGCAGACTTCAAAACAGCAAGATAAAAATAGCACAAAAAAAAAACACATTTTCCCATCATTCTTTTATGATGTGCAAATGACAAAAAAAAAAAAAAAAAAAAAAAAAAAACGAGATAAATTTTTTGTACTTCATTAACTTGTAAAATTATAGATAGATAGATAGATGGATGGATGTTCATTGGGGTAATATCTGCACTCTATTGGTGCCAACTTACCCCACAAAATGAGCCATGGTTTTGTCACTGCTTTTGTGGGCTACATCAGGATGGAGTGGGCTAAATTGATCTTGGCCGGCAATTTTGCAAGTGAGAGCATATTACATGATGGTAAAAGCATTCTTGGACTCACCACTGAGGATGGTTGATGGTTGACAGTGAACATCTGTGTGGTAAGGGTGTATTTTAGCTTGTACCTGTAATGATACACAAAACTGGTGTGGCATGTACCTCAGTTTTGGTTTCAAGAAGCAACAAATCTCCAGTGCTTGCTTTTTATAAACAGGCAAACGTGTCTTGTAACAATCAGCTACAGAACTGGAAAGCTTTTTGTGATACAGAAGTACAAAATAAAAAAAAATAATAAAAAAATAGAGTGTATATTATGACTTTTAAATAAATAGGAGACGTGTGTTAAACTTTTTATGAGAATATGATAATCTGTATTAAATTTTTTAATAGGCTTTTTAATATTATTATATATTATTATGAAGTGTTTCAGGTGTAATTTTGTCCCATTTTTTGTCTAAACAAGTCTTAAGGTGGACAACAGTACAAGGTCTTTGTTGTCGAATTTTGCACTTTAAAATGTGCCACACATTCTCTATGAGACACAGGTCAGCACAGCAGGCAGGCCAGTTAAGTAACTGTATCCTCTTCCTCTGCAGCCAGGACTTTGTAATGTGTGCAGAATGTGGTTTTGCATTGTCGTTAAAATATGCATGGGTGTTCCTGGGAAAGAAGGCAGCATATTGTGCTCCCAAATCTCTATCTACTTTTCAGCATTAATGGTGTCATCACGGAAGTGCAAGTTAGCTTTGCCAAGGGCACTGACACAACCCCATACAATGACAGATCCTGGCTTTTGAACTTGTTGCGGGTAACTGTCTTGATGATTTTTTTCTTCTTTGGGTCGGAGCACACAGCATCCATTTCCCCCCAAAAATACCCGAAATACTGATTTATCTGACCACAGTACACGTTTCCACTGTGTAATGGTCCATCCCAGAGAAGTTGACGGCGCTTCTGAACACTGTTAACATAGGGCTTCGTTTTGGCACAGTACAGTTTTAACTGGCATTTGTGGATGCACTACATCTTGCGGTACTTGACAAAGCTTTCTCAAAGTAGTCCTGAGCCCATGTGGTGATATTACATATGTATATGAATGAGCATCCTTGATGCAGTGCTGCCTGAGGGATCGGTGATCATGGTTGTTTAGCTTAGGCTTGCAGTCTTGTCCTTTATGTACTGAAATTCCTCCAGATTCCTTGAATCTTTTAATGCTGTTATGCACTGTTCTTATCTTCCCAATAATTTTCTTACCTATTTGTTGGCAAACTGACGATCCTCTGCCCATCTTTGCTCCTAAAGGACTAGACCTTTCTTGGATGCTGCTTTTGTGCTAAATCATAATTACAATCACCTGATGACATCACCTGTTTCAAATCACATCATTATTTAAGCAATTGACCTCATTACTAGCCCTAAATTGCTCCTCCAACTTTTTTTGGAATATGTTGGAAGTCTGAATCACAGGAAAGGATGCATAATTACAAATTAAATGAAGCTGACCAGAAAAAAAAAAACATTAAAAATTTTGTGTTCATTTTCTGTGCATTGAAATACAAATCAAAGTAAATTTAGAATCACAATTTTCAGCTTTTTTTCATTCAAATGTGCAAATTTTCCATCATTTTTATATGTTAGCATGTGCTTGACGATTTCCTTGACCATAACAATCACATTTGGTCTCTATCACCCGGCGCAAATAGGCGCAAGACGTGTTTCCACAACGTGTTGCTAGTTTACGCAACTCAAATTAACCGCCACGTTGATTATATATCAAAATCATTTGGGCCACTTTGTAGACTCATGGGTGTTCTGGTCTGGAAAAGAGGTGTGTTAAGGCGCACGTTCTATTATGAGGAACTAAAATAGACTGCCTAATAGACCACAAAGGATGTAGAGCAATACAGAAATATCTTTACAAATGAAAAAGAATTAAAGCATTAAAATATCACAAAAAGTCATATTTTCTACATAAATATAAAACCAGTACCTCCGTGCCTTCGACACCTCAGGTGCTTTTTTAGTTTATTCACGACAATTTGCTTTTGAAAATGTTATCATTATTAGTAGTATTATTTATTATATGCATATTTATATTTGCTTTATTAAAAGCAAGCTTAGATTTGTCCACCTGTCAGGTTTTGGACCATATGGGGCATAGCATGTGTATTTGGATATAACTGTTTTTTGACCACACCTCGTTATTATTGTTCATTTATTCAATTGCTGGAAATTAGAAATGAATTTAGTTGAAAAAAAATCTTTGCGCTTAACAAACAAAATTTATTATGTAGGCTAATGCATGTCTTCAGTGAAGTGAGTTTGCACCGTTTCCTTATCCACAAAAGAGAGAAAGTGAAAGTCATTCTTTATCCTCGTTGTGCAGATGCTGTTTAACTGTTTTCTCACTAGTGAAGTGCTCAGATTTTCCACTTACAAAGTCCGCCATGTAAATAGCAAATTCGCCATGGGGCGATGCAACTGACTTTTAAAGGGAATAGGAAATAAGACTGTGATTGGTTTATTAAGAATTTTACTCATTAAGAGAATAAGCTCATCCCTGTTAGACCATGCGCCGTGGCGCAGATCATATTTTTCCGTCCTAGACCGTTAAAATAGAGCCCTTTGTGAAGTTTAATTTTAAACTAATTTTGAGAGGAGCATGTGCTCATGATTGACCCAGCTGGTCCACATTAGCTAATCATGATCCTCCAATCATAGGATCCCAAGTCACTATATATATCCTCATTTCTTCATTACAACTATCTTTGTCTGGAAGAAACCCCCCTCCTCCCCTTCTTCCACCTTTATCCAGAAAGGACGGCACGGTGGCCCAGTGACTAGCACTGTTGCCTCACAGCAAGAATACCAATGTCGTTGGGTCTTCACTGGACCATCTGGTATTTCTGTGCGGAGTTTGCATGTTCTCCCTGTGTCCGCGTGGGTTTCCCCCAGGTTCCCCGGTTTCCTACCACCATCCAAATGTGCTCTATATTATAGATAAAATAAGCCTAAATCTTTTTTCTGATGTCTTACTCTCAGGAAGTTCGCCTTGGCCTCAGCAGCGATGGAGTTTCAGATCGACCTGAGCTCAATCTCCCCTCACCCTGTGAAAGGAGGGAGCCCTGGGCTTGAGGATCCCTTGAGCACAGGGCTCTCTCCCGGGACAGCACGCCAAACAAGCTATGTATAAATCGTGAGCTAAGTGTGAACTCTTGAAGTGTCTTTTGGGGTATCAAGCACAACCTTTTCATTCAACATTCATCAATTTTAGCTCCAAAGCAGTGACCCAATCAGAAAACTCAAAGGTGGTGAAAGCACTGCTAGTCTTTTTTTTTCAGTAGTTGTTTTATTTGATAGCAACAGGGTGGGGGTGGCACTTTATTAAAAACATTCCTGAGGGCTGTGTCTCACACTTTTAGATGCAAAGACACATTCTGTGTGAATGGCTCTGGTTTGTTGAACTGCCGTGGTCTTTTTTTTTGACTAACTCTATTGATTGGCACCTCTAGACTTGGGCTATATTTGTATTGTCAGATACATGAACCTTGACTATATATACCTATATATAGTACGTATATACTTCTTTCATTTCGACAAACTACACACATCCCCCAGGGCATACAAACAACCCATGGGCCCATTTGACTGTGCCATAAAACAGCATTGTTTAAAGAGAGCAAATAGATCAAATGAATGAATAAACAGGACCCCTGTCTGTGTGTTTTATGTGGCGTCCTTTTTCGATTTGTTTTTGCCTACATGAAGCACTGGCTGGAGGTCTCAGAGCCGTGGCCAAAAGCTTCCCTGCATGGGTGTGGAAGAGCTCCGGGCTTCATTTAACACACACACACTACATGCTGAGCCCCCCTGTCCCTTGCACTGGTGTATATCTGTCAAATTTGGAGAAGAAAGGAGGTGAGAGAGAAAAAGAGAGAGAGAACAAGAGAGAGATAGAGAGATAAAGAAACAAAAATATATAAAGAAACTCTGAGAGAAATAATAAAGGAGGTTTTTATAAAGAGGTTACGGTAGGACATGTTTATAACAGAGAAAGTTAACCAAAAAGGATAATAATCTGTTATTTTACTTTGTTTACATATACTCATTTAGCAGACACCTTTGTTCAAATGACTTAGTGAGCATTTGCTGTATATAAAGGCTAATGCTAAGTCTAATTTATATATATATATATATATATATATATATATATATATATATATATATATATATATATACACGAGTATGGATAAGAAAGTGTCTGGTGCACACAGAGATCAGAGTGTGTTCTACAGGTAATTTACTCAGTCCATCCAATGTTTAGAGAGACTTTCTTTTAGCAGATCCATTAACGCAATACATTGTCTGTTTCTCAATATGCGTTCTTAAGCATTCTTGCGTCCTTTTCCAAGTTCAGTTCCAAAACTCAAGACTGCAAGAACAGAAGACGCGTGAAAGTTCCTGGATGCATTCGTGATATCGAGGATGCGTGGATGCAGACTTGAGCACCAAACTTACTCGAGAATCCCAGAAGTCATTGCGATGAAATAAAGGAGGTTAACCCCCCTGAATTATTAGCCCTCCTGTTTATTTTTTCCCCCGATGTCTGTTTAACAGAGAAAAGATTTTTTTCAACACATTTCTAAACAAAATAGTTTTAATAACTCATTTCTAATAACTGATTTATTTTATCTTTGCCATGATGATGGCACATAATATTTTGCTAGATATTTTTCAAGACACTTTTCTTTCCAGACATAAAACACTATTTTTCAAGACACATGGCATTTAAAGGCTTAACTAGGTTCATTAGGTTAACTAGGCAGGTTAGGGTATTAGGCAAGTTATTACATAACAATAGTTTGTTCTGTAGATTATCGAAAAAATAAATAGCTTAAAGAGGCTAATAATGTTGACCTTAAATTGGTTTAAAAAAGATTACTAACTGCTTTTATTCTAACCAAAATAAAACAAACAAGACTTTCTCCAGAAGAAAAAAATATGATCAGACATTCTGTGAAAATTTCGTTGCTCTGTCAAAGATCATTTGGGGGCTAATAATTCTGACAGTCATGTATATATTGAAAGGGGAAAGATAAATCGTTGTAGGAATGCTGTAATGTTGAAATAATTTTCAGTTAAAAATGCATGATGGTCACGTGACCATCAGGTACAACACAGCATCTGTGTTCTCGCGGTCTCCCGAGTTTGTTCTTCCGAGGAGACCTGGCAAGACCAGTCTTCACAAGAACACAAGTATGTTCTCTGCGTTGTTGGAATTGAAAAACAGCCAATGTCTTATTCAGTTTAAAGTGCTTCATAGGCTTCATTATTCCAAGTGTAAATTGAATAAACTATTTCAGGAAGTGTCCCTATTGTGTAACAAATGTCAGTTTTTAGATTCCAACCTGTCTCATTCTTATGTTATGAGTCCCAAATTACAAAATTTCTGAAACAAAATATGTCAAGTTTTTTCAGATTTATTAGACATTCAGATTGAATCAGATCCAATATTAATTATACTGTATTTGGAGTTACTGAGTTGTTGTGACTTAAACAGTTTCTTTCATATGGGTTTATCTATGCAAAAAAAAAAAAAAAAAACTTATCCTTTTAGTTTTAACTTAATTTTTTTAGGATGAGTGAGCAGTTGGCAACCAGACTATTTGAGTATTGCTTAACCCTTCATCCTCTGACTAACTTCAGAGTCTCAAGATAATGTCCGTGAGAATGTACGCAAAACCCGGGGCGTTTGGTCCCTAACGAACATATAACTGAAGAGTATGGGATCAGATATAGATCAAAACTCTAAACTGAGTCATAAATGATGAATGTGATCTGTTCTTACAATTAGAATCAGAATAAATTTGGAGCTGAAAAAACAATATTAATAAATTCTAATAAGTAACACTATTCTTTTCAGAAGAACTAGAAAAGGCTTACTTGCATTTACCCTTCAACCATGCTGTTAGTTTCGTCATTGGGCTAATAGATGGACTTCTACAACATTTTCCCTTGTAACATATGTATTTATTATTGCTATTTTGCAGACTTCAAAAAAAAGTGCACAACAACAATAGCTATGATCATTTTTGTCCAACGACCCAGATTTAACACACCAAAACTGTGACTGAAAAAATTACTAAGCGAATATTATCAAGTATTTTAGATAGCAATGTGGCAATGACATTAACATTAAACATATTAATGTTTGAATGGATCAACAACCTACCACCAAACATTTATTAATATTAACTGTTGATAAACAAAATTGATGTTTAAGATTTAACAGCATTAAATAAAGTAATAAGTGACTGTTTAAATGTTGGGATTCAGTAATCAAAAGTGCCATTAAACATAAAACAAGCATCTGAAGAAAATCACTGAGTAGCTTAGCCACTTGAGGCAGTTTGGGCATCTGGTTATGATGGCTCTTGGCGGAAGTGCTTTTGCAGTGTCCAACTGGCAAGACACCCCCAGGCGGACCTTAGACATGCTGAAGGGACCATTTCTCTCGACTGGCCTGGAAAGCCTTGGGAAACCCATGAGGAACTAATGGAAGCTGCCAAGGAAAAGGAGGAGTGGGTGGACCAACAAAGCCTGTTACTTCTGTGAACTGGCCGGAGAAAAAGTGAATGATTACTAATTAAGATTAATGTAAATGGATTAACATTAAGCAGCACAACTGTTACCAACATTATTAATAACACACAATGCTTGATGTGCACCAAATCAGCATATTAGAATGGTTTCTGAAATCATGTGACAGTGAAGACCATAACAGTTGCTGTTGAAAATGTAGCTTTGAGTTAATTAGTTATAATTAATAATAATATGTTATATTTGAATTAGAATATTTTGCAATATTACAGTTTTACTGTAAATTTATCAAATATAATTTTATTAAGCAGACGAGGCCTTGCCAAACCCATTTTTTTATGGAAAAGATCCCATTTTGGTTAAAATGCTGGTTTTTGTTGACACTTGACCAAAGTTGTAAAGACGGTGAACTCTTCTAATAGATATTATCCCCCTTTTACACATACAGACCTTTCCGGAAATTACTGTTTGTCTGAATAGGCTGTTTTTGAAGATACCTGTAAATTCGTTCTGGCAATTTTCCAGAAAGAGAAGTTGTAACATTACCAGTAATTTGCCAGGAAGCTGCACTGTGTGAACACAGAAGGAAAATTGGCTTGAGACGTCTACTCCAGCCAGTCAGAACATTCAGACGCATTCACATCTGCCCTGTTTATGAAAATAAAGTCTTTGAATGTTTTTCCAGTCACATTAAGCTGCTAGACATTAGCCAGATAACATTTCTATGTTCCTTCTTAATACCAACTGTGTAAAAAAATCATCAAAGAAATACCTTGCTTGACGCGTGTCCACATGAAGACACACACACATATTATGTACATCTTGACATGCGAAAGTGTTCCTCCATATGTTTTCATTGAAGTTGTTGACAATACTTATCCATCCACAGAATTTGTATTTGTAATGTAGTCAAATGTCTAAACATTTAGCTGCAGTTTGCGCTTCTGCCTTTGGATGTCTCTGGGACAAAGCAGCTGCATGAATGCTAAAGCTTTAAATAAAAGTGGAACCATCAACAAACGCCTGACCACTTCTTTGTGTACAAATACAAGCGCAGCCATTTAGAGCTTATTTCTGATTAATGATGTACAGGTATTTTGTAATGTATTTGTGATTGGTCTTTTCTGGAAAAATTCTGGAATGGCCTTGCCTGTGTGAACAACTCTTTTTTGAATTTACCAGTAAAGTCATTCCGGTAATTTTCATATTATTTACCGGTATCACGGTGTAAAAGTGGCTATTGTATGCTATGTATTGCTGACTAAAATGCAACTTACTGATTTATTTTGACATGAGGAACTCGCAGTGGTTAATTTGTAAATTGTGAGGTCCCGGAACAGATCGGGGTAACAGATCCGGCATGTCACTAGGTGTCGCGGATGAAAATTAAGAGTGGGGGTGCTTGTGAGAAGGGAGATCAGTAAAATGAGGTACTGGATCCAGCTTGTTCCGGCACAAATTAAGCTCTGGGTACTGCACATACCTGTCAATCCTCCTGTTTCTCCCATATATTACAATTATATCCCGCCATCATCCCGTAAATATATTTTCACATATTTCTCCTGTATTTTTAATCTTTATATGAAGGGTGACAATAAACATCAAAAGTCGATTCTCCCTATATGCAACTCATACCGCCAAACCACTAGGGGATGCTCCTTGCTCTTAAATGTGAATCTGTTCTGTGCCTTCATTTTATTTAGGCATGAAAACCCTTAAAAAAATTAAAAAACAGCAAGATTCCCTTCCTTTCCATTACAGGTGCCATTGCCCCTCTATGCAATCCTCAAAACAGTCAGTTCATGTAGCGGTGCATGACTTTCAGATGCGCTCTATAGTGATAAATAGACTCTGTTTCCCAAACGGATTTTGTACATGTGCTTTGAAGCAGAATGAAAGTGGACACACTGGGTTTTGGGTGCGTCACTGATTTTCACATCCCAATGTTGACAGGTATGGGTACTGCATGTTTTCTTCTTGCTAAAATCAATATGGCAGTATTGCAGCAGTATAGGTTATATGTCATATTGCATAATCCTGATAATTTCTGTTTCATGATTTTTCCTTACATATGTGTAGAAACATATCATACAAAACAATGACTCACTCACAGTAACTGTAACTTCTCTTCCATCTTACCGACACTATAGCCTACAGTCGGTCACTGGAGACAGCTCCAATTTAAACCAAAGGCAAATGCAAAATCAAAAAGATAGATTTTATTAAACTTTTTGACACTATTAAATATGACCATATCAATGATTCTTGAAATTGCCAATACAGAAGTGAATCTGAAATGATGAGCTCTCACTCAAGTGTGGCTCACACTGTAAGATTTTGGCAACAATTTGGTCATCTGAAACAAATTTTCGAAATCCTAAAAGATTAGTTTAACATATTCACTGACAACCGCCTGAATAATGGCCATTGTGATAAAATATTCACTTCGATAATTTCTGTCAGTGTCAAAAGATTTCAGACACTTCCTGCAGTGTGACACTTGAACCTGATGACAAAATCAGCTTGAAAATTCCAACCATTGTTGGGAAAAGTCAAAATCAATGCTACAGATTGTTTGGGCTTGCTGTGAGGTATCATTTTAGAATGGCGGTTACTATATGTGTAAAGGATTGATGACGTCTAACTCCAGATGAGTTACACGTATCTGTGTTTGACGCATCTTGATTGTCTCTTAGTTATGACAACTCAAATCTTATGGTGTGCCATGGAGATCATGTTGGTACAGCTTGACAAGCTACAATCGTAAATGTTTATTAAAAAATCACAACATCTCTCCTTTTAGATCAGAGATGGGGGAATCCTGTCATGGACTGGGTTAAGTTCCATCCCTTACCATACACAGCTAAAAATGTTAAAGGTGCAGTATGTATGTTTGACATGCAGTGGTTGAACTATTGCCTTCCTGCTTCAAAACACATTTTCACTCAGACAAGTCCATGCAAGCCCAGGTTGCCAGATTGACAACACCACCAGTTGAAAATGGCACTGGGGGGGGTTAAAGGGTCCAGAACAAATATAGACATTCCAGCATGGAAAGCACATTTTCAAAGCAGAATATCTGACTTTAGCTTTGTTTTTCAGATAGACCATAATATTCACTTGGTATGTTTCTTAAATATCTGCTAATATACTTTAGAAGCAACAAAAACTTACATGCAGCACATTTAACATATGTTTTCAGAATTGTTTTTGGAAATGACATGACGGTTGCGCGGAAATCACAATGGGGGGGTGGGGGAGTTGACGGTCGCAGGAATCATGCTAAGTTGAGAGGCAGGGAACGGATGCGTTGGGGGGAGAGGGAGGGGGTACAGGCTGAGAGGGGCACTTTGTCAATGAGGGCAGAGGGGCTGTGACTGTGGCTCTAGCCACCACGCCACCCCCCTGTGCACCGCCCTGTATATATATATGCACAACCGTCATTAAAAAAATATCCTCTTTGAACCTCTTGGTGAGAACCACCCCATGTATATATATATATATATATATATATATATATATATATATATATATATATATATAT
Organism: Danio aesculapii; assembly: GCF_903798145.1. NCBI lineage: Eukaryota > Metazoa > Chordata > Actinopteri > Cypriniformes > Danionidae > Danio > Danio aesculapii. The sequence goes on along the minus strand of NC_079437.1, from coordinate 51,641,092 downwards.
ATATATATATATATATATATATATACAGGAGAAGCACTTTTGCTACGAGACCAACACCGTGTAAGTACATTTAGACTTGTTTTCAGTTGCTGTTTATGGTTAGAGAACACTTAGACTTGTTTTCAGCTGGTTGTGTATGGTTGTAGGACATTTAAACTTGTTTTCAGCTGTCTGTGTATGGTACTAGAAAAGTTTACCCACTGTTTCGGTGGTTACTGTAAGAGCTTGTGTGTCGAGCGCGGACGGTTTCGCGTCCCCCCGCTGCAGTTTCGGGTGTTTTTATTCTGAAGGCGTGTCCAAACGCCAGGTAAAGACTATATATATATTGAGCACAGTAGGTTTAGTTAGCAGGAGAAGCACTTTAGCTACGAGACCAACACCGTGTGAGTACATTTAGACTTGTTTTAATTTGCTGTGTATGGTTAGAGAACACTTAGACTTGTTTTCAGCTGGTTGTTTATGGTTGTAGGACATTTAAACTTGTTTTCAGCTGTCTGTGTATGGTACTAGAAAAGTTTACCCACTGTTTCCTTAGTTACTGTAAGAGCTTGTGTGTCGAGCGCAGACGGTTTTGCGTCCAGCTGAATTCAATCAGCAAAGCGCTCAGGGGTGTATATAAGCAGCTAGTCTCACCGTGGCAGCGGTCGCGGCCGCCTCGTGTGAAGACCGACGAGTGTAAAGACCATCGACTCTACCTGTGCGACTCCACCGAGCAAAGACACAGACAAAGCACTTGAGTACTTTACTTTTTTTTATTTTACTTTATCTCTGCACTTATTATTGTTTTCATTGCACTTTTATTATGTGTTTACTAATTCCTGTTGTTACTAACACTCGCAAAGCACGGGAGGTGCGCTGCAGGCGCAATCATCACAACCTTCAATCAATACATGTATCTGCTATTGCACAACTCTCTCTCTCTCTGTGGGCCTCTGGAATTGTCAATCTGCTGTTAACAAGGCAGATTTTATTACCTCCATAGCTACTCATTCTGACGATAATCTCATGACTCTAACTGAGACCTGGTTGAGACCGGAGGACACTGCTACACATGCAGCTCTTTCTACTAATTTCTCTTTTTCCCACACTCCTCGTCAGACAGGTAGAGGGGGTGGGACTGTACTACTGATTTCCAAAGAATGGAAATTCACTCAGAGACCGTCCCTGCCAAAAATCAGCTCCTTTGAATTCCATGCAGTCACCATTATCCACCCCTTCTAAATAAATGTGGTTGTCATCTACCGCCCACCGGGTACATTAGGTCACTTCTTAGATGAACTGGATGTTCTTCTCTCATCTTTTTCTGAATATGACACTCCCTTGTTGGTGCTAGGTGACTTCAACATTCACATTGAAAGACCTCAAGCTGCTGACTTCCAGACTCTGCTTGCCTCTTTTGACCTCAAAAGAGCACCTACTTCTGCTACTCACAAATCAGGTAATCAGCTTGACCTTATTTACACTCGACATTGCTTCGCTGATCAAACACTAGTAACTCCACTACAAACATCGGATCATTTCCTTCTGTCTCTCAACATCCACATTACTTCTGAGCCACCACACACTCCAACTCTTGTTGCCTTTCGCAGAAACCTACGCTCTCTCTCACCCAATAGACTATCCACCATTGTTTCAGACTCTCTTCCTGCATCTTGCAAATTTCTGCACTTGATACGAAGAGTGCCACTGATACACTCTGCTCCACACTAGCATCATGTCTAGACAGACTATGTCCTCTTACATCCAGGCCAGCCAGTGCCAGTCCTCCTGCACCCTGGCTCTCTGATGTTCTCCGTGAGCATCGCTCAAAACTTCGGGCTGCAAAGAGAATTTGGCGAAAAACTAAAAATCCTGAACAGCTCATAACATACCAAACTCTTCTGTCTTCTTTCTTGGCTGAGGTTACTTCTGCAAAGCAGACATACTTCCGTCAGAAAATCAACAGTGCCACCAATCCTAGCTTACTTTTTAAAACATAACTCCTCTATCCTCCTCCACCACCCGCATCCTCCACACTCACTACGGATGACTTTGCTACCTTCTTTTGCACCAAAACCTCAAAAATCACTGCTCAATTTGCTGCACCTACAACAAACACGCAAGATACACCACCATCACCACACACACTCACCTCTTTTTCTCAGCTCTCTGAGTCTGAGGTGTCCATACTCGTGCTATCTAGCCATGCAACTACCTGTCCGCTTGATCCCATTCCCTCTCATCTCTTGCACGCCATTTCTCCTGCAGTCATACCAACACTGACTCACATAATTAACGCATCTCTTGACTCTGGTTTATTCCCCACTTCATTTAAGCAGGCTAGGGTAACCCCACTGCTAAAGAAACCCAACCTGGATCAAACACTACTTGAAAACTACAGACTGGTATCCCTGCTTCCATTCATGGCCAAGATTCTGGAGAAAGTAGTGTTCAATCAAGTCCTGGACTTTCTTACTCAAAACAACCTCATGGACAACAAGCAATCTGGCTTTAAGAAAGGCCTCTCAACTTGTCGTTGAGGATCTCAGACTGGCTAAAGCAGACTCTAAATCATCTCTCCTCACTTTGCTGGATTTATCAGCTGCTTTTGACACTGTAAACCACCAGATCCTGCTTTCTACGCTTGAGTCACTGGGCGTTGCAGGCACTATTATTCAATGGTTCAGATCTTACCTCTCTGACAGGTCATTCAGGGTGTCTTGGAGGGGAGAGGTGTCCAACCTACAGCATTTAAACACTGGGGTACCTCAAGGCTCTGTTCTTGGGCCACTTCTCTTCTCCATCTACACGACATCTTTAGGACCAGTCATCCAGAAACATGGATTTTCCCACCACTGCTATGCTGATGATACCCAGCTATACCTCTCTTTTCACCCTGATGATCCCTCGGTTCCAGCTCGCATCTCAGCCTGCCTGTCAGGCATTTCACACTGGATGAAAGATCATCATCTTCAGCTTAACCTCGCGAAAACAGAGTTTCTGCCAACCCGACTCTACACCATAACTTTTCAATCCAGATGGATGGGGCAACCATTACTGCATCCAAAATGGTAAAAAGCCTTGGAGTAACGATTGATGACCAACTAAACTTCTCTGACCACATTTCTAGAACTGCTCGATCTTGCAGATTCGCACAGAAAGGTCCGACCCCTCCTATCTGAACATGCAGCTCAACTCTTTGTTCAAGCTCTTGTTCTCTGGACTATTGCAACTCTCTACTAGCCGGGCTTCCAGCTAACTCTATCAAACCTCTTCAGCTGCTTCAGAACGCAGCAGCACGAGTGGTCTTTGATGAACCGAAAAGAGCACATGTCACTCCGCTACTCACCCGTTTGCACTGGCTGCCAGTTGCTGCTCGCATCAAATTCAAAGCTCTGATGTTAGCTTACAAAGCGACCTCTGGCTTTGCTCCTTCTTATCTGCTCTCACTTCTGCAAATTTATGTGCCCTCCAGAAACTTGCGTTCTGTGAATGAACGTCGCCTCGTGGTTCCATCCCTAAGAGGGAAGAAATCACTTTTCCAAACTCTCGCATTCAATCTGCCCAGTTGGTGGAATGAACTCCCTAACTGCATCAGAACGGCAGAGTCACTTGCTGTCTTCAAGAAACGACTAAAAACTAAACTATTTAGTCTCCACTTTCTTTCCTAATCTGCAACTGCCTCTCTGGCTATACCACTAACTGTAGTCTCTCTCAAAAAAAAAAAAAAAAAAAATCCATTACTAATGCTTTGCTTCTTAGACTTTACTCACCTGAAACTTGCCTATAGCACTTATTCTCTGTTGCTCTTATAGTTGTGTAAATTGCTTCCTTGTCCTCATTTATAAGTCGCTTTGGATAAAAGCATCTGCTAAATGACTAAATGTAAATGTAAATATATTAGAAAATTTATGCAATCTGCACTCCGAAATAAAAGTATAAAAACATAGTATAGTCATGGGGTGGTTCTCACCAAGAGGCTCAAAGAGAATATTTTTGTAATATGGACTTTTAGATACAAATGCATACTATTTTAAGGTACCAACCAGCTTTAGTACATATTCTACTGTTTTTTTGTTTTTTTTTGTAAAGGAATAATAATTTATGCAGTCAACATTTTTGACAGCTAATATGGAGGTGATTTGATGCTTTTCTAAAGTTGCAGACACTTTATCGATTTAAAATTGCTTTTTTGATGCAAAATAAATTTCAGCCAGTTATTCCTTACACCGATTAAGGAACTTGAATAGGCGACTATAATAAAGTTATATATAATAAAATAATAGGTTATATTATAATAAAAAATCTACTCTAAATGTAAAAATACAAAAAATTGCTAAATGGCCTCCTCTCGACGCATGAATGTGTAAAGCATACAGCCCACAACAAATGTGTAAAGCTATTTAATATTATATTTAGCAAATCTTTCAACATGGATAATTGAATATTAATCAGATGATGTCATTATGCTGCTGTGCCATCTGCCAATCATTGCATCGCTGATCATTATTTCGAGGATTGATAGATCTTTCCTTCACGTCACACACACAGCGATCTCAGATCAGTACATCCAGAAATTTTAATCTGATTCACGAACTTGTTTGAACAACCTAATTAGCCAGAGATCAGTTATCAAGATTAAAAATCAAAAAATAAGCCAAATCATTTAAGCGAGGTACGAAAAATGGACCCCTGGCAAATCTGTGTTTTTCAGGGTCAGAAAAAACTCTTGTCTCATGTAGTCTAGTGGATCATGTGTGTGCACAAAGTTTCTTTGCTGCAAATAGCCTGCGTTCAAATCTTGATTTAAATACTCTGTAAATATGACTTGATTTAATTTAATAATGTTACTGTTTTATGATCAAAACAAGACATATTTATTTACAAATTGTTCATTTGGATGTCAGACCAATGTTAAAACAAAACACGTTACAAGAACAGAGCACTGGTTTAAAAAGTAGTATCTATAGCTGTATCCCCTCAGATTCGAAGCCATTATCTCTACATGCTACACTCTCAGAAATAAAGGTACGCAAGCTGTCATTGGGGTGGTACCTTTTCAAAAGGTACTAATTTGTTCCTAAAAGGTCCATATTAATACTTCAAGGGTACATACGAGTACCTAAAAAGTACAAAAGTGTTCCTCTTAAAATTTGTAGGTACTAATATATACTTTTGAGGTACCAATATGGACCCTTCAAGTACAAATGTGTACCTTTTGAAAAGGTACCACCCCAGTGACAACTCTCGTACCTTTATTTCTGAGAGTGTAGGCAGGATCTCACTCCGCTTAACTAAATCACTTGAAACCTCAACTCTACAACATGCGGTTTAACACCTCAAAACTGAAATGACCACTAGGTGTTACTGTAGAGATGGGTTTCGAAACGTTTCGAAGCTTCGACACATTTGTTTTGACTGTTTCAGTGTTTCACAAAGCATCACTTTACCCACCACTAATTTCAGGCTGTATTGCACTCCAAAATCTAAATAAATTATTTAGAATATTGAATTTAATGAAGACAAATTGGGGCCATAAATATGATAACAAATTATAACTACTGCAAAATGCTTTAATTTGTATTTATTAATATGTTATATTTATTAATAATAATAATAATGCAACTAGCATTTCAAATATTTCTAAGCAAAACATATATTTTTTTATCTTTTCATTTTTGACACAGAGTTGTTTTTGCTAGGTATTCTGAGAATTTTCCCTCTACACTTTCATCATGTGTATCTCCATTTCATTTTTTTCTTGTTCCTCTCTTTTACACGTCTCTCCTTTTCAGCTTCCCTCCAATCCTTTTTTAAATATATATTTCTTTCATTTTCTTCCCCATTTCCCGGTCTTTCCATTCTCTCTCTCCCTTTCTCTCCCTCGGTCTCAGCTCTGGGCCTTTGGGATCTCATTAAGCCACTAACTTCAAATAAATAAAACAAACTGCTGAGACAAAATGAGCGATGTATGAAAAAAAGAGAGCCTTGCTTATAATGAGCTTTTCATTTCTCTCTCTCTCCCTCTCTCTCTCTCTCTCTCTCTCTCTCTCTTTCTCAGCCATCCCCTTCCCTCTGTCTCTTTGCCTGCCTCTGTCAATTCATTCCATTTCAGATGGGCATTATTGGCATGACAGAGGCATTGTGGCATCACCAGTGTTTTTAGAAACAGACAAAGAGAGAGAAAAAAACTAGCACATTACATTCGTCTCTGGATGTCCGCACTCCGTTTCCTCACTCCTGTTCTGCCAGCGTGTAATCACGTCGGCAAGTGAGAGAACACGCTCCCCCCTCCTGCCTACTTCTTTTCCCATTTCTCTGTCGTCTACTAGAGCCTTTTCTTCCTCTGTTGTCCATCTGCACCATCTGACAGTAATACTGGAGCAGTGCGTCCCATTAGACCTACACAAAGTGCCAAACTGCACCCTAAGAGAGACAGTGGCTCCTCAAAATAGTCTAGTTCAGCAATTTCAAAAGTATCTATCTATCTATCTATCTATCTATCTATCTATCTATCTATCTATCTATCTATCTATCTATCTATCTATCTATCTATCTATCTATCTGTCTGTCTGTCTGTCTGTCTGTCTGTCTGTCTGTCTGTCTGTCTGTGTCTCTTGATTTAAAATAAAATAAAATGTGATTGAATTTGATGCTCCTTTTGTGAGAGGAAAAACAATTGTGTGAAATGAGTGTATCTCTTTAAATGCAAATGAGCTTCTGCTCCCCACACCTCTTTTCAGTTCAGGGTGGTCCAATTGCAGAGATGTATAGTAACGAAGTAGAACTACTTCACTACTGTACTTAAGTACTAAAAGGCAGTATCTGTACTCTACTGAAGTATTGTTTTTTTTCTCCTACTTCCACTTCTAAGTACATATTTTCGATGAGTTTAATACTTTTACTCCGATAGATTTTTTATGAGCTGCATCGTTACTTGTTACTAGAGGTGTCAAAATGGTCGATATCGGTTCAGTAATAGATCATAACAGGTTATTACGTACTGACGTCATTTATCTCCTATGTGCGGTGTCGCAATACTATGGCGAAGGACGGAGGCGCGAGGGCGAGTGAAGGCGGCACAGCACACGAGCCGCTATTTCACTACTACAGAGAAATGTTGTGAGACTCCATCTCTGCCTCTCTCACTTTGGACATTTGACCCGCTGGCCTGTTTGTGAGGTAACTTTATAGATTACCTGTGATAACCGCGTATTATACATACATAGACTGTAACCGCGGCTGTTCTTCCCGCCATCAGTGAACAACGCTTTCATTTCTAAAGCCGATAGCAGCCCTTTCTGTTGAGAAGGTGAGGACAATGACCAATCAAAGGGGTGTAAGACCTCGCCTGTCAGCGTTTAAAAAGCAGGCGGGAGAATATTTACATTAGTTTATTTGCTATAAATGCTCATGCTGTCTTCTGTGCATGAGTTTTGTTTGATACATTCAGAAAGAGTGTTTTCTTTGAGCGGGTCAAATTAAGATTACAGTTCATATATCTTACTGCTGTATTAAAGGACACAATTGTATTACAAGTAACCATTTAACTGTCACACCAAGAAAAAAAACCAATAGAATTTTTTTATTTATTGCATTTCTTAACTCCTAATGTCGCTAGTTAACACAATCAATACATTTTCCCCCAACACATCCCATAATTTCTAAAATATCAGCCTCTACCAAATGGTTGAGATGTTGGTTTATGGTAAAAGTACCAGAATGAATAAATATACTATAAAAATATGAAGTTTAAGACCAATTTAATTAAAACATAATCAAAATGAAACATTTTTGAATACTAAATCATAGCCATAAGCCATAAAATATTTCAGATTTTCATTTAACACAGTAATATACACGTTTTCTTTTTTTTACAATAAAATCAAAATCAAGTGAATTAGAACGTTCGTTTACAGCGTTTACAACCAGTAATTTGTGCTCCGAAAATGGGTTTCAATAGCGTTTTGAGTGGATTATGGATTATGTTTTTGTGAAACACAACTTTGAAAGGTGTGTGTTAAAGCTGTTATAATCTGTCAGATCTGTGGTTCAAGCGTGAGAGAAAAACAGTATTGTAAGTCATGTTTCTTTTCGTTCTGCTTAATGACGTGCCCCCAAAAAAGAGATTTAAAATAAACAAAACAATATGATGTCTTTTGACTGCATTCTTTAATAACTACATTACACAATACTTGTACTTTTACTTTCAGTACTTGAGTAGTAAATTTTGAAATAAACTACTTGCAATACTTAAGTACAAAAAATGTTGAATACTTTAGTACTTCCACTTAAGTATGGTGCTTAAAGAGCACTTTTACTTCTACTCAAGTCACTTTTTGATAGAGTACTTGTACTTTTACTTAAGTCTGGGTCTCTAGTACTTTATACATCTCTGTCCAATTGCAACTTATACCTTTGATACTTAAACAACATTATATACAAAAAAGTTGCATGCATTTTAGTTTTGTCAGTTTAAACTTCTGATATATGGTTTTATGAGTGCACAGGCCTAAAACACACACATAGAAAGTCAGATGATACACTATGCAAGTACTAAGATAAGCTTCCCTTCATAATATGCCAAGTTCAAACTGTATGATTTTAGTCCCGATTTTGACTCGTCGACAGGCTTTGAGAAATCGCAGACAAACACCAGAAATCACAGGCAAATCGGTGCACATTCACGTCAATGACAATCACAAAATATGGACTATCAAGGATGCAGTCTGAGAGAATTGCCAATGAGTTGCCGATGGTCGTGAGATATTTGGCATCCTAATTATCTGGACCTGTCAGCGATTAAAATCATGCCGTGTGAAATGTGTTCTGATCGAAAATATCATCGGGGATCACCTACAGCCAATGAGAGAGCAGCATTTACTAGTATGGGCAGGGCCAGCGCAACCATAGAGATGACCTAGGCGAATAGTGAGGGCGGCGTCCACGAGCAACCGAAAATCATGCAGTCTGAACTCGGCATCACATATGCAAACTCATCCAAACACATTTGGCTATGTTAGTGAATGAATTGTAACCAGCAAGAGATGAAAATTCAATGGACAACAGCAAGGGCGTAGGTTTGCACTTGACATTGGTTGGTGAGGACGGGTGAATCAAACAACAACCCCAACCACACCCCCCCCCCCCCCATATTATATATATATTACAGGTGGGCACAGATAAATTTTTTTTAATCTAGATTAATCTAGATTAAAATGGCTCATTCAAATTCTGCCGAAGTCATTCAGAATATGTGTGCTACCCAAATAATAAGTCTTTGAGTTTCTCGAGCCAGGTGACGCATTAGACCAGGGGCTCATCTCCTATTTCCAAACTGCATCACAAACTGCTTGAGAAACAGTTCTACTATGATAATTGGTGATGAAAATAAATTAATTTCAATAAGATGTACTTGCGTTTACTAACTGTTTATTCAGTTAAACATGAATTATGAACTGTAGGCCTACATAAGCTCCAAACAGCGATTTCATACTTGCTTTTGGTGTACATACATTCAGAAAATGCTGCTTCTCAATGCCAAGTTCACAGAGCCCTGACGGTGTGTCAAACATTGAGTATGTTTACATGGGCAACAATACTTTAATACGATTTTAATATGATTGAAACAATACTCTGATTAAGAGTCTACCATGTTAACAGAGAATTTTGATTACTTTAATGCGACTAAAGTCATAACTGAACTAAACAGTAATGGAATTAAGATGTGGAGTATGCATATATTAGTGGCATTACTGATGTATACACTGCAATCCAACTATTACCGTCATGTAGGACTTTTCGCCATATTTTCCGACAAGATCCAAGACACAGGCGGCTGTCAGTAAAGGACCGCACACAAAACACACACACACACACACACACACACACACACACAAACACGCGCGCGCACACACACCGCGAAATGTGGAAGTTTTTTTTCTTTACGTTTGGCGAGCGTTATTACATACCATAACACTCTCACCAGTCCTTACCCCTTATTTGCGTCTAATACCCCAGTTTGTCATGACGGCATGACTGAAATATTCATGAGTTAAAGTGAAACTGCCGATTCTGCAGCTAAAGTCAGGCATCCTGCTGGTTTTGATTCAGAAGGGCACTTTGTTTGTCAGACGGCTCACCGGTCAGGTATACATCCGCGCTAAACTATCAAGGTGAAAGTCATCATAGCTTGCCTAGAATAGACCCAGCTCCCTACCCAATAGATTAACGGCGATATTTTTTTATCGCGCGATAAGAGTCTCGAGTTAACGCAGTCATTAACGCAGATAACGGCCCAGCACTAATATATATATATATATATATATATGGCTGCTATTAGTTTTTCAGCTGCTATTAAAAAATATTATTAATTATTCCTCTCTTCATAAAATGTATTAAGTTAAATTAAATAATCAGGCCCGTAGCCAAGAGGGGTTCGGCTGGTTCAAAAAACCAAAAGTTGTATTATTTTGTTTGAATTTTTCTTATTATTCAAATGGGTAAATTCTGACCGAGGAAAGTTGAATGTACTGGCCAGTTTTTCCAAAAAAAAAAAAAAAAAAAAAAAAAACATAATGATAGATGATAATAAATTTGTATTTTAAAAATAAGTATCTTTTCATATTTCTTTATTCTAAATTTTTATTATTTATAAAACGGTAACATAAAACTTGTTGCACAAATGCACATTTGTAAATAAACACTGAAAATAGTAAAATAGTGTGGTTAGCAATTTGACAATGGTAGAAAATATTTTTGGTACATCAAAATGTGATCATGATAATTATCCAACAAAAAAATCCAGTAAAAAGTTGTTGTTAAAATGTCACTAAAATGCAATATTTATACCTCATAGTTAAATCAGGCGAATAACTGCAAAAAGGTTTAGTTAAAGGTTTAGTTACCCCTTTCAATAAGCTGGAAACGGGCCTGATAGTGTAATGATAAAAGAATGTTTATTAACTGATAAAGAGAGAGTTTAATAAAGACTTCCGTTTATTTTAGCCATAGTGCAAATTAAACATGTCTCATATATCAGTATTAATAAAAGATGGAGCACAGGCTGTAGTTTTACTGACAAATTGTTTCATTCAAAATTGGGAAGAGATTAGGAGAACTGGCAGGGATCATATAATTTTACATTTAGCTGTTAATTCTGCAGTTAGTTTTCAGGGAATATTATTCCGACTATATCAGCCTTCTATAAGGTTAGACTAAGCGGGAAAAAAACACGAGCATTAACAGCATTATCATGATGGACTCATTCAGTAGCGAACTTGAGTTTATGTGACTTAAACTTTTCATTGAAAAAAAGCTCCTTATGTCCACCATTTTTGCTGCCGCCATCCTCACTTGTGTGTGTCACACACATCACACACCTTATTCTTGAATGGGAAATTCCCAATTTTAATGTTGCTTGTATCTGAATGCAGCTACAGCCTCTGACAGAACAGCAGGGAAAAGCACAGCCAATCACAATGTTCATATGTGTTTGGGGGTGGTGCAACTCGAGGAGAGAACGTGATTTAACCCTTTCTACATGTCTAGGTTAATATTAACAGCTCAATTTTTTTAAGTTAATTAAATTATTGGTGGGTACACATCCCCTCCGACCATGCTAATCTCTTTCAACTCTGAAAACTGGACTGACAGTTTCAATTTACTAGAACTTCAATGTTAAGCTGCTTTTACACAGTCTACATTGTATTAGTACTGTAGAAATAAAGATGAATTGAATTGAATCTCTTTGTCTTGGAGACAAATTACTATTTACACAACTCAACCAAGCACCACCCCCTTGGCATGTTTGGGTTGGTGTTATTTTAATGTGGGATATTGTGTCATGGATGATGCTTGGAGAAAACGGAGGACTATTAGGTGATTGGATGGAGTTCAGAATCAGAGAATATAGCTCTGTTTGAAGAGACTCGTGTATTGTAACTTTCCAAATCCGTTTAAATCTCAGATAGCACTAAATGAAGCTGAAAAACCAAAGCAGGATCTTCTTTAATGTCTATTCATCTCAATAGTTGTCTGGCTAGGAGAGAACCACCCATTGCTTAGGACAACAACTGAATTTGATTGATTGATTGATTGATTGATTGATTGATTGATTGACATTTGATTTGCTAGTCACCTAAGCTATACTAATCAACTTGACTATGCTAAAGGCTGACAAGAACCCACACTCACCCAAGGCCTCATTCTGTGTAGTTAAAAACAGCAGTCATGCTTTTGAATGGCTGCCAATAGAAAGATGTTGTAAGTATTATTATTATTATTAGAATCAGATAGTCTAGTTACACCATTTAACAAAAGTGCTAATTGGGGTCATGCTAACCAGCCAAAACCTGGTTTCCAGTTTGAATAGAAAAATATGGCAACAATGCGGTGTTTACTCAGGATTGTTGTCTAATGGTCTGTAAAGAAGGTGCCTTTTATAATAATAGCTAGAGTGGACTGATATGAGAAACATGAATAATTGTGACTGCCTGTTGACAGCAAATGGTGCAGTTATTCTGAGGAATGATTCTGGTTACATGGTTCAATTAGCAATTATTTTAGTGCTTTTGTTGTGCAAGTGTTTGGAATTTGTTTTTACTGTCTCCAGTAGGCTATTTGCACATTCATATAGTAACTTTAGATTAGACAAATTGTAAAAAGATTGGGTAAAATAAGCAGGGAAACTCAGGTTTAGCAGGGAGGTCGCAATAGGAACAACAGATAATAGGAACAACAAATAATAACTTTCATAATAATGATCATCTGACATCAGAAGTGGCTTATATGAAAGGCAAATGCCTCTAAATTATGTTTATTTTACCATAATAAAGTATGATCATGCCTAGATTTTTTTATGATTTAATTAGGACAGTAAGGTCTAACTTGCTTAGACAAAAATGTTTTGTTACTTAACATAAATAACGTACAGTTTGAAATATAAAGTCATGGTGCTGTGGAAAAATAATTAATATTGTTTATTATTCACAGCTTGGAGGACTGCATCCATACATCTCTGAAATGACACAAATAATTTAATATTAAAGTCATCTGGAATGGCAAAGAACGCATTCTTGCAAGACTCCCAGGGTTCATCAAGATTCTTTGAATTTATTTTCAATGCCTCCTCTTTCATCTAACCCCAGACATGCTCAATAATGCTCATGTCTGGTGACTGGGCTGGTCAATACTGGAGCACCTTGACCTTATTTGCTTTCAGTAAATTTGATGTGGATGCTAAAGTATGAGAAGGAGCGCTATCCTACTGAAGAATTTGCCCTCTCCTGTGGTTTGTAATGTATTTGGCAGCACAAATGTCTTGATCTGGCAGCACAATCTGTTGATGTTGCCATCCACTTTGCAGATCTCTCATTTCTCCCCTTATTGAATGTAACCCTAAACCATGATTTTTCCTTTACCAAACTTGACTGATTTCTAGGAGAATCTTGGGTCCATGCAGGCTCCAGTAGGTCTTCTGGAGTATTTGTGATGATTGGGATTCAGTTCAACATATGATTCATCGAAAAATCAACCTTCTGCCACTTTTCCAAATTATCAACTAGAAGTCAAGTTATTGTCTGTCGCTCTTACAGTTGGGATGGACGACAAGACTTTTGTCAGGTAGTGTATAGGATCATTTTACACTTAAATTTGAAATATTCTCACTGACCCTTGCATAGGTTTTATGTAGATTTACATCGCTTTACATCGCAAGTTTTCATGGTAATATGTCAAGTTTATCACATGAAACCACAGTTACAATGATTTATGTAATTTTTGGTTTCTTTTTTCTATTTTTTTATGTCTCCAAGAACATGTATTTCATTGTTTAAACTGCTTAACTATCTTATTATTTTATCTATTGTATGTCGTTTGATGGATGCCGCCATGCTATTCTGTGCTGCATTGGATACATTAGAGCTGCTAGATTTACAACATGCCAATTCATCAACTTCTCCCAAAAAAACTTGAAACCAAGCAAATCGCCACCTTAGAATTATAAGGTTCTATCTGCGTTCTGAATGACTTTGAGATATTGAGCTTCAAAGTTGTTGCATTCCATATAGCAAACAGTACGTGTAACATTTATTTTTAAATAAAAAAGTCTTAAAATGTAAACAACTTATAAAAAAACATCCCATAATGAAAATAAGTTGTCAATTAATAAGATTGTCAATAACTCAATTTTGACGAAAATGTCAGATAGAACCTAATAATTCTAAGGTGACGAAATGTTTAACTGGGTTAAATGTGTATCTGATGTGAATAAAGCACATTATTTGATTATCTTTAAAATTAATACTGTTGCTATGTCCATGGACATCAGTGTGTATTTTTAAAATCATAAATGTTATGTGTTGCAAGTACTTAAGTGGATTTAAATGTCTGAAACCTAAAATTTATGTTAATTGTTTGAAAACACCGATAAATTGTGATTTACGACCAGTGAAAAACGTTCGAAAGATTCGAATTTACAAACTGATCTTTAAATTCAATTCATCTTTATTTCTATAGTCAAAGCAGCTTAACATCGAAGTTCTAGTTGAAATTCAGTTTAGGGCAGTTCAGTATGGTTAAAATTTTACTGCTGAAAGTCTAAACACTGAAGAACAAATCCATTGATGCGCAGCTCCACAAGTCAAGATCTGAGCAAGCCAGTGGCAATGAAAAACACTTCACCAATTGACGAAGTGAAGAGAAAAATCATGTGACACACTGAATGTTCAAGTCACGCCGGTACGATCATCTTTATAAGATTACAACAAAATATGTTTATTGCCATTATATATTTGTAAGATTTTGAAATTAAACACATTTTAATGAAACTGATTGTGAATAACAACCATTTTTCATTTCATTTCCCCCTGCTGTTGATAGTGTAAGGTAAATGCTGTTCCAAAAGTATTTCGCCTAGAAACCAGGAAAGCATCAAATGGAAGTTGAATGTGAATTTATAGCACTGAGAAGGGTCTTTGTCTCCTCATTTCAGAAGTCCACCGCATGCTACAGCCTAAAACACCCCCTACTCAACATGCCATTATTGTCTCTGTCTGTCTTTCACTTTGAAGAGTGTGTGAGGCTAGAACCTGACCTGCCTCTCTTCACTTTAGTTTGGCGTAATAGGCTTGAGTGTGTTTGATGGGGCAGTTCATGGAGAAGGCCAACTTGCCCGACACCCCCGCCGACACTTCACATGCGCTTTGGCGGGCCCTGAAAAACTACTTGAGGAGTCAAGAGGTCAGACAAGTGTTCAGATGAGATGCATCAAGGGAAAAAGATCTGATTATTTTCAATCGATCAAATACCAGTGAAAGAGCACCTCGTAAAATCCACGGCAGTGTTCCGCAGCACTCTGAAGACCAGCGTAGGAGAGCTCAGAGGAGTGGCAGCCGGAGAAAGAGAGAGAGAGAAAAGCAACAAAAGTGGCAGGATAAAAGAAATCTTGATTTTGTATGAGAAAGTATTGATTTTTTTCCCACTGGGTTGCCCACGAGCACCCTTTCTGTTATTAGTTTACAGAAGAAAAAAAAGAAGGGGAAAACTGCATATACAGAAGAGAGAGACTGAAAGACAGAAAGGGAGATCAGAATGAGAAAAGCAAAAGGCGAGAGGGAAAACGAGATGTGGAGAGGGCACTGAGAGTGAAAGATGAGAGACATGCACTATATATGCTTCTCAGTATGTAAATGTTATGTATTCATGGAATACCTGGAAGACCTGCTACAGTACATTAGCAAAAATGTGCAGAATACAACCAGAGCACACCGAATTCTGCGACCCACAATTCAACAAGCTCGACTTGACTTTCCATTTCCAGTGTGACGAATGAAGTAATATCGACTGCAATTTTTTACATCTCCATGACTCGGGTTTTTGATCTGAACGGTGTCACGAAGTGACCTCCCCTTCCCTTTGATTGTCACCAAGCATGCAGGCTTATAACTGAAGCTCACAGATGAGCGGGTACAGACAGATCCAAGTTCTTGCTGGCCCACACCACAGCCACAAGGCCAGGATGTTGGAATCGTATTATAATCAAGCCTCTAGAAAATGTCGAGTTGCTGACCTTCATGCCCTGATTCCAAAGAAACATGTCCGAATTGCCAGTCCAAGCTTCTAGCCTAAGTTTCAGCTACATGGAGTTCATTCCTACTTTCGAAGGGCTAAATTCCTATACATTTTAACTGATGTTGACCCAACAATGTTTTTGCCCAAAAACAGATGACTTTTTAAAATTTCTTTTGCCTGTTCCGAGCAAGCTTTTTTTTTAAATAGCTGTCTATTAGATGTCTAAACATAGTCGTCTTGGCTAAAACAAGGCTAAATTTGGGCTGTCAGTGAAAATCTAATAGACGTCTAAGAATAGGCCAACATTGGACTAGTCATCAACTGAAATGAATGACTACACATATAAAGTCTGTCTAATCTGTCTATTTGACGACTAGTCTAGTTTTGGCCATTTCTTAGATGTCTATTATATTTTTACTGACAACCCAAGTTTAGGCTTGTTTTAGCCAAGCTGTCTACGTTTAGAAGACGATTAGGCATCTATTAATCACAAAATTGTTCGCTGGGTTCTTTTACTCGACAACAAGGAGATGGGTTTCAAAGTGTACATTTTTGACATTATCACTGCTGTCATTTCCATGTGAATATGCAAAACGGAAATATTTGATGTCAGATTAGGTTTGTAGGTATGTTATGAAAATTACCTATAGTTTTTTATTTGATTGTAAAATAGTTTTTTGGTGCATTGACCACAGTTTTACTACAATTACCATAGTAAAACTATGCTTGGTGTTGCAAACCATGATTAATTTGGTGTGGGGTTGTCACAATACTGAAATTCGTTACCGATTGGTACTGAAATTTAAAAAATATTTATTTCCTGCAAACATTTGAGCACTGTTGAGCACGTTCTTAAACACTGCTGATTTGCAATTGTGTTTATGTGCTCAACAGAAATGACTGTGATTGGCTGTGAAGGTAATCAGTTCATCGAACTCACTGCTGTTTTCTGAGTGTAAACAGGTAAAAGTCACGTCGATCAGCTGACTTGTCTATGAGCTGATATACAAGTGATACGCTGATGAATCGTGGCTTTAAAAAAAACTCCAGTGTCCCTGTATCTGTGTTTACACTCAATCACACTCAAATCTTTTGAGCATCTGAACACGATGGCAAATCAGCGATGTTTAAAAACGTGTTCAACAGTGCCCAAATGTTCATGTTAATTGGACTTTTTAAAAATTCAGTATCGATTGATACCAAATTCCAATATTGGAACAACCCTAATTTGGTGTTACCAGCAAAAACAGCACCAAAAACGTGGTTACTACAATTGGTTACTATCAAATAAACCATTGTTAAAAAACATATGGTAGTGTTGTTATAAACTATGGATTTACTTGACCAATAGTAAAACCAACAACAGAGATACATCATAAGCACATGCACACAAATTCTAAATATACATCAGTCTCAAAGCCTTATCTAATCATCACTTCCCTACAATCACTGTTTACTAACAAGGTAGCAGAGCTAACTACTAGTGTTGCATATGTAATACTGCTTTTTTGGAAGTTTTTAAAGATACTTGTAAATGTGAATCATTTTGAAAATGTTGTTGTGCATATATGAATTTTACATTGTGTAAAGTGCATACGAAGAATATACGAAACGATGATCCCAACCATCGACGACTTCCAGCACTACACATTTACACACTTAATACACAAATACTCTTCAAAAAACATGTACACATAGATTAAATTGCAGGTTAATTATGTCTGTATATAATAATGTATATTTGATTGTAACTTTAACTTAATTTAATTTTATTTGAAATAATAATTATTATGAAAAGCACTATACAAATAAACTTGAATTGAACTGAACTGAATTAAAGGTAGCTTCAGTTTAAATTCTGAAGGCAGAAAGGCACATATTTTCAGGAAGGCAGCCATAAAGCAGCAGGACTGGCTAGCAATACCATTTGCATTACATATTAATCAAGAGATCTTGATTAGTTCTAGTTTGCTTAAATTGGGTTAAAGCAGGAGTGTCCAATCTTGCACCTGCAGGGCCAATCTCCTTCAGAGTTTCACAATTTTATCTAGGGTGGTGGCAGGATGCTGAAAGTCAAGAGATAATACATAATTTGTACATAATTCATTCATAGGTGTTTGGTCTTATGATGATTCAATAAAAGTATGATTGTCGATGATGAATTAGTCTGGTCAAACATCAGCTTGTGCTCCTCCCGAAATTAGTTTCAAGAGTTCACACTTAGCTGATGACTTATTACAAAGCATGTTTGACATGCTATCCTGGGAGAGAGCCATGAGTTCAAAAGATCTTCAAGCTCGGGGCTCCTTCCTTTGCACAGAAACGTTGACTGATCAGGTAAGGACTTGAACCATAGACATTCTTGCTGTGAGGGGACAGTGCTAACCACGGGGCTGCCATGCCACTCTATCAAGTAAAAGAAAGAGGAGTAGGGGTGGAAAGGGGATTATTCAAGATGAAGGTCCTGAGGTAAGAAACTCTAGTTGTTTATAGTGAGTTAGGAATCATCCGATTGGTGTATCATGCATTAGCTAATACTGGACAAGCTGTGGTCAATTATAAGCACATGATCCTCTCGAAATTAGCTTAGAAATAGAAATGTTCCTGGAAGCTTTTTAGTGAATAAGAAGATTTTGTTTTGCTAGTTCAAGTATGTAGAACTGAGGTTACAGTAACATTCTGTGGGACACTGGTCAGAAAAAGTTTGGTAACCTCCGGGTTAGAGCTAAACACTACAGAGCAATGACCCTCTAGGACACTCAATACAGAACACTCCTAGGTCACTAGGTCTCACACGGTTCAGTCTAATTTAATGCCAAAGCGCCCTTTATGTCTGGAGTGAGAGGGCATAGAAGGTAGAGGAGCAATCCTGCTGTGCGAGTGTAGCTGGTTGTAGATGCTGGGATTATGGGAGATTAGAGCAGTGATTACACAATGTCTTCGCTCTAATGAGCCGCAGTGTTTGTTCATCTTATCACCCCTCACGCACCCGATCCCTACACCATCTCTGATATGAGATAACACAGGATTAACACCCCAGAGAGAGAAGGATGACTGTACAATACATTCCCATGTTTCCCTGGAAGGCATTAGCTAAATCCCCAACAGTAAGAGACGTATTACTGTGACCCCTAATCGGGCCTTAGCCCACAAAAAAAAAAAAGAAATAAAATAAAAATCACCCTGCTGAAAAGACCAACTTGACCAAATTAATTCATGCTGGTTTCATGCAGTTTTACCTGTGGGTTGGTATAGCTATACTATAATTCTGCTTATATAGTTGGATTAATGGATTCATGCTGTTTTAGTTTAAAACCTGATGGGAACTTGAGCAGTATTAAGGTTCTTGCACACCAGGAAGATTTTTACTCATGCTTATCATCAATTTTGTTTAGATGTTTTGTGGCATTCATGCTTGCAGTAAGCAGAGTGAATGTGCAAAATCACTTCCTGAAGTTCGATGGCGCTTAATGAAAAACAGAAATACCAATCCATGAAAGAATATGTTGTGATATTAAACTATTAAAAAAAGCTATAACAAATAATCATGATCCATAAACAAACATGCTTTTAAGCATGGCATTTTGTGCATTGGTGCGCACTTTCACATTAATACCCTTTGTTTACTTACAAGCTATTTATCGCTGGTAATAAGCGTGAGCTGAAATCGTTTGATGCGCACAGGCCTTTAGGGTTCAATCCAATCAAGTCTTGATGACCTAGTCACCAGTATATAACAGTTATTTTCACATCAACAATCTTGGCAAACTGTCCAAAACCTCCTGATTACCATTTTGATATTCAGCTATGCAATGTAATTATGTATTACTTCTATTCACATCCATTAAAACATGTTGTCCGCTTTGGTTGTGCATACCTTGAGCCCCTGTGATTTTTATCATCTCTAAATGCCTCCCACACACTACAGCTATATAAACTTTGAGAATGTAAAGATTTGAGAAAACTTAGATATTTTTATGCTTCCACATGGACAACGCAAACATCTACATTCACACCCCATGGAGCGAAAATGCAGGAAAAGCTCTCTCCCGCACTCCCTTCCCTTCCCTTCCCTTCCCTTCCCCTGCTCTTCCCCCTCAGCCAACTCACAGAATGATCATCTCAAAGTATAAATGTTCTGTATCAATGGGAGTGACTTTTTGCATCATGTTTGATATCATTTGAAATGTCTCAGTGTGACTGGTACAATGGTCTCATTCTCTCAGAAATAGACACAATCAAAAGAATAGATAAATAACTTCAAGAATCTTTTGAAACACTGCTAAGGGTGTGCCTTTACCTAGGGGTTTCTATTCAAATTACCATTAACATGCCACTAAATGCAAATGACCCCCCCCCCCCCCTTAATGGAATTCTTGGTTTGACTACTTAAGGGAAAGTTTCAAGATGTTTGGAGCGATTTTGTAACCAGATCAGCCCATAGTGTGGAGCTCTCATGCTCTATGTATATTTTGAAGTCAGGTATGCATCTTTTGATCTTTGATCTATCTTTGAGTACTTGATGTCTTGTATTGTTTGTGAATTGACTGAATAATTGGCATGAACGCATTCTGCTTACTCTGTAAGTATTCATTTTAGTAGATTGCGCTGTATCCTTGTTTCTACAGTTCCTGTATCAGGTCAGTAGACGGACTAAAGTCTAGTTGAGATAGAGCATCGGGCACACTGATTAAAAATGATATTGTCTTTACTCAAGGGTGTACATCTAAGGGGTACTAATCAAATATACTTTAGAATGAGCAAGCATAGGAGCGTCCATCTAAAAGCATTAGTCAATTACCTCTGTTTGATAATCAAGACTGATGAGAGTGTGACTGTGAGGGACGCCATTGGCCAAGGTGATTCCTCTGCATGAGCACCTGAATGAACAAATGTAATAGTTACGAGTAAAGACAAAAGGTTCAAACCTCTTTCTAAATTATAAATTGATTTAATCTTCCTAATGTTTTAAGATTGGAGTCAGATAAAACGAAAGATAAATATATTAATGTTCTTGACCTTATTCTAAAATGCAGAAGTGTGCTTATTTTCGCGATTGTTTTATAACTTCCGATTCAGTTTCCTATGGGACAAATGACTAGGAATAATAAACAGCAAAAAATGGTCAAACTACTTGCTCTACAAACAAGTGTGTCCATGATTATACAGACAAAACAGAATAGAATAATAAGAAAATGTCATTTTGCAACATTAAGCAGAGTAACGAGCTAAATGGATGGAAGGGAGAACGGAAGTCTCAAACCAAAGAGATTCAATTGGCTGCACTCGCTTATACACGAAGAATAAGGTCAATAGAACTGCAGAAATAATGGTACTGCCATGGTTACAGCAATAAACAAATCTAGTAGAATTTTATTGATTTCATGAACTACACAGCATCTTGTTATTCGCTGATTTAATTTAGGCATAATCAAAAATGATATAAAATTGAATACCTTACAAAATAGCATTTAAGACTTTAATACTTTTTAAGGGCCTTAAATTTCTCTACATACAACGTTTAATACTTTTTTAAGACCCTGCGGACACCCTGTTCTCTTGAGCACCTGTGACAGATCAGCATCGCTCTCAGATTGTGTCTTTGAAAAATCCCACTCTTAAGAGCCTATCACACCAAGCATAATAACCATAAAGATAAAGACATTGTTTTAAAAAGCATTCTCAATGTAAAACAACAGCAGAGTGTGTACCATAGCTGTACCATAGATAAAAATAATCTTTATCATTGGGACGATTTCAGAATTAGTTTTTCCAGCTTTTAAATTCTAAAACACTGAAAGCTAGTCAGAATGCATTGAAACACAAAGGATGCATGCAATTTAAAGCTAAGAAACTGAAATAAATTTTTTCCCCTATCATGATGTAAATCCAATTGAAATGAGGAAAAAAGTGATTTTGTCCTTTGGAAATCGATTGGATCATTGGAAGATGAGCATTGGTAACAAAATGGTTGAAGATTTGAATGCCAATTTGCACTCGGTTGTGAAGGATTACTGTCAGTACCACTTTATTTTGATGGTCCGTTTGAGTATTAGTAGACTGTCTGCTTAATATCTGCTGATGCTGCTCCTTCAACAGACATTTAACTCACTATAAGAAACTTTGCAAGTACATGTCATCTTACACTAACCCTAAACCCAACAGTCTACTTATAATCTAATGAGAATTAGCTGGCATGTAGATGCAATGTAACTTAAAACGGACCATCAAAATAAAGTGTGACCTTACTGTTCACCGGAATCACCATCAGCACCCTCTTGTGCAGAATGTTTTCAGATGCCTGATGAGAACGAGAATTGATTTAAAATATAATGCAAAATATCCAGTGGTGGAAAAAGTACAAAAAAATCATACTCAAGTAAAAGTACCATTACTTGCTTAAAAATGTAGAGCAAGTAAAGTAAAAAGTATTGATTGAGAATATTACTCAAAGACTTAGCGTTATGGTGTAGTGGTTGGTGCGTCGACACATGCATTCCAGTGCTCACGGCGACCTGGGTTCGATTCCTGCCTTGTGGTCCCATGCCGATCCTTCCCCTATTTTCTGCTCCCCAAACTTTCCTGTCAATACTCTACTGTCCTATCAATTAAAGGTGAAAACCCTGAAAAAATGATTATTAAAAAGATATTACTCAAAGGATGAGTAAAAAGTAGCCATTTCAAAGGGACTCAGGAGTAGGGATTAGTGAGTATTGCGCTGTTAAAAACTGATGCATTTACATGTAATTTGTGGATGTGTGTAAACGGAACATTATGTGATGTTTGATAAACAAATTTCGGGAGGAGCACGCGCAGAAGTTTCAGTATCAAATACGTCATTGACAATTATTCTATTATCCAATCAGTTCTTGACCAAACCCCTATATATACCAAAGCTGTCTTACCTGCAGCATCTTACGACTTTAGCATCCAAACTTCGACGCAGAATGTCTGAGATTAATCTCTTCGCAGAGGACGACGCCTTCCTTGCCGAGGCTCCTCTGAGATCTCCCGCCGGTACCCAAAGCTTCGTAGCCCCGCAGAGCGCATCAGCTCAGCCCGCGGCTCCACCTCGAGGCCGCCGTTCAGCCAGAATCACGGCTGTCCGATCAAGACGGGGCTCACCATCTCCATCTCCCAGAAGGCAATCCTCTCCAGCCTCATCATTTGCCTCAGCCATGTCCTCCGTCCCAGCCACAGGGATAAACACCGTCTCTGACCTCCGCCAAGCATTGGCCAGCGCAGGCGTCACCGTTCCGCGCCGAACCACCAAGGCGGACCTCCTGGCTATGTATAACGCCTTGCAATCCGGAGCACCACTTCCTTCCATCACTCCACCTTCCAAAGCCACGAAAAAATCCGGCCAGGTCCAAAAGTCTCCATACCAGCGTCCGGATCGAAACCAGTCTTCCAGACCCGGACGCAGCAGCAGGCCGTCAGCGAGTCTGGGGAGAGCCCAAGGTCCAGAGGACGTAGGATCTCAAACCCCGGAAGTGGGACTCCACGCCGGCTCTGGACTCGTTCCTTCGAGCCGCCAGTATAGCGTGAGCTTGCCTCCGCTAGCGGCACCAGAAGCTCATCCTCAAATATATCCTTGGCCCGCAGCCCCCCCTTCAAACTCAAGCGCAGGGTCGCTACAGGAAGCACAGGCCCAAATTCACATCCTGCCTCCCCATTCCTCCCAAGCTCCTGCGAGCAGTGCGAGCGCGAGGCCGCCTCAGCTCCCAGCTCAAAACCCAGCTCCTCTAATTCCTCCTCTTCTTCCCCAGGTTTTCTCAGGCCCCGACGCAAGTTCCAGCGCGAGGCCACCTCCGCTGATGTCACTAACGTCGGCAGCCCCTCCTCTCTTCTCTTTTCCTCCCACTGGTGATCCTAGGGCCAGCAGCAGCGCGAGCATGCCTCCGCAAGCGGCCCTAGCTTACAACTTTCCTTCAGGCCCCGACGCAAGTTCCAGCGTGAGGCCGCCTCCGCTGATGTCACTAACGTCGGCAGCCCCTCCTCTCTTCTCTTTTCCTCCCACCGGTGATCCTAGGGTCAGCAGCGCGAGCATGCCTCCGCAAGCGGCCCTAGCTTACAACTTTCCTCCAGGCCCCGACGCAAGTTCCAGCGTGAGGCCACCTCCGCTGACGTCACTAACGTCGGAAGCCCCTCCCCTTTTCTCTTTCCCTCCCACCGGTGATCCTAGGGCCAGCAGTAGCGCGAGCATGCCTCCGCAAGCGGCTCTAGCCTCCAACATCCCACAGCCACTTCTTCACACTAAGTCTTTTTCTCTGTCCACAGCCACGCCTCTACCTGTTCCACCCAACGCCCTCGCCCTGGATCCTCCACCCGTCTCCAACACCATCAGGAGCCAAATCCTGTCAGGTTCGGATGTTGATCTTTTTTCTCTCCTCTCACCCATTTCACCCACATCGGCAGACCGCCAGATAGATTGCGGCCAATTTTCAGTAACCTTAAAAAACACAGCTAACATTCAGTCACGCATCTTATCATTCGCAGAATTCACAATAGCATTTTCAAGATATACAGACTTTATATATCATTTGTTCTGTCTATCCCCACAGGAGGCGTGAGCTCAATGATTATCTCGCGATAGTCGCTGAGCTCGCGCTCTCATACGGAGGCTCTCATTTCTATACATACCACCGCCTTTTCTCCGCTAAATGCGCCATTCGCATTTCACAATGGAACCAGACCCCATTCTGGGGAGCCATAGACACAGATCTCCATAATAAAGTCTTTCTCGGTTGCCGCAGTATATCTTGCGCGGTCTGTCGATCCACCACCCACCACACAGAATCATGCCCATTCATAAATCCCATCCCTCCTCCCCTCCCCGACCCAGCCCAGCCCAGATCTACCAGTTACGTCCCTTCAAACCCAAATATTCCGCCCCTTTTTTCTGATCACAGCTCTTCTGTCCCAGCCTCCGCCAGCCCGTGCACCAGCTTCAATAGCGGCAGGTGCTGGAGACAGAAATGTCGTTTTTTGCATGTTTGCAATTTCTGCGGCGGCGCTCACGCCCGCACAGTATGTCCAGTGAGAAAATCTGTAAATAAAAATACCAGAAAGTACCTATCGACTCCTGTGAATATTTCTCGCCTAAAATCGGAACTGCTCAAACATCCCGATCCCAAATTCACCGAATTTCTATTAACGGGTCTGTCTTCAGGTTTTCATCCAGGTGTCATTAGCCTACCCACCTGTAGTTTTATTTGTCCAAATCTTCAGTCCGCTCTCGCCGAACCCGACGTCGTCGACCGTCTAATCAAAAAAGAAGTAGACGAAAATTTCATGATGGGTCCTTTCTCCGCACCTCCTTTCAGAGTTTATCGCGTCAGTCCTATTG
Organism: Danio aesculapii; assembly: GCF_903798145.1. Taxonomy (NCBI): domain Eukaryota; kingdom Metazoa; phylum Chordata; class Actinopteri; order Cypriniformes; family Danionidae; genus Danio; species Danio aesculapii. The sequence continues at coordinate 51,615,693 of NC_079437.1, read as the reverse complement.
GCATCGCCACTAGGAAATTCTCCGATAAAAAACGCTTAATAATCGACCTCTCCTCCCCGCATAACTCTCCGTTTCCTAGTATCAACAGTCTCATCCCTCTGGAAGAGTACTCAATGATTTATCATGACATCGACCAAGCTATTTCATTAATTAAAATCGCGGGTCGCGGCGCATGGATGGCTAAAGTCGACATAACGTCCGCCTTTAAAGTCATGCCCATCCACCCTGACTTTTGGCACCTTTTCGGCATTCTTTGGCGAAAAAATTATTATTTTTCCGTCCGCCTAACCTTTGGTTGCAGAAGTAGTCCAAAGATTTTCGATACGCTGTCGGAAGCAATCTGCTGGATCCTTTCCAATAACTACGAAATCCCGCATCTAATACATCTACTAGATGATTTCCTAATCATCTCTCCACCAGACGCTATACCAGCCGCGCACCTTTTGACAGTTCAGAAGGTTTTCGCTGAACTCGGGATTCCCCTCGCCGAGGAAAAAACCGCCGGTCCAAGCACTTCAATCGAATTCTTGGGCATCAAATTAGACTCCAATAAATTCCAAGCGTCCCTACCAAAGGAAAAAATTGATCGAACGATCCTGGTAGCTTCCTCCCTATTAGACAGTCCCCTCTGTTCTAAGCGTGAGCTATTATCAATTCTCGGCCATTTGAATTTCGCAATGCGCATAATTCCCCAAGGCCGCTCGTTTATTTCTCATCTCTTATTTCTCGCGTCCTCAGCTCACGGTCTAGAGGATATTATATCCATCGATGACAATAGCCTAAACGAACTCCGTTTATGGATATTATTCCTCAAACAATGGAACGGTCTCTCCTTCTTTTACAGCGACCTAATATCCTCCCCAGCAGACATTAATTTATTCACCGACGCCGCCCCGTCAATCGGATTCGGAGGCTACTATCAAGGACGCTGGTTCGCGTCCACTTGGCCGCCCCAGCTATTAGACCTGCCGCAACCACTAAAATCATCGGCGCTATTCGAGCTCTACCCACTAGTCGTCGCTGCATCCCTATGGGGTAAAGAATGGTCCTCTTCCCGCATCATAATTCACTGTGACAATGAAGCAACCGTTCACTGTATAAATAAAGGCCGTTCAAATTCGCTAGCACTAATTCCCCTACTAAGACGCCTAACTTGGATCTCAGCATGTGACCAGTTTATTTTAACTGCAAATCACATTTCTGGGTCCAAAAATCAAATTGCTGACTCTCTCTCTCGTTTTGCCTTCCAGAAATTCAGACATTTGGCACCAGAGGCGGATCAGTTTCCAATCCAAGTCCCTCCTTATTCAGAGCTGATATTCCCATAGATCATCCTTTAAAAAACCTGCTTGGAGCCTCTCTCGACTTTATCCTTCAGGCAGTGGCTCCTAGAACCCTGCAGTCATATTTAACAGCATGGAAAAGCTTTAAAACATTCCATGCATGTTATAACATACTGTTTCCTGATTTTTCTCTACTTTCCATTTCATCTTACATATCCTACCTCACAATTATCAAAAAACTCCAGATCAATTCCATTAAAGGCTATTTGAGTGGAATTCAATTTTTCCACAAACTAATTTACGGCTCCCCTGCACCTCACATAGCTAATTCGCAAACAACTCTTCTCTTGAAAGGCATACAGAGAACCCACCCCACACGTCATGACACCCGACAACCCATAACACTGAAAACACTCACTAAATGCATATCCACTCTTCGCAAAGGATACGAATCAATCCACACAGCACGTACTCTCGACGCCATGTTTATTTTAGCCTTCTTCGGATTTTTAAGGTGTTCAGAACTCACCATTACATCAGGGTTCAACCCAAACATTCATCCCACCATATCCGATCTAGTAACGCTGGATAACGAAACCATTTCTTTCCTCATTAAACAAAGCAAAACTGATCAAGCAAAAAGAGGCCATTACATTTACATTTTCAACCTTCAATCACCTATCCATCCATACCAAACACTGCTAGCATTTTCACATATCAGGAGATCACAAGCCACTTCCCTTTCAGACCCCCTTTTTACAGACGATAGCAATCGCCCAGTCACTCGTTTCTGGTTCCAGAAGCATCTTAAATGCGTCCTAATTAAGTCGGGCTTTCCAGCTGACAATTTCTCCAGCCATTCCTTCAGAATAGGCGCAGCCACCACTGCAGCACAAAATGGTCTATCAGAGCAGCAGATCCAAACACTCGGACGCTGGTCCTCACAGGCCTTTAAGTGCTACATTTGAGCCGACCGCTCTCACATTAGAAAAGCCCATCAAACCCTTATTCAAAACACATTCCTTCATTGACACGACACTTCCTTCGAAATACACTTTGCATAATATATTTTAATAACGCTAATACAGCATCTACATAACCGTTCCAACAGGAGATGCACACCTCATTATTATGCACCACTGCAAGCGCAGAGACTGCTCCCACGGGAGACGTACACCTTTTTATGCACCACCGCTAGCGCGGTGACCGCTCCTACGGGAGACGTACACCTTTATAATCATGCACCACCGCAAGTGCGGTGACAGCTCCCACGGGAGACGTACATCTTATGCACCACTGCAAGTGCAGTGACCGCTCCCTCGGGAGACACACACCTCATTATTATGCACCACTGCTAGTACAGTGACCGCTCCTACGGGAGACGTACACCTTTATATATTATGCACCACTGTATGTGCAGTGACCGCTCCCATGGGAGACGTACACCTCATTATGCACCACTGCAAGCGCAGTGACCGCTCCTACGGGAGACGTACACCTTTATAAATTATGCACCACTGCAAGTGCAGTGACCGCTCCCATGGGAGACGTACACCTCATTATGCACCACTGCAAGCGCAGTGACCGCTCCTACGGGAGACGTACACTTTATAATCACGCACCACTGCAAGTGCAGTGACAGCTCCCACGGGAGACGTACACCTCATTATCATGCACCACTGCTAGTGCAGTGACCGCTCCTACGGGAGACGTACACCTTTACAAAATTTTGCACCACTGCAAGTGCAGTGACCGCTCCCATGGGAGACGTACACCTCATTATGCACCACTGCAAGCGCAGTGACCGCTCCTACGGGAGACGTACACATTATAATTATGCACCACTGCAAGCGCAGTGACAGCTCCCATGGGAGACGTACACCTTATCATGCACCACTGCAAGCGCAGTGACAGCTCCCTCGGGAGACGTACACCTTAATTATGCATTACTGCAAGTGCAGTGACAGCTCCCATGGGAGAAGTACACCTTACCACCACTGCCAGCGCAGTGACCGCTCCTATGGGAGACGCCCGTCTCCCGTGGGAGCGACGACTCCTGCTGGAGACACTTAACGCATCACCATCAATACAGTTACTGCCTCCTCCCGAGACACACACCTTGCAAAGCACAACCATCAGCTTAACAGCACCCCTCCAAATTTTAAAGATCAGCAAATTTTGGGGGGCTCACCCACTTGTCTGGGTGCTGTCCTGTAACAAAATAAGCAATTTTTGGGGAGCGTTCTGGGGCCGGGCTAGATACTTCGCTCGAATCCCTATTCCTCTTTGTTTCCTGATAAGAGGAATGACTCGAGTTTAGGTGTCTTCCCCGAGCTCAGAGCCCTCTCCCCGGACAGCACGCCAAATACGCTTTATTCTGAAACTGTTGCAAGTGTGAACTCGTGAAGTGATGTTTGATAAACAAATTTCGGGAGGAGCACGCGCAGAAGTTTCAGTATCAAATACGTCATTGACAATTATTCTATTATCCAATCAGTTCTTGACCAAACCCCTATATATACCAAAGCTGTCTTACCTGCAGCATCTTACGACTTTAGCATCCCTCCACCACCCCGTCACCTCACCTCTTAAGCATTACTATCCCGGGGGGAGCGTTCTGGGGCCGGGCTAGATACTTCGCTCGAATCCCTATTCCTCTTTGTTTTCTGATAAGAGGAATGACTCGAGTTTAGGTGTCTTCCCCGAGCTCAGAGCCCTCTCCCCGGACAGCACGCCAAATACGCTTTATTCTGAAACTGTTGCAAGTGTGAACTCGTGAAATAGTGCATTTAGTTATTGCCCAGCAGTCACACAACGTCATAAGACGTTAATATTAGGTTAGATTTAGGTTGTGATGTCTGGCGACCAAAATTCAATGTCTAGCCAGCGTCTAAGGACAACATTATTTTGATGTCCAATAATGACGTCAAATGACGTTGATATTTAGTCGATTTTAGGTTGTTAGAAAGTAACCCAAATCCAACGTTGACCCAACATCTAAAATCAACATCATATTGACGGCAAATACTGACATCAATTCATCAGGTACAGCAACCAAAATCCAACATCTGATAAATGGTCAATAGTGGTAACGTCCACACAACGTCAAGCTGTTACATCATTAGACGTTGATATTAGGTTGATTTAAGGTTGTACATTGGACATTGACCTGATGTTGAGTTCTGATGTCAACCAGATTTTCATTTCCAAACAAAATGCAACGTCCCCATGACGTTTGGGTACAACGTCAATCTGACGTCATGTTGACGTCTTGTGCCTGCTGGGTGTTTAAGGCCATTTCGGTCATCATACAGTAAACATTCGTCATCTTCTCATCAGTGACGTGCATCTAAACAGTCTCTGGGTCAATGCGTGTAAAGACTTTAGCCATCTTCTTGGACACTTTGAATACTTCCAAACAGTTTTCTGCAATTATAAATCACCCATGTCTTGAGGTACTTCATTATAATGCAATTTACCTTCTATGTGTGATTTGATTGGACTCGCAGGACTGATTTTTCTAATCCCCATAGACAAGAAAAAATAAAGTAGTGACTGCAGGTTGAAGGAAAGTAGTGGAGTAAAAGTACAGATACTGCACAAAAATGTACAAGGGAAAGTAAAAGTACACATTTTTAAAACTACTTCATAAATTACAATTCCTGAGGAAAAACTTCTCAATTACAGTAATTTGAGTATTTGTAATTAGTTACTTTACACCACTGAAAACTGAAATAACCATAACTAGTTCATCAATATATATTATCCATTTTAATTGAGACGTTCATGTCTTTTAGCATCTGTATCCACAACACTAGAAATCTCACATTATTATTGACTCTCAACAGAACTCTGTGATTTTTTGACAGTAACAGTTTAACCTTATGCCCACACAAACAGTAAATCATACATCTTAAGTCACACACAGCATTAAAATAAAATAATAATAATAAACTTTATGTAAGCCAGTGAATTGTGTCTTCAGTGAGGATTGCAGACAATTCAAACAGCTCCTATTCTATATAGTGATAATGCTTCTAAATTATAATTACTTACATAAAAGGCTGTACTGTATGTGTGAAAGAGCCAATTAATGGCATGATGTGAAGTGACCTTATCTTCATCCCCGCAACAATATCTGAAACGTTTATATATTTTAAGAGCAAAGTAACTTATAAAAAGTACCACAGAGATCAAGTATGGTGGGGGAAGATTGTGTGTGTATGTTTGCACGAGAGTAAGCGTGTGTATGTGTGTGAGAACTCCTCTCCATGGCTCCACGCTGCTCTGATCTCCCCATTACAAGGTCGATTAAGCTACTAATCCCCAAAATACAGGCGTCCAACAGCACGACTGAAGAGCAGGAGAAAAAACCCGCCTGAACGGGGAAAAAAAAACAAACTCTGGAGCTTTTTCTTGGTGGCTGGCAGCTTAAGCTCTGCACCAATACCGTGTTTGGTAGAGCATGAGCCGGGGTTATGTGTTTTACCGCTTGCAGCATGCGGAGGGGATTACTGACCTCCTGTAAACTACTTTAACAGCTACACCAACCTTTTTACTCTACAGTACCAACACTGGATATCACCATAGCAGCTACTTTTCCCTTCTTTAGCTCTAAATTTAATTAAACTCCTTTTTACTCTCCTCTTTACAGAAATAATCATAGTTTTTCTGGTTGAATGGAAGTGAGGTGTGGATGAGTTTTGGTCTGTTTGTGAAAGGAGAGTGTCATTGATGTATTACGGCAGTATTAAAGTGGAGAAGTAGAAAAAAACGTGATCTACTGGTGTTCTTATTTGAGCGTATATTTAGTCTTTTGCGCCTTTCAACCCCTTTTCTCGTATGATTGCAGAGTGAGCAGCATTAATTACTGGGTTTTTTTAAATGGTACATCCTCTGCCTCTCAGTGCTATCAGACTGTGGTGGAATCGGCTTAACCTTTAATTAGTGTGTGTGTTATAGTGACTCAATCAGCATTGGAGTGTTAAAATAAGAGCAGAGCATCCATCTTTTCCTTATTATCTCATATCTCATCTGTTGTAGGCTTCCACTATGTCCAGAATAGAATACTAGGGTACTACACTGTAAAACAATACACACACCCACACACCGAAATTTGGTTTAAGAGAGCAAGGAAATTTTCACATTATGTCTGATAATATGTTTTTCTTCTGGAGAAAGTCTTATTGGTTTTATTTCAGCTAGAATAAAAGCAGTTTTTATTTTTTTTAAACAGTTTTGGGGTCAATATTATTAGCCCCTTTAAGCTATATATATTTTTTTTGATAGTCTACAGAACAAACCATTATTATACAATAACTTGCCTAATTACCCTAACCTGCCTAGTTAAGCTAAATAACCTAGTTAAGCTTTAAATGTCACTTAAAGCTGTAAAGTCTTAGTGTGTTTGTAACATATCTAGTAAATATTATTTACTGTCATCATGGTAAAGATAAAACTGATCAGTTATTATAAATAAGTTATTAAAACTATTATGTGTAGAAATGTGCTTAAAAATCTACTCTCTGTTAAACAGAAATTAGGGAAAAAAATAAACAAGGGGGCTAATAATTCAGGGGGGCTAATATTTCTGACTAATTAATTAATAAGGTTTCAACTTAAGCTATACACATTGTAACTTTTTTTTAAAGTCTGTTTAATTGATGGTAAGTTGAAATGACTTGTAAAGTTAATTTGATTTAACTTAAGGCAGTATGTACTACACTTTAATCTGTGATTTTTCTTTTAATTAAGATGCAACTAGTGCAAAATGAATAACAATTGGTATGATTTCCAGCAATCTAGCCTGTGCAGATTGCTAAAGAACTACACATCTGCCAATTTAAGAACTACAACTTCCATCATGCACTTCACTCACACATGAGTTCCTGATTTCCCCTAATTACACACACACAGCTAGAAGCTTATAATGGATTAATCAGATGGACTATAAACACAGCACTTACACATTGTTGTTATCTTGTAAGCTGTAAGTGAGCAATTCAAAGCGTTTTCTTGTTCTTGCCTTTCATTGTTTTGATATTTGCTTTGATTATTGTTTTATGTTGTTTTGCCACATGTCCTGACTATTTGCCTGTACTCTGACTATGCTTTTTGTTTATCTGCCTGCTTCTGTTTGTCCCTGTTTTGATCTTTGACTGCCTGATGACTCTTACCATGCATCTAGATGAGCAACGCTTGACCGAGGGCGTGTCTGAAGTTGGGGCTATCGCGATCGTTATAGCAGCGTCACCCAATGAAATTAGTCTGCAACTGGCTACTGTCTGGGGTACTTGCATGAAGCGATCTGATTGGCTGACGCTTCTGTTGGCGCTTGAAAAGTTGAGAAATCCCCAACTTCTGCAGCGAGTAACACTGCTGAAGTGGCGCAGACAGATCCACAATTCAGTTTAGCAACACTTGACGTCACCCATTCAAAGTGAATTGGAAGCATTGACGCTGACGCGTTGTACACCGACTCAATTCAACAATGAAGTTTATAATGAGCTGTTTGTAACCTTTTGAGTTTGTAAAGTTTTTCTGTATTTCAAATTGTATGTTGTATGATTCCTTAGAATCAATCTAAATCTGTTAAAATCAAATATCAATAGATTTAATTGGTTAAAAATAAAATTGGAATATGGTGTAAATATATCTACCTGTAGAAAAGCCAGATCCAATTTGCTTAATATTCAGGGGCAAAATTCATGCAACACCTTACTCCACACATATTAAATCCAATGTGTTTTAAATTAATAAGAAGCTTTTAAAACACATTGGATTTATTGATATTATCACATAAATCTTGCTCTTAATTGTTTAATTTAGGTTTATCTAACAAATATAAATCGCACATAAGTTCAATTATGCTAAAAGTATGTAATCCAAATGGACGGGAATTTTATATCCAATCAGAATACATAAATCGTATTTGTTAGGCCCAAATACTTATACCATAAATATCACATGAATTTTATTAAAATTAAGGCTACATAACTGAGCACCTATAAGAAAATATTGCAGTTTACAACGTCTAAGGTGCACATTTGGAATCAAATGTATTGATGGAAATCATAACATTTACACAGTAAAAATTGTAGGGTTTCGCACAATCCCTTCATGTCGACCCAATGCAAATTGATTAAGTTGACAATTTTAAGTTGATTGAACAAAAACAATTGAGGTATCCCAAAAGAAATCCCTGTTTCAGCTTTTAAATAAGTACCTTAATCAAGAAGCAAAAATATATATTTTTTCGTAAGCCAAAGTAAAATTAATGAATGTGTAATGTGGATGCCGAGGCTTTATTAGAATCCATGTGCAGAAGTTTATTAAAGGGTTTAGGCAGAGACATCAATGAATAAACAGGCAGAGAGTCTGCAATATATAAGCAGTCCAATCCAAAGAAACACAGGTTCAAATCCAGAAGACATAGTAAGAGTGCAGACAGAGATTCAGTATCACAACAAGCAGTCCAAAAGGTCAGAAGGGCAAAGACAGAGAACGTACGTGATCAAGGCAGGCAGCGTCATACACAGGAAAGCAGTCATGAAAGTCACTTGGAACAATGCTTGATAAGGCAGGTAAGCTGGCAATACTTTGCAAGGAAGCATGGCCTGAGCTCTCGCTGAAATACAGCACAAACAGTAAGTGAGCGCAGAGGAAGTGGAGCTGAGTCAATAGTCGGGCGAGGGCTCCGTCTGCTGGCGTGACGTTACAGAATGAATGATCTTTATTTGTTTACCTTCAAAACAGAACCAGCTATTTTGTATTTAAACACACATTCATTTAATCTCCTAAAGTTAACAAAAAAAGATCACTTTGGAAATAGAAGGTCACATTAAGGGCATTGTGGGATTTTGCATTCTGTTTTGCACAGCACATTTCGGCAAATACACCACTATATTCTGCCAGAGTAATTGTATGGTAGTATGCTATTTTGAACACCGCATCACTCCTTTTCTGTCTCTCTCATTCGCTCTGGCGCATACTTATTGCCTCCATCACCCCAGCAGGAAATCCTGCCCTGACATCAGTTCAGTCATCCATCTGACATACACCACCATTTTACCTGCGCTGTGAGTCAGATGTTATGTTCTGTCCGAGCTTTTAGCTTTTTAGCTTTTAGTCTGAGCTATTTTTTGTCAGCGTGGGTTTTCTCACTGATCTGCAGAAAACTAAAAATCATGTTGTTGTCATATGGCAACCTCAGTTTATTCAAACTTGAGAATTTAGAAAATCTTTTTGTTTTTAATAATAGAACATTGTATCTTTGGATTGGATTGCTTTGCATTTATTTTTCTTTAAATTACAGGTTAATTAAGAAACAAGCATGCACTAACAAGTAATTATGGTAGCCGTTATTCACAGATAAACTCCCCAGCAGGTACACAACGCCATAAGATGTTAATATTAGGTTAGATTTAGGTTGTGATGTCGGCTGACCAAAATTCAATGTACATTATTTTGACATCCAATCACAACATCAAATGACGTTGATATTTGGTTTATTTTATGCTGTGTTGGAAAGTGACCAAAATCCAGCAGAGCCAACATCTTAAGCCAACCTCATATTGACGTCAAATACTGACATCTTTTCGTCAGGTATAGCAACCAAAATCTAACCTAACGTCTCATAGACGTCATAGTGGTAATATCCACATAATGTCAAGCATCATTAGACGTTGATATTTGGTTGTTTTTAGGTTGTGTTGGAAAGTGACCAAAATGCAATGTCTGTCTGACATTGTCCGACTGACAAGTTCCGACGTCAACCTGATTTTCATTCCCACCCAAAATGCACTGTCTCACAACATTGGAGTACAACGTCAATCTGATGTCATGTTGATGTCCTGTACCTGCTGAGTCACATGACTCATGTTGTAGTTAAAGTTAGTTCATAATAAAGTAATGTTTAGTTTACACATTATACACATTATTCATGTACTGTTAAGGCTCGTACACACCGGGACGCTTTTCGTTTGCATTTATTGTCAGCGTTTTTTGAGACATTTTTCCCGGATTCAAACCCAAGTGATTTTCACTGGCGTCGAGCAGAAGAGTATGCAAAATTACTTCGTGAGGTTAGATGGCGCTACACAACTTTAAGCTTCTGAGACCCGAATGTAACACAGAAGAGGAATACAGAAGTTGATATGCTAGTTGTTAAAGTTATTGGCGATTCGAACGAGCTTGGATGGTTGTAGCAGCTCCAGCTCTAGGGATCAAGAAATGATTATTGTTCACCAGTGCAATAAGCAGTTCCACGTTCATGTTGCCTTTGGGCATCTTCTTCAATGTGCACTTGCATTGACAGTTTCACGCTTCAGTGCCTCCAAGTGCTGTTTACTGTAACTTAACGGCTTGCCAAAAAAAAAAAAAAAATGAGCATGAGGCGTTTCTTTAAAAATTACGCTTTTACACCTGGCATTTTGCGCATTGGAGTACACAATCACATTGCCGCCCTTTATTTATTTACGAGGCGTTAAACGTCGACGGAAAACGCAAGTAAAAAGCATCCCAATTTGAACGAGCGCTTATTGTAAAGTGTCACCTATATTTCTTGTAGCAATTTGTGTACTTTTTTATTATTCATTTCATATAAAAACAAAGAAACAAACAAGCAAATGGCTATGATTGAGCTACAAATGCTAAATTAAAGGTGCACTAAAGAATATTTAAAAAATGCTTTTGACCATGGTGGAGTCCCAAAGTTACGTCTAGTAATAATAATATCAAAACGGTGTAAGTTTGTTTTGGAGGTTTTTAATATAAACATAGTTTGGAAAAATAAGTTTAAGAAAAAGGTAAAAGAATTGTTCATTTTAATCTATATCTGTTGTGATTGCTTTATTGTGTGGTTCAAATTGCAGATTTGAACCCTAGCGTGCACCAATCAAACTCTGGGTGGGCTTTGACTAAATTATAAATGCAAATTAGCTGTGGTGGGATTATAGGTTAAATATGAATGCAACATTTATTAAAGGGAACATAGTTTACCTCTTTTTTATGATTTAATATTAATATTATGGTTCTTCTAAGTGTGCCAGTTTAGGTTCAGTTCAAAACACAATTCAGATTTATTTATTATAATGTGTTAAAAAGTGTCATGTTGGAGGCGTGTCCACAGTTCGCTGATTTAGGGGTGTGTTGCTTCACATGTAAATTTAGTTTCGGCTTCCCACCAACGTAACAAGGGGGCGGGGCCATGAGCTCACCCGCTCTGCGTTTGCAACAGTCTGACAGGTGGACGGAGAAGGAGAGAGAAGATCGTACATGTACGACTCTGACACAGATCAAGCAGAGAGTACAAAATCATTTGTGTCTTTGTACAGTTTTACAGCCAACTGTGTGCTAGTTTCAAGTGCCGAGCTTGTACACAGAAACTAATAACCACGCACACTGAATTAACTTTGACTGAGGCACCGAATGCGCCGCTTGAAGCCGCGACACGGCACACCAGACACTCTTTGTAGCGCGGCAGAAACATGTGTCCCGAATAGTCGCGCCACGCATTTTTGAATTCTAAACATAGGTTTCTGCAGCGGTCAGCGGCGCCCAGCCGTCGACTTGAGTGCACCCTGATAGAAACCTATGTTTAGAATTCTAAAACGCATGCTAGTTAAGATCACAGGGAGCTTCTAGGATCGCGAGAAATGCAAACGGCTGAAGTATAAGGTAGACTCAATGAGAAGTACACGTTTGCAAACCTACCTAAAGATACAACCAATAATTGCGATTAGAGCGATAATGTGGAGAATATTGCTCTTGTGTTGAGCCAAATGAACCTTGCATCTAAAAATAGAGCTAGCGTGTTCCTTTAGTGATATCGCTTCAACTCACACTGAAAATGGCGGACGTGAATCATCAAACTGAGCATATGATGACACGCCTGTCAATCTATATTGGTGGGCGGGGGGACCGCTCTCCTATGTCAGGTAGCGGTCGATTTGAAAACAGCTCCAATTGGTCCACCGTTTTTTATGTTGTTAAATTGAAAAAAAAAGCACTGGGTGTGCTTATTTCACCCCAATATGACAGTCTATACACCATACATGTACATATGTCTGTCCAAACAGCTTGAAAAGTAGATTTTTTACCATAGGTGCCCTTTAAATATATTCGAAACAGGGATGTCAAACTCCAGGCCGCTGCCCTGCACAGTTTAGTTCCAACCCTGTCTCAACACACTGAAGCTGCCATCACACTTGAGACTCCCCATAGACTTCCATTCATACGCACGCAAATGCGTCAGACAGGAAACCCAAGCTTTTACAACAAGTTTTGCAGTTCGCTGTATCGCAATGTTCAAGCTTGGTGAACTCTGACCAGCGAAATCGCATGACTTGACTGTGTGAGACCAATCGAGGATCAAAATATGACCTCTCAGAAGAGAAATGTAAAATATGAACCAATCGCTTGCTTTTATTAATGTCTAATTGTCTTGTTTAATACCGCCCCTTTTCAAAGTACCGAATGACAGAATTTCGCAAGCTCAAACTCTAGTGTGACCGCAGCATTACCTGTAAGTTTCAAACAAGACTGAAGGACAAAATTAGTCTGATCAGGTGTGTTTAATTAGGATTAGAACTAATCTGTGCAGAGCTGCGGCCCTCCAGGAATTAAGGATTCCTCCAGGATAACACATGTGATCTAAATGAACCAAAAGAGGGCAGAATGTAAAACGATTTGACTATGAACAGCATACTGGGGACTTTCTTGTCGTAGTTGAAAAAAGTGCCCATTCAGCACTTCAATACAGGGTTAATTCATATGTATGACGTAGTAATTCCTAGATCTATTTTGACTCCTGGCTGCCGGGTGGCATAGTGGGTAGCACAATCGCCTCACAGCAAGAAGGTCGCTCGTTCGATCCTGGCTGGGTCAGTTGGCATTTCTGTGTGGAATTTGCATGTTCTCCCAGTGCTGGTGTGGGTTTCCTTTGGGTGCTCCGGTTTCCCAAAAAGTCCAAAGTCATGTGGTATAGGTGAATTGGGTAAGCTAATTTGTCTGTAGTGTATGAGTGTGAATGGATGTTTCCCGGTGATGGGTTACAGCTGGAAGGGCATCCGCTGTGTAAAACATATGCTGGATAAGTTGGCGGTTCATTCCGCTGTGGTGACCCCAGATTAATAAAGGGACTAAGCTGAAAAGAAAATGAATAAATGAATGAATTTTGACTCCTCTAGACTTTTTGTGAAGTTTATTTCTAACTTAATTTCGAGAGGATCACGTGCTTATGATTGTCCTTATGATTGACTGGTCCTGCATTAGCTAACACATGATTCACCAAATCAGACGAATTCTAACTCACTATAAATAACTAGAGTTTCTTGCCTCAGTATCTTTATCTTGACGAATCCCTCCTCCCACCCCTACTTCTCCTCCATTCTAGATTAGGCGACACGGTGTCCCGGTGACTAGCACTGCTGCCTCAAAGCAAGTATATCACTTGTTAAAAGTCCTTACTGGACCAGTCAACATTTCTATGTGAAGCATTTTCTTCCAGCCTGATCTCACGAGAAAACGTAAGTATTTTACGTTTTGTCAGTTTAGTGGCTAATTCATACGAATTCGTAAGAGTTCAGTCGTATAAAATTGTACGATTTTAAAAAGGAGGCGTGGCACCTAACCCCACCCCTAACCCCAACCGTCATTGGGGGATAAGCAAATCGTACGAATTAGCCACTAAATTAAAAAGTTACAAACTGCCGTTAGATTGTGTTGGTTCTTCACATAGTCCAAAAACACAAAATCTCTTAGTAAGCAACATAGCTATCCCTATAATCTGTCATTAGCCACTAATATGTCGGGGAGAGTTCATCGAGATCTACCTGAGCTCAAACTCCCTTCTCGCCCTGATAACGGGAGGGAGGCCAGGGCTCAAGGATTTTTTTCAATACACATACAGTGCAATTAGTACAGTCAAACCAAAATATACTATACTAAAGAGTTAGTTCATCAAAAAAATGAAAAATATTTTATTAATTACTCACCCACAAGCCATTCCAAACCTCTCAGACCCTCTTTCATCTTTGTATTTAAGTATTTTAGCTGAAATCTGGGAGCTCCCTCATCCTCCATAGACAGCAACAGGGCTGTGCAAGTGTTCTGACTTGTTCAAAGTTCAGAAATATATATAAAAAAGCTTCCTCAAAACAGACCGTATGGCTTCAGTGGTTCAGTCAGAATATTATCAAGCTATGGGAATACATTTGTGCATACATAAAACAAAAATCAATGGTTTTATTCAACAATTTCTTCTCCCTTGTGTCATACGGCATTGTCTGAAGATGAACGAAAGTCTTTGGGGTTTTAAACGGAATGAGGGTACATTTTTCATTCTTTGTTAACATTCTTTTTAAACTTACCCTTTCATATATTTACTAGTAGGTGCAGGATACTACAGTTCATTGATGTAAGATAATAAAAAATAGAGTAAACTGTGGCATATTATACCCAAACATTAAAACATGTATGCAGTCCACTGAAAAACCAGCAGGAACTAGAAAAGCTGCAGCAGCAAGTCTGGGAAAATATAAGTTCAGCTTTGCATGAACCTTGATGACAGAAGAGACTACAGGTTGTCACTGAGGAAAAAAATCCCAACAAATGTGTGTAAATATAGTCAAAAATGAAATATAAAAATATAAACATAAAATAGTCTAAATTAGTTTTATTCCAGGGTGGCACCGTTGCTCATTGGTTAGTACTGTCGTCCCACAGCAAGAAGGTCACTCGTTCGAGTCCTAGCTGGGCTAGTTGGAATTTCTGTGTGGAGTTTGCATGTTCTCCCCGTATTGGCATGGGTTTCGTCCAGTTTCCCCGCAGTCCAAAGTCATGCAGTATAGGTGAATTGGGTAAACCAAAATTAGCCGTAGTGTGTGTGGATGAGACAGAATAAGGGTGTTTCCCAGTACTGGGTTGCATGTGGAAGGGCATCTGCTTCCTAAAACATATGCTGGAATGATGAATAAGGGACTAAGCTGAAAGAACATGAATGAATGAATGAATGAGTTTTGTTCTATTATTTTCTAACTGATTATCAGGGGTCACCACAGTGTAACAAACCTGGAATTAAATCTGAAGGAAAATTATTCTGGAATATGTTTTATGTGGAGACTGCCCTTCCAACTGCAACCCAGCACAGGAAAATACATATACACTCTCTCATTCACATACACATTCAGTCACTAAGGCCAATCTTGTTTACCTAATTCACCCATACCACACATATTTGCACTGTGAGGAGACCAATGTACCTGTAGGAAATGTGAACAATGTGCAATGCATCTTCAAATATGACATGACATGTATGACATGTAACGTTTAAAAAGGTACAACCTCAGTGACAGTCTTGTACCTTTATTTGTCATAGTGTAAGTTCAGCAAATTAGCACTGAATGTAAAATTTTCTTTCTTAGTACAGATCCCACAAATTACAGTAGAAATCAAACTTGTAAACACATAAAGAGCTTTTCGCACATCTATTTTGTGAAACATTAGCCATAATGAGAGAGAAACATCACTTACCAAATAAAAGAAAGATAAAATATAAGATTTTTAAACAAATGAGACACCAACATACATATAAGGGAAGCTGTTTTTCAGGATTGTTTAATTATTTCATTTTAAATCAGTATATAATAAAAAAAACTGCAAATCCTTAAGAACATCTTAATATTATATTTTGCTATTAAAAGTGCTCATCCCTCAGCACGACCACACAAAATATAACCATGATTGCTTTACTGTCCATGTCAGTGTGTCTCTTTCTTATTACAATCTCAGAAAGAAAGGTATAAAACCTGTTACTGGGGTGGTTCTTTTTGAAAAGGTACACTTTTGTGCCTAACAGGTCAACATTTATATTTTAACATTACATATTAATACCAAAAAAGTGCAAACGTGTACCACATTGTACCCTTAAGATACAAAATTGTAACACAAAGGCACAAAATCAACACATGCAGGCTTGTGAAAACACCCCCGTATACATTTAGGGAAAGTGTGAATTATGTAGCTAGAGATCCGTATGGTATTTCTTCTTTAATGTTAATCTTCTTTAATTTCTTCTGATGATGGGGTTTGTGTCTGGCAAAGTATCTTACAGAAAACAAGTAAAATAAAAGCAAAAAATAAAATAAACTAGTAAATAACAAAATGAGAACGTGGTACTTTCTGAAAACGTGGTAAAGATCAGGCGGCCGTGAGGACTTTTCTTTTTCTGGATTGCTTTTAAAAACACTGTTGGTTGGGTTCAGGGAAGGGGGTGATCAGGTCAACCTGTGCTTTTGAAAACACTATTAGTTGGGTTCAGGGAAGGGGATGATCAGGTCATTCTTTGCTTTTGAAAACACTATTGGTTGGGTTTAGGGAAGGGGCGGGGGGGGATGGGGTGGTGGGATTGGACAAGTCAGACAGTCAATCAATCAGTCGACACCAGCCACTGGTGAATTTGCAAAAATAAAAACTGCAAAAAAATAAAAAATAAATATCTGCTGGGAGGTATTTCATGGTGTCAAGAAATGTACAAGGGGTATGTATCCATAATGAACCTAGGATGTGTACAATACGCTACAGTACTAATACGTACACGTAAGTTACAAAACCATACCTTTTGAAAAGATACTACCTCAGTGCCAGGTTTGTACCTTTATTTCTAGAAGTGTTAGCAGGTCAGAATCAGCTTCAGCATAGTTCAGAATGTGTGCTGAGAGTCAGACATGTTGCTTAATGAGACTTCTGTACACTATTCAATCTGACCGTGATTTACTGTAGCCTACAACAATCCACATCCAAGTGAGTTGAGAAATTAATTAGCACACCTCTGATTGGGTAATTAGCACGTAATCATGCAACTCCCGTACTCTCCATTCATATTGCTTATTTATGACACTTAAATGACTAATTAATAATGAGGCAGAGGGGAAGCAGGAGATATATTGTCCTGGTCTGGACCTATTGGCTATTAATAATTCATTCCTGTCACCTTTTCTAAAGGTTTCACTCATGAATAACTAATTTCGTAACTAAGGGCCAAACCCTGGTAACTGGTGTGGGGAAATATAATCTCGCTTGAATTTACATTTATGAAATCATTACATTCAGCTTGACACCCACTGGTGTTTTCTTCAAATAGACGCATTATCTAGCAAAAACTTCCATTATTTTGCGAGGGGGAAAAAAGAAACAACAAAAGTGTCTCTAAACAATGAAGCATGTTCGTAGCTGATATGGACTTAATGATGAGGTTATTTGCTGCCGTATTATATCGCATGGAGATTGAATACAAATGCCAAAGGGACAACAGCGAAGGCGGTTTTTAAAATAATACTACTAATAATTACTTCTTACCGCAAGAAAAGAAGTACGAAATGAGAAATTAATCTCTTTCTTGTTACATGCATGTGGCGGTATGGATTGTGTTTATGAATATTGATGGCATACCAAGCTCACAATTAGCAGTGCACTGCAGATTGACTAATACAACAACAATATGTTGCTTTCCAATTAAAGAACAATAGTGCTGTCTGCCATGAGCGGTTCTAGGTTAAGAGGATTTAACCCCTGTGCAAATGCTTTTATAATGTTGAATCTATGAGGTGTCATTGTATGATGTTGCTGGAGCTAATAGTAATAAGGTCCCACTAACCAGACAGGCTTATGGTAATAAGTCATATTTTTAACGTTTTTAGAGTTTTTTTCGTTACAACAAAACAGGACATCTAGGCTGCATTTACGATCTTGATGGTCAATTCCGATTTTGTGACAGTATCTGATTTTTTTGATGACCGGCTTACATCATTTTTTAAAAGTGACTAGCATCTGATTGTCTGCACTTACACTGCACTTGGCAAAGGCAAAATGACCAGGAAAAAAGAGCGGGCGCTGACTGACAGCTGATATTATAAGTGCACTCTTTTATCTATTCCTGTATTTAATCTGTTCGCAGGGTTTAATATATTTTTTTAAATTATTTTTAATAGTAAAGTTGTTTTACAATAAATTATGACAGAAAAGTTCTCATTTGGCCATCTTCTTAAAACCAGTAGGCATGTTAATGTAATGTCCATGGAGTGATTTGTGCATGTGAAATATGCACTAGTTTTATATTAGTTTGTATTAATTACGTGACGGATGTTGTCTTGCTCTCTCATTAGCATGCTTTTACTTGTGCTACATGACAATATAAAAGCTTTTTAAGTCCTCGTGTATGAGATTTAAGGTTTGGGTCTTTGCTAAAGTCTGTTCTCAAATAAAACCATCGGAATTGACATCATTCAATAAGGTTTTTAACAATGCGCGACTCGCATTTATAGGTAAAAATCCGATATGGGGTGCGTTTCAAAAAACCATGGTTAGCCAACGGAAGTCGCAAGTTGCGTCGTTACATAGTTTGTTAATTTAGCGTTTCCTAAATCCTTTCCAATGAATATTCCTGGCTGTGTTTTGTTCCCACTTATCCCGCTATGCCCTTTTCATTTAGAACATTCTAAAATAATTCTTAACTTGGAATTAAAAAAAAAAAACATTATTCATCACATTAGTCATCAATCTTAGGTGTAATTTACTTACAAAGTATTTTTACAGTTCAGTTTTAGCGATCTTCATGTTTACCCTTCACAGTGCACTCTGAAAACATTGATGTCATTTTGAACACAGCTGTAGCTCATGACGAAAGCTATAGGTGACCTATTATTTAAAAGCGGAATTTGTTACGTCTCCAAAGCTTGTGTAAACAAAAAACATAGCATATTTTAATGCTTTTAATTTATGATAGGTTATTTATTAAGAATCTGTGCTGTATTTGACATGGGCCAGTTGTTTAGAACATTTCTGCAGGGGTTTGCATGTGTCTGTAAAAGAATAAAAATAATAAATAAATAAACAATACCTTACTTAATAATAATAATAATAATAATATTTATCATAATCATCATCATCATCATTAATATTATTACTATTATTATTAAAGCATTTTTTATTTCCTATTAAATATATAATTTTCATTTCTTATTAAATTGCCTCATTATTTATTTATATGAATTATATATTATATTAGAATACATGTTAGCTTCTGTAAGTGATTTTATGTTTTATAATAGAATATGTAATATTCTCAATAATATTTGTAAAGGAAACATAAGTTCTATATGTTCCATTTACATATATTTCATTTAACATGGAAAGCGAGTGCATGTTTTTACCAAAACTAATATTGGATTTTTTTTAATGCGTGTGTGTGTAAAAGGATATCATTTACACAAAGAATTTATGAGGTTCTTCTCTAAAGAAGTTGTTACCACCCCGTTTAGAGCATCATTAAGGGCGTTTTACCTTATAAATAACGTGGTCCAAATGATACATCGTTGTTTGGGAAACGCACCCCTGCCTGCTTACACTGCAAACAGGGGGGCACAGATCCGATTCATATCTGATACATTTCCACATATTATCAAGGCCTGAATATGATTTGAGTAAACAGAAATTTATGTGATTTTATTCTGCATACACGTACAAGGGCCATATCCAATCTGTGCCACATAAGAGAAAAAAAAAAAAACTTAAATGAGCCTATGTTGACAACAACACTATTGGGTGTTTTGGACCAAATTTGGGTGAGATGACCACCTCAAAAAATAAAAAAAAAAAACAAAGAAAAAAAGCAAGCAGCAAATCTAACTGTGTTTGCAAAATTAGAATGCTGTCGAAAACATTTGCAATTAAAGCCCTGTGTCCGTGCCATGTGTTCAAGAGAATAAAACCATCACTTACTAGGAAACTACTGTGACATTTCAATAATAAAAATGACACTTTTTTTTCTCCTTCACAGTAGAGGTACTTTGCTTTTTAATGCACAGTAAGAAATTTACTTAGGAAATGTGTTTACATAATACTTTATGTGGATGTATTTATATTGCCTTAATATTTTTCCAGAAAAGTTATGTATGTATTTTTATGAGACATTCATCAAGTATTTTTTTCAATCTAAATTACATGTTGCAATTGATTAACTGATCAAATATTATTCATTCATTTTCTTTTCGGCTGAGTCCCTTTATTAATCAGGGGTCACCACAGCGAAATGAACCGCCAACTTATCCAGCATATGTTTCACGCAGTTGATGCCCTTCCAGCTGCAACCCACCACTGGGAAACATCCACACACACCCATTCACACACATACACTACGGAACAATTTAGCTTACCCAATTCACCTATACCACATGTCTTTGGACTTGTGGGGAAACCGGAGCACCCGGAGGAAATCCACGCCAACGTGGGGAGAACATGCAAACTCTACACAGAAATGCCAACTGACCCAGCTGAGGCTCGAACCAGTGACTTTCTTGCTGTGAGGTGACAGCAATATCCACTGCGCCACACATCACATATTATTTTTGACAGAAAAATGACACATTCATTCATTTTCTTTTTGCCCAAAGTCTCTTTTTTAATCTGGGGTCCCCACAGCGGAATGTACCATCAACTTATCCAGCATATGTTTTTTTACGCAGCAGATGCCCTTCCAGCCATAACCCATCACTGGGAAACATCCATACACACTCATTCACTACGGGCTTACCCAGTTCACCTATACCACATCTTTGAACTTGTGGGGGACACCGGAACACGGTAGAACATGCAAACTCCACACAGAAATGCCAACTGTCTCAGCCCGAGGCTCGAACCAGTAACCTTCTTGCAGTGAAGTGATTGTGCTACCCACTGCACCACCATTACACCTAGAAAAATGACACACAATTGCAAATTAGTCATTTGTTTGGAAGTAGACGCGTTTTTAAAAAAGCACTTAGAATAAGCAGCTTTAGAAAAAAAAAAAAGAAAAATATTGGCCAGGTACACAGAGCGAGACCAAAAGGCGAGGGAGTCGGATTTAAGTGCAAGCCTGTTGGGAGAAAACAGCACAAATAATTACAGAGAGGAGAAATTGCATCAGCCCATCCAAGCTGAGGAATCAGACATTTTTGAATGTCAACCTGCACTAAAGACCAAAGTGTTTTACTGTTAACTTTTGTCTTTATTTATTTGATGTTTTATTTGCTGTGGTTCTGTGTTCAGTTGTTCGATTAAGTGATGTTTATTTATGAACTAATTTCGAGAGGATCACATGCTTATGATTGTTTGCAGCCGGTCCCGCATTATCCAATTTATGAATCACCAATCAGACGATTCCTAAGCCACTATAAAAACTCTAGGTTCCATATCACAGTCATCTTCGTTTTGAAGAATCCCTCCTTCCACCCCTACTCCTCCTCCTTTCCTATATGGGTGGCACGGTGGCCCAGTGGTTAGCACTGTTGCCTCACAGCAAAAACGTCTTTGGTTCTAGTCCTTACCAAGCCAGCTGACAATTCTGTGCAGAGTTTACACGTTCTCCTCGTCCTCACGTGGGTTTCCGCCGGGTTCCCTGGTTTCCTCCCACCGTCCAAAAACATGCAACTTAAGTTAATTGACTAATCCAAATCAGCACCAAAGACATGCACCTAGTAAGTAGTTATCTCTTAAGAGCAATCACTCAATCATTAACAACTACAGCAGGGGAGTTCTCGAGTTCTATCTTAGCTCAAACTCCCCTCTCGTCTTAAAAAGGGGAGGGACACCCGGGCTTGAGGAACTTACGAGCTCAGAGCTCTCTCCCGGGACAGCATGCCAAACAAGCTTTAGAATCAATCATCAGCTAAGTCTGAACTCTTGAAAGGTATATTCCTTTGTTAAAAAGCAGCAAAAAATGTCATGACACACACACACAAACACTCATTGCTTACAACACACAATTGTAACATTGTTCAATTGTTGTCACCTCACAGCAAAAAGGTCGCTGTTTAGAGTCTCAGCTGGGTCAGTTGGCATTTCTGTGTGAAGTTTGTATATTTTCCCCGTGTTGGCGTGGGTTTCCTCTGGGTGCTCCGGTTTCCCCCACAGTCCAAAGACGTGCTATAAGTGAATCGAATAAACTAAATTGGCCCTAGTGTATGTGTGTGGATGAGTGTGTATGGATGTTTCCCACTACTAAGTTGCAGCTGGAAGGGCATTCACTGTATAAAACATATGCTGGATAAGTTGACGGTTCATTCCACTGTGGCGACCCCTGATTAATAAAGGGACTAAGCCAAAGGAAAATGAATGAATGAATATTTGAGAGCTGTAAAAGGCAGTGTTGATTTGTTCTACCTAAAGCATTACCTTCTACCTTGATTGTCCTACTGTTCCTCCCATTCAAAAAGTATGTAACATATCTCAATGATGAAATATACTATCAGATTATGTTACCAGTGTACATTTTAATGTGGAATGGTGTTATGTAATATTGTTATATCATAATGTATGTACCTGACCCCAATACAGTGTTGGTAGCATAATCTTATAGATATGATAAAATATTAAGATGAAGGAGCTGAGCCAAATGGGACAAATCTTTGAAAAGATCACTACTGCTAGATCACTATTGATGTGACTTGTGATAGTTTATACATTCTGCGTCCGGAAATGCCTACTTCCATATTATATAGTATTATATAGCAAGCTGAGTAGTATGTCTGAATTCATAGCATTCAACAAACAGTATGTGAGTACACGGAAGACCTATTACTTCTGGTGAGATTCTGATGTGCGCATACGATGGACACTATGCTATCACATGATGCCACACTTGAGAATTCATGAATGGGAGTGATGTAAGTGAATGGGAGAATCAACGTAACCGACACAGGTAGGTCACGTGATAATGACACATAGCGGATGTAGTAGATCCATTCACACTACTCACATTCCTACTATATAGAACTTACTTTTCAGGGTCATGTAATAAATTCAAATGTATACCTACTTTAGTACTAGGCGATTTTGGATGCAGCCATAAGCCACAGTCACATTAGAGTTTGAGCGTGCGAAATTCTGTCGTGCGGTGCTTTGAAAAGGGACAGGATTAAACAAGATGGTTAGACATTAAAAAAGCGAGCGATTGCTCCATATTTTAAATTTCTGTCTAGAGAGGCGATGTTTGATCTTTGATTGGCCTTACGCAGAGTTCACCAAGCTTGAACTTTCCAATGCAGTCAACTGCGAAACTTGTCGCACAAGCTTGCGTTTCCAGTCTGACGCATTTGCGTGCGTATGAATGAAAGTCAATGGGGTGAAAAGTCCAGTGTGACCGTGGCGAATGAGATGATTTGTGATTTGTGTACTGGGTCCAGGTATAAACCAGATTGTATTCTGGGAAATGTAGTTCAGTACTGTCATTTGGTAACTGAGTGAGTATAACGAGAAAAATAAAATGAAAATTAACTATGAATGCTGTCAAAACGCTAAATGTTTATTTATTCATTCATTTCCTTTTCAGCTTAAGCCGGGTTTATACTTCTGTGTCAAGTGATCGGCGTGACCCACGGCGCATGCAATGTGCGGCATCATGCATTTATACTTGCGCGCTGTTTCTGTTGCTCTGCAATAGCACTTCTGAAACATTAGTTGGCAGAAGGTGTTTATGTTCCTCTGTGTCGAGGTTCTTCACTAGTGGTTTGTTTTTTCTGAACGCTACCTTAATGTACAAGTGGCTCAAACTCGCTCATTTTGAGGCGGGAATCGGCAGACGTGCAACAACTTTAATCATAAGGTAAACACAAAACAACAGTTTTCATGGCCACGGCGAGGGCTATGCTTCCAATTGTAGGCTGTGCCGTAGCATAAGCATGCGCTTAACGCAGAAGTATAAATCAGCCTTTAGTCCCTTTATTAATCTGGGGTCGCCACAGCAGAATGAACCACCAATATATCCAGCATATTTTTTATGCAGCGGATGCCCTTCCAGCTGCAACCCACCACTGGGAAACACCCACACACCCATTCACACACATACACTACGTACAATTTAGCCTACCCAATTCACCTGTACCACATGTTTTTTTTGAGACTTGTGGGGGAAACTGGAGCACCCTGAGGAAACCCACACAAACACGCAAACTCCACACAGAACACAGACCCAGCCGGGGCTCGAACCAGCGACCTTTTTGCTGTGAGGCGATTGTGCTACTCATAGCGCCACCGTGCTGCCCCCCAAAATGTTTCTTAAAAATGTTTATTGAAACAAAATTAGTTTGTTCATTGTTAGTGCGTTTAATCCATCTAAAGCAGTGTTTCTCAACCATGTTCCTAAGGACCACCAGCTCTCCACATTTCCACATATTCTTAACCACCTGTTTTACATCATCAGCTCATTAGCAGAGACTTTAAAAGGGTGTGACAGACAAAGGAAACACGCAAAACATGTAGTGCTGGTGGTGCTCCAGGAATGTGGTTGAGAAACCGTGATCTAAAGAAAAGGTGAGGCACCTACAGGCGTGGAAGAGTGATTTATGTGTGAAACTGGTCAATGCGAACTGTTAAAGAGGATGGTGGGTGAAAAACTTCTCTGATCAATCGATCTGCAATTACAATGTCAGAAAATACTGTTTTATTTTGTTTAAAGTCAAATCAGTAATTCATTTTACAAAAGTGCTTATGTTCATTTTATTTTTATTTATTGAGCTATAAGAGGGTAAATGACATGTCAACAATGACAACGTCATTTTGCATGTGGCTTAGCACACTTTTTCCTGCTTGTTTTCTACTTTGCTAATTAGTTTGATTTCATACTAATGTGTTTTTTTTTTTTTGGCAGTTTTATATCTGTATAGTTTTTCCATGTCTTTCCCAGGTATGAGATATGATTTTTTTGTACAGTTTTATGTTTGAAAAAAAAGTTTATTGAAGAAACGCTGAGTTCATTTGAGTTGTTTATGAGAATGTTTTATGACCGAGTGAGTGGTATTTAATGGCTGTATGGTGTTTCCTTGTGTTACCAGTAAACACAAGCAAGTATCTGGAAAGAGGAACCAGGAAAGAAGAGGTTATACGAGTGACTGAAGATGTCTTTTTTATGACAACTTATATATATATATATATATATATGTATATATATATATATATATATATATATATATATATATATATATATATATATATATATATACATATATGTACTATATATATAACATATATACATATATGTACTATATATATATACATATATATACTATATATATAAAAGTTATAACTATATATAACCTCATACATCATAAACAATCACAACTTGACATTACCGAGACAACGTAACGGTCATGACACTATTATAATTGTGTCATGAATGATAGAACGTTTTTAGTGAAACAAACTGAATTTGTCAAAATGTACCCACAATCAATTGTATAATAGTGTCATTAATATTTAATACAATTTTAATGGCAACTTTTATTTGCACAACTTTAATTGAGGTCATAGAAATTATTAATAACACTGTTATAAAATCTATGATACAACTATAATGGTTTTCATGACAATCATGTTTATGACAGATTTATGACAAGTAACGTCTTGATAATGCCAAGCTGCCATGACAAAAACTGGTCAGTTGTTATAACAATTACATCTCAAACAATATCTTTGCATTTAAATGACATAACTGAGCTCTCATTCATATTCATGATGCATCATGTCATGTTTATAAAGTCTTATGAACCCCCTTTAAGTAAAGTGTTACCAGTGATTCTTGTTATACTGCAAATTGTGCTGGATATTTTGATGCATACAAATTTTAAAAGTACCCTCTTTATTAAAATCTTTAGTAACATTGTGAACATTTTTTAATGATAAACTACTTCTAACTTTTGATGAATTGAATGAATTCCTGGAAAAGTACTTTCTTTTAAAAAGACCTTACTGTCACAAATGTGTATATATCATACCTGCCAATATTTGTCCCCGAAAATCCGGGAGACCGGGGGTGAGTGTTCTGGGGTGAGGTTTCTGAATAACACCGTTGAGAACCGGGATAGGATAGTAACTTCACTGTGGTGGTGCATAACTGTATTATGTACCGGGATTTGGGCGGCCACTGCGATTGGATACTGTACCAAAGCTGGCTACCCAAGGATGTTACAGACTGCACCAAAAAAAATAAAAATAAAAAAAAAGGGTCGGGGGGTGAAATTATGGGAGCTTTCCATGGGAAATAATATAACAGGAGTGTGACGGTGCTCTGAAATACGGAATACTCCCAGGGAAAACGGGAGTGTTTGGAGGTATGGTATATATGTGCGTTTTTTGAAGTTTTCAAGGTTTGTCATTGTGCTATTAAAAATTAGCTTTGCAAGTGTCAACACACTTAAGCGTTAAATTAATGCTTGCCATGTGATTATATATTCCACACTGTATCTCTGATAGATTCAGTACAATATGAATGCAAGTAAACTCTGTTCCAAAAACTCAACAAGCATGTTCCTGTAATTTCTCCTTTGCTATTTGCTGAACAGAAAGCTGCAGTATCATTTAAATGAGCTTTCACTGTGTTTGTCACACCCAGTCTCTTGTGTATGTTTGTTTTCATCACGTGACCTTTACCATGTGCTACTTTGTTGCAGTTCCCGCCATGTGTCATTATGTTCATCACTTCCACCTGTGTCTCATCCTTGTATGTAATCAGCCTCACCATTCTCGGTGTATTTATACTGTAGTCCCTATGTTTAGTCATTCCTGGTGCGGAATTCTCTTTATGATTTCTCATGTGTTGCTTGTTTATACCTTATGGTCTTCCTTGTGAGTAATTGTAAATAAATATACGTGTTTGATAATCTTGCGAGCCTGTGCCTTCCTCAAATGAACCCGGGGTGTTATAGTGTTATAGAATAAACATTAATATTCACCATGCTACGGAGATTTACACAACTGAACTGCTTATTTGAATCATTTTATTCCCAAAAAAAGATAAGGGATGAAAAGAATAAGGGCTTTTCCTAAGTAATTAAATTAAAATAAGAAACGAAAAACTCCCATGCTGTGTGCATACTCTCCACAAAATGCTAGTGTATATTGACAAGGTCGTCCACTTGATGGCTCCTAAGGGACGATAGTCTGAATGTGTGTTTAATCAGTCTAATTTTGCACAACAAGTCTTGATTATGAAGTTTTTTTTATTATTTTTTTTATGTGAAACCTCCATTCTTCCAGAGCTATTTACCCTTGGAATGCACACCAAGTCTTTGTGTCGCCTGGAGTCTGTGTGTTTGGCTCAATGAATATTATTTTTACAGTGTAATTATGTACTGAAGCCGAGAACTGACGCTGGCAGCTCAGGTGATCAATCAGGCTGTAATGAAGCCGAAGGCACAGCTAAAGACTGACTGCTGCTCATATGTGCATTTAAGGTCCAATCAAGACTTTCATATGAAAGAACAGACGGCTGTCCTCTCATTTCTTTCTCTCTCTCAAATACCCGATACACTGAAAACAAGAAACAAAACAAAAAAAAAATCAAGGACGCAGTTGAGCTGTGGAAAAAAATTGCAACACTTTCAGAAGTCATTATAGCATTTAGCATGCTAACAGGTTAAACCAAGGGTGCATTCAACATTTAATACATTGATGAGAAATTGATTTTCTTCATTGAGGGGTAGAAAATTGAGTATCAAAAGGTGATTTAATTAAATATGCGCTTTGCTGTGCTTTAATTAGTTTTTTAAGCCCTCCTTTCATTTGATTGGTACATTTTCCTCCATTCATACTGTAAGGAAGAATGAATTGCTGAGACTCAGACACACACACTGCATGGGCAATGACTTAGTGTTCATTTGATCAAAATGGTGATTATAGAGCTTTGAATGTCCATGCATATGCAATCCCATATGGAAATGTGGCCGTACATGGAGATATATAGTTTGTATATTTGAACATAAATGTTTATGATTTTTTACAATGTACAATGTTCCAAAATATTTGTTGAACAGATATTTTATAGATAGGAAATTTAAACATGAACTTGTGTGTCACATGTGTAATTTACATACAGTATATTGCCACATTGGAGGTACACCCATATACAGTTGAAGTCAGAATTTTTAGCCCCCCCCTGTTTATTTTTTCCCCAGTTTCTGTTTAATGTGGAGAAGATTTTTTTTCAACCTATTTTTAAACATAATAGTTTTAATAACTCATTCTCAATACTAATTAATTGTATCTTTGCCATGATGACAGTAAATAATATTTTACTAGATATTTTTCAAGACACTTCTATACAGCATATGTGACATTTAAAGGCTTAACTAGGTTAATTATGTTAACTAGGCAGGTTAGGGTAATTAGGCAAGTTATTGTATAGTGATGGTTTTGTTCTGTAGACTATCGAAAAAATATATAGCTTAAAGGGGCTAATATATATATATATATATATATATATATATATATATATATATATATATATATATATATATATATGGGGACATTTTACAGAATGGCGTACATAAAGTACATTAGTCTTCACCTTTGCTTTTACCTTATAGTAAATTTATGTAAAGAATTATAATGTTGTGCATATGTATTTATTTTCATTTTATTTGTTTTATGTCAAGCCTCCCTTGGACAGGTGTTGAGGATTAGCAAGTCTGCTAAAACACTGACATTTGGTTTGTCCAGTGTAATTGTGATGTCCATGTCAAATAAACAATAAATATAATAAAATATAAACAATTAGCATATTAGTGCTTTCATTTTACAATTGTGTACAATACATTTTGCAATTCACAATTTAAAACACAATGGATGTGTAGTGTTTTAATTTGTAGATTTGTGTAACAACCATATTCAAAAAAAAATTCTACTCTTTTAAGAGTGGATACAGTTATTTTTGCATCATATGTTAGGGAATATAGTATATAAAAATGATTTTCAATACAATTAAATCTTAATTTAATAAGATAACAAAGTGTACTGGGGTTTTAATTAAATTACACTTCAGTACAGCTTGGTTACTGTTGTTTGTGTAACTCTATATCAAGCATTTCTGTGTGTGAAGTATCTGTACATCTTAGCAGAGATAAAACACAGATTTCTCAGTGATATATGGTTAATTTCCACTATACAGGACTGGGTTTGTTTTACAGATTACCCAACCTATGAAATGTATGTATGATTCTAAATGTGATTTCATGGTGGGTTTGAGGAATGGAGGGAAGGCGAGAGAGAAAGAGAATGACTGTTAAAGTTACTCTTAGCAGCGAGAAAAAATTAAAAGACATGAAATATTCAACAGCTAGGAACCGCAGGCACTTTTTAATACACAGAATTAGATAGCTACCCCTGAAAGGGAGAGCTAGGGAAGATGGAGGGAGAGAAAGGAAAAGAAGAGTCTGGGAGATAATATGTTGTTGTAAAGTGTTCCCTTAGGAGATCACTAAGTGAAAAGTTCTTTGTGTGTGGATGTGTAAAGTCCCTTCATAAACTGCATCTTATTTTCCTCTCCAAAGCCACATCGGTCTGCCATTCATATCAAGCTTGGGTTTCCAAACACATCCCTTTCAAGCAAAGACTTGTTAGCCAGCAAACATCTGCATTCACTAGCAACAACATATGGAGAGCTGGACTGTGAATCCTCGAAACTCAAATATTAATGTCGAAGGCGAAGCAACAAAATGAAATAGCAGTTAAAAAGACAGGCAGACAGACAGGTAGACTGGCAGGCAGGTGTTGTACCGCCAAGAAAAACCTAATCTATTGGGGAAAACTATTCTAACTCCCACCTATGTTGTCCTAGAATATTCCATGTGAGGGCTAAACTGAGATTTCAGCTTCTTTGTGCAAATTACATTTTGAGGCACACCAATGTTTACTGTCATAAAGGGATGTTCCCATAAAAATCTACACTTCATACCTTGTAGTAGCCAAAAGTCCGTAAAACGACATTCCAAATCCTGCATGGACACAGTGTGCAGCAATACCCGCTAACTATAAACCTGTTAACAAGACGAAAGATTCGCATAACAAGGCAGCAAACAAATATAAACAATCCATAAACAATCTTAGCATCTCATGCGTTCGACATCTGTTCCAGCTGGCCCATTCAATGGCCAGAAAATTGAGCCAATCTTCCATTAGAGTAAACTGTAATTCGGTATTAAGGCCACAGCCGCGAACGGAAACCAAAACACATCGTAACATCTGCTGCAGTAGTGGTGTTCTGCTTTCTTTTCTCAACATTCATAAGCGTATATATGGTGGAAAATAAGTTATTTCCTACCTGACT
The DNA here is from genome assembly GCF_903798145.1 of Danio aesculapii. Taxonomy (NCBI): domain Eukaryota; kingdom Metazoa; phylum Chordata; class Actinopteri; order Cypriniformes; family Danionidae; genus Danio; species Danio aesculapii. Next base: position 51,585,276 of record NC_079437.1, on the reverse strand, counting down.
GCTTGACTGGAATGCAAAAATTGGCATAAAATGTTCAAACTTTTGGACTTTTAGTGCAAAATTCTGAGAGAATACCTGAACTGCTCTCCTAGCAAAATTACACAGGAGTATCAAGCCCATTTCAGGTGTCTTGAGGTTAAATGCCTTTGCTGCCTGACTACCCCAGCAGTCTTACATGTCCACAACAGCTCCTCCATGCTCTCTTCCCCACAAAGAACTCCATTTTCTACTAGGAATGAACAGCATCAGCATGTTTTTTCTTTCATATTAAATACCAAGAATAGACACTGCAGAGTGATGCACACTCAAATGCCACAGAACCTAAGTCCAGGCATACACCCTGTGATGTTGGTCTGATCTTTGACGAATTCTGGAGAAGGGTCTAGCTGCAGACTGGATGCAGATGCAAGCTGAGCTACATGTGATGCTTTTTAATGTGCACATCTAACCCTGCCCCTAACCCTACCCCTCAGAGTGGTGTCACTACCTCAATAGGGTAAATGCAGAGCTAGTGTTTCTTCCCATACTGATAAATTTCCGGGAACGGTTAATGTGACTTTTTTTCTATTTTATATGGTTCCTTTTACAGGATCAATGTTGTAAAGTAATTAAAATATAATCAGTTAAATAGACATTGGCATTCATTTAGTTGCTCAAGCGTAAAACGAGATAAAAAGCCGCTTACATGCATGTGCCCATAAGGATTAAGGCTAGCGCAGAAGCTGCATTGAATATACTGGGGTAAAATAAATGTTCATATTTAAAGACATGGCAGGGGAAAATGTAATTTAATGCAGTGTTTCTTGTACAATCTGAGACCCACTTTATATGGGATATCACTCAGCTAGTGAAGATTGCTGATTTTTAAAGAAAACAGACACTAAACCAGGCGATTTTGTAACGGTATACAGTTCACTGAAAGCGATTGACCTAGGTTACTGACAAATTAAAAGTCCTTTCGCATAATTCTGCATATACCTTATTCACTGCATTGCTAAGTATATTGCAGTGCATTTCTGAGACCGTGTCTCAGCTTCCATATGCAGGTCTGCAGTCAGATACTATTGGAATTCTGAGTCAGACAGTTTTGTTGTATTTCAGCAGACACACAATGTCAGACATTCATATTAGGTTAGATTTAGGTGGCTAGCATCTAAGGACAATTTTATTTTGACGTCCAATAATGATGTGAAATGACATAGATGTTTTGTTGATTTTAGGCTGTGTTGGAAATTGACCAAAATCCAACATTGAGCCAACATCTTAAACATCATATTGTCGTCAAATACTGACATTTATTCATCAGGTATGGCAATCAAAATTCAACATCTAATATACATCAAATTGGTATCATCCACACAACGTCAAGCTGTAATATCATTAGACGTTGATATTTGGTTGTGTTTAGGTTGTATTGGAAAGTGACACAATCTACATTGTATAAGCGCTATACAAATAAAGGTGAATTGAATTGAATTGAATTAAATCAAATACTGACATTTATTCATCAGGTATGGCAATCAACGTCCAACATCTCATGGACATCATATTGGTATCGTCCACACAACGTCAAGCTGTAACATCATTAGATGTTGATTTTTTTTGTTATTAGGTTACGTTGGAAAGTGACAAAAATGCAACATCGGGCCAACATTTTAAACCAATGTCATGTTGATGTCAAATACTGATATTTATTCGTCAGGTGTGGCAATCAACATCCAACGTCTAATAGACATCATATTGGTAACATGCACACAACGTCAAGCTGTAACATCATTAGACGTTGATATTGTTTTTAGAGACCAAAATGCAATGTCTGTCTGACGTTGGACATTGAAGTCGAACTGATGTTAGAACTGGGTTCTGATGTCAACGTGATTTTAATTTCCAAACAAAATGCAGCGTCCCACAATGTTGGGGTACAACGTCAATCTGACGTCATGTTGACGTCCTGTGCCTGCTGGGTTATTTGTTATGCTGTGGTTCTGCAGTGTACAGGGGGAATGATCAGCCATTGCATGGTCAACTGACAATCAGATGATGTTCTGGCATGCTAGAAAACTTTTGTCAGCCCTCATGAGGTAATCATGCAGTTAAATTAGAGCCATAAACCGAGTGTTTGTAAAAACTTTGTTTTGAGTATTTGTGCCCTCACTGCATCTCTGTGAAAACAGAAATACAAACACATCCGAGTTTAAGGGGGTGTCATGGTGCGGTATTAAAAATATATTACAGAGCGCACAGAAACAATTAAATGCATTTTAATTTCATTCTTTTGAGTCAAGCTTCACAATACTGTTCATTAGGTGCCATTAATACTGTATATAGTGTTCTGCCAACCACCATTAAACAAAAAAAGAAGAAAGTGTTGTAATGTGTTTATTTTCATACATACAATGTTCAAATTGTATACTGTGTGCACTTTGGATTTACATTACGTGATCTTCCCGTACAGTGTGAGTTGCTGAAATTGCATGAGAATTGCACAATGTATGCCTGGCCTAACTGGACCTACGCAGGTGAGATTGGAAAGAATCTAGATCAGGTTTTTCTTTGTGTGTATAAATATTTCTGCGTCTTTTATTATTAATAGTTGCTCTTGGGGATTTCTTCCCACACATTGGCTTGCTGTCAATTAAGTGCACATCAAGGGAGACAAGTTCACCTCTTTTGGCCCTCTCCAGCTAACTCGACACTTCTGCTCCTCGTCTGAAATCAGATCTCAATGGTAGACTCATGTAAGCTCATTAGATCCTCAGCAGGTCCAGCCTTACGAGAGAGTAATTAGCCAGGTATTCCCTTTATTCCCTTGACGGCGGGGAACGCTGTCTTTCCAAAGCTGGCGGTGATTAGTGTTATGATACAAGTCCTAGGAGAGAGCGATCATCACACGAGGAAGGAAAATACTCTCACCCCATGGCCAGGAAATGGGCGTGTGAGATTTTGAGCGCTATGCGAGGTGTTAGGACAGAAATATTTTGCATGGTTTTGTAGGGTAGTACGCCAGGCTGCACTTGTTTCATTATCACTTGGATTAACAGGCCGGGTCTGAATAAGTGTTGCATGAATTGCGGCACAGATGGGAAAGATCGGACATGACAAAAGAAGACAGGGAGGAGGGGGGCTGTAAGCAGAAAGACAATCAAATAAAGAAAGATGGAAAATCAAGGAAAGAGAGCGCCAAATGGGAAAGAGAGAACAAAGGAGATGAAAAAGTGCAGTGACGCATCGCCTTTCTCTCCCAGGTGCTGCGGCGGAAATGTAACATGACATGAAGATAATTAAAAAGCACATCTTTATATATTAAACAAGATTGAGTTCAGTGAGCCGGAATGGTGGGGATTCGCTATAATGCAAACTTAACCCATGGCCTCTGCAGGTGCCTGGTCAGTGATGGATCTCATGTAGAAAAGCTAGATTCTCCAGAGAGACAGAGACAGACAGAGGGGGGAACAGCTGTTAAATGAGTCTGGACTGCCCACTGGGAGAAGGCGAGTAGGCTCTTCATGATTGGCTCAGGTAAATGGCATTTTCACCCACCTGCACAAGGCAATGGTGACTCAACACGCACTTAGCACCTGCTCTATGGGGGCTCATGTCACCTCAGAGAACATGTAATATTAACTGTCACCCTTCAGCCCAAAGAACATTCGTCCACCCAAGCTTGTCTTCTTTTTTCACTTTCGAAAAAGTCTGAAAGATTGAACGGCGCAGTGCCAAGGCCATATACAGTATATACTTTTGCAAATTCTCTTTACTTAATCTTCACTCTCTATGCTCTGAAGTTTTCAGCCTCCTCCTGATCTGTTGAGACCACTATCACATTCAAAATACATCTGAAGATGCCACAGTTCCACTTTTTATACTTTTTTAAATGGTTAGTTCAACCAGAAATAAAAAAAAAAATGTAATCATTTATGAATCCTTCACTTGTTTAAAACCTGTTTGAGTTTCTTGAATCTGAATATATTTCGAAAAACGCTGGAAACCTGTAACTATTGATTTCCGTGCTATTTGTTTTTCCTACTATGCATGTCAATTTCTTCATTTTTTTTTTGTTTAACAGAAGACAGAAACATGCTTAAACCACTTGAGGGAGAGTAAATAGTGAGCAAATTAGCATTTTTGGGTGAACTATCACTTTAAGGGTACACTCACACTATGCTATCCGAACTATGCCCAGACGCATTTCTCAATTCGTTTAAGAAGTGTAACTGTGCGTTCACACCAAAGGTGGTGACAGCGTCAAAGGTCGCTCTGGCCGCCCTGGCAACAACGCTGTCTGCCTTCAACTCTGGCAGCGAGAGCGTCAAAATTCGCTACATTGATCTCGGATTTAAAGGGGCCGCTGCAGCATATCAGTTACATTCTCGCATAAAACGTGCTTTCTAGCGTGAAAATGTTGCGCACTTTTGATCAATTTCATTTAACAATGGAAGATCAAGTTGCATGTGATGTGGCTTTGCTCCACTTAATTATTCAATGTGTCCATATGTCTGAAATATCCTAAAGCAGCAATACTGTTTTGTATTGTCGCATGAGATTCCTGCTTTTTTAAAGAAAAAATATATACCATTATTGCACATCAGTAGGTCACCAGTAACTTTTTTTTATGTGTTCTTGTAAGAAAACATTGCAAATAATTGGAAATCTGGCGACCGCAGTAATCAAACCCTTGGGAACAACTGTGGTCGGAACCAAAGTTCACAGTGACTGTGTTCTCTGGACTCCTCTCATGTGGCAGACTTCTTCATTCTGATTGCTTGCCGCCGAACCGCGTCATAGCTCATTACCATAAAGTTGACTTGATTTCAACTCTCCTCAACGCCCACACTGGCGAAGATGCTTATTGCTGCCGGCTCTCAGCACCTTCAACAAACCCCTTAATACCTGCAGCACAAAAACTTTTATAATAATTTATGAGCGTCAAAAGTGGTGGATCTGTTCAGCAAAATATTTGACTGTCTGTCACTACATCCCAAATAAGTAACAATACAAAACGATAAAACAATCTCCACTGTGCTGAGAGAGAGTGCTTCTCTTCCTGTTAAACTGAACATCATCAATGACGTAAGCGTGCTCAGGTAAAAAATGCAATGTGAGTAGAGGCCAAGGGGGAGAAGGGAGGCGGACAATCGCACTTCGGCACGGTTCAAGGCAACTGTACCTGATGTGAGTAAGCCCCAAGCTCCATGAAATGAGGATCTCTGAGCAATATAAACTTTTGAAAAGCAATGTTCATTCATTCATTTTCCTTTGGCCTAGTCCCTTTTTCAATTCACCTGTACCGCATGTCTTTGGACTGTGGGGGAAACCGAAGCACCAGGAGGAAACCTACGTAAACACGGGCTGAACATACAAACTCCACACAGAAATGCCAACTGCTGAAATGCAAACCCTCTTGCTGTGAGGCGACAGTGCTAACCTCTGAGCCACTGTATTGCCCCTGAAAAGCTATGTTAAAAATGATTCTTTGTGAGTTTAGTAAAAAATAATACAGCACAGTATGAATTTACTGATGGATTTAAATGGCATAATGCCATAATAAAACATTTGCTATGAAGCTTTGGTCGAGGTGAGCATTGCTTATTCCCATGTGTTGTCTGCGTGGTTTTAGCTCCCCATTAACTAAAACAGTTTCACCACCACTGTCATAAAATTCAATTTGGCAGAGTTATCCATCTTGCATGCATGTGCATGATTATGAAGCTTCTCTTTATCCTTTGATGAATTACTGATGCCATGATCAATAAAATGTTGGATGTAAATTTTTGTTTACCTGAAGTTGGAATGAAATAGGACTCTAGTTTCAAATGGCATGCCTACAATCCATTGGCTGAACATCTGATACACAAATATGAAGCAATTCTTGAGCAATGCTTGGATTGCACAGGATTTCCGAGAGATATGTGTGTAATGTTGTTTAACAGTCCACCAGGAAAGGCCAAACTGCATCATGAAGGAAGAAGCTGTGGTGTGCTATGTGAAGATGTACACAATGGCCATTTAGCAGGTTCAAACTAATCATTCATTCATTAATTTTCCTTCGGGTTAGTCTCTGATTTTTCAGAGGTTGCCGCAGTAGAATAAACTGCCAACTAATCCGGCATATGTTTAACGAAGCGGATGCACTTCCAACTGCAACCCAGTATCCAAACTCAGTTCTAGAGGGCCGGTGTCCTGCATAGTTTAGCTCTAACTTCCTTCAACACACCTCCCTGGAAGTGTCTAGTATACCTAGAAAGAGATTGATTAGCTGCTTTAAGGTGTGTTTAATTGGGGTTTAAACCAAAATATGCAGGACACTGGCCCTCCAGGACCGAGTTTGGACATCTCTGATTTAGGGTATTTTTACTCCTGCCTTATTTAGTTTGGTTGAATCGCACTAGAGTTCGTTTTCCCTCTTGGTGCAGTTCGTTTGGTCAGGTGTGAATGTAGCAATCGCACTTGAGTGCACATCAAAAGCTGATCAAAAAGCATACTGAGACATCCTTGAAGAGGTGTTTTCAGTTCGCTTTCAAACAAACCCTGGAGCGGTTCATTTGTGGTGAGATTATAATCCAAACTAAAACAGACCCAACCGCAAAAAGTACTGCACCTTTTTGGACTAATCCAACTGCCGTAGTCCAATGCGCTGTCCCATCTTATGGGGTTTGGAGGAAAAATATTAGTTGACAGCGCTTTATTAACAATTTTAAGCAGACAGAGAAAGAGGGGGGAAAACATTACCTGATGAATCGTTGGTAAAATTAATTTACGCCTCCTCGTGAAGTGACTTGCGATGCGCCTTCTCCGTTTGCAATACATTAAAACATTGTTTTCCAGCCACAGCCGTGGTTTATTCTCTAAATGTATTTTGACTAAAGTGATGTATACAAACTATATAGTATACATTACTATGACCAGAGATACAAATCAGCCAGCGCAGTCATCCCGCCATAGTTAAAACCAACATTTTTTGCTGGTTTGTTTACTTGTGGGAGTTGCATTGGCATTTTCCCGCACGTTAATTCCGACCAATTGAAATGCAGTTTGGGAAATCTGTTCAATAACATCTGGTCAATGAGTGAAGTGGATTTTCTCACATGACTGCATTTAGTTTTTTTTTCAACTGGTTCAGACCAAAGCAATCAGTGTGGTGTGAAAAGCACCCAAAAACTGCAGAAAAAGGCTACAATGTATCCTTTGTTGCCCTTGGTCCGGACCAAATGAACCGAACCACAGATGTGAAAGCGCCCATGTTTATTTAATTATTTAAAGTATGTGACACTTGTGGCATATAAAAACAAGTCTCTGACTATATCACAAGAAACAGAGATTACACAATTCCTTCCTTATTTTGATGTATCGTGAACTGTTGCAGGCAACGTGGTGGCGCAGTAGGTCGTGCTGTCGCCTCACAGCAAGAAGGTCGCTGGTTCGAGCCTTGGTTGGGTCAGTTGGCGTTTCTGTGTGGAGTTTGCATGTTCTCCCCACATTCGCATGGGTTTCTTCCGGGTGCTCCGGTTTCCCCCACAGGCCAAAGATATGTGGTATAGGTGAATTTAGTAGGCTAAATTGTCCGTAGTGTATCAGTGTGTATGGATGTTTCCCAGAGATGGGTTGCAGCTGGAAGGGCATCCGCTGGGTAAAACATGTGCTGGATAAGTTGGCGGTTCATTCTGCTGTGGACCATGGATTAATAAAAGGGACTAAGCCGAAAAGAAAATGCATGAATGAATTGTTGCGATTTTTTTTTTTAATGAATTTTTTTATTTTTTATTTAAAGAGCCATATGGGGTGTGTGTATATAACAAAACCATTATTTATGTCCATGCACAACTTAAAAATAAACAAATATGATGCATCAAAATGTATAAAGAAAGGACAATTTACAGTTTTTTTTTTTCTTTTTGCCATTGCCACTCATAAATGTTTGAATTTACGTGTGTGTTGAAACGTCCTTTTATTGTAAACTGAGTTCTTATCCATTTTGCTGTAGAAAATACAATATAAAGGGAATTGTAATTGTATTTTCAATTGGAAACTGATTTCTAGTACAGGTGGCTCTCGGGCCATAGGTTCCCTACCCCTGGTATAGAATGAGTATATTTCAGAACAGATTAATAGAATAGATTATAATAGAATAGAATAAAATAGAATAGAAAAATGCAGACAGTTTCCTGTGAGGGTTGGGTTAGGGCAATAGAAAATACTTCATACAGTATGAACCTATACTTGTATGGAAACCTATAGAATGTGTGATTTTGTGATTTAATATTCATATACAATTGTAGCTTGTCAGACTGCACAAACCTGATTTTTATGTCACATTAAGTCAAGTCGAGCTTTATTGTCATTCCGCCACAAGTGTGGATGTAACAGGATGTGACTCTGACAAAGGAAATGTGAATCCAAATGCAAGTTTATTAAGACAAAGATCAGGCAAGCAATTATTAACACAGGAGCAAACAGATGTATAAGGGCAATACAGATTCATAGACAAATAACTGTCTGTAAGATGGTCGAAAGGCAAGCAGCAGACAACTTAAAACAAACAAGGTGAGGGTCAAAAACATGGCAAAGCAAGACAAAGGAAACGCATTGTAATGTCATAAAACAGATAACAAGACTCAGCAATGAGTGTCTCAAAGTGAGCCAAATATTTATGTGTGAAATCAGTCATTAAGCAGCATCAGCTGTGAGAGTGTAATCAGTCAGGATCAGGAACCGGTTGTGTCTGTCGTGCATGACTGGGTTGTGTAGTCCACTATGAGACAGTATGTAGTTCGTGTGAGTGTTTTCCAGCGATCTGTGGTGGTTAGTTCGCTGGTGATCGTGACAGTGGACATACAGAGGAATGAAATGTCATGTTTCGCAGGACAACGGTGCTACATAAATTAATCATGAATGCAAACACAACACTGGCCATAAGATCTGTTTTAAAAAAAAAAAACCTATGCAACTCTTACATGGTCGCCCACTAAAGCTAAGCAGGGCTGCACACGGTCAGTACCTGGATGGGATACCATGTGTGAAAGCTGCTGAAAGTGGTGTTAGTGAGCCCAGTAGGGGGCACTCAAACTGCGGTCTGTGTGGGTCCTGGTGCCCCAGTATACTGATGGGGACTCTATCCTGCTTAGTGAGTGTCGTCTTTCGGATATTAAACCAAGGTCCTGACTCATAAAAAATCCCAGGATGTCCTTCGAAAAAGAATAGGGGTTTAACCCCGGCATCCTGGTCAAAATTTGCCCACTGGCCCCTGTCCATCATGGCCTTCTAACCATCCTCTCCATCATTCAGCTGGTGTGTAGTGTGCGGTCTGGCGCAATATGGCTGAAATCGCATCATCCAAGTGAATGCTGCACACTGGTGGTGGATGAGGAGATTCCCCCCAATGTGTAAAGCGATTTGAGTGTCCAGAAATAGCACTATATAAATGTAAGTAATTATTATTATTATTAACTATACACAAGACTTAACTATACACATAAAACTTAACTTTACACATAAGATACTGTACTTAACTATACACATAAGGCTATACAAGTACTTTTACATGAGACTAAACAATGTTGTGCAGGATATTGTGCAAGAGATGTATTTAAGGTGAATATGGTGCAAAATGGGTATTTAAGGTTAAAGCAAGCAGTGCAACATGATTGTGGTACATTTATAGTAAACATCTGATCTGACCTGAAATCTTTGGATACTCTGAATTCTTTGGACACAGCCAGAAACACATTGGAGGGAAAATTTGAAGCAATAGAATTAATAAACTGTCGGTGAACATGTCAAACCAATGATCAAAGACCAAATATTCTAGCCTAGGATTATAGGAATCTCCTAGAATTCCCCAAATGTGTCTCAGATCACCAAATCGTGGCTGAAATCCCTCACTGTGAGTGAGTGGTTGCATCAGAAAGGACATCCAGTGTGAAACCTTTGTCAAAACCACAGTGTGGATACTTCTGCTGTGGCTTCCCCTAATTAACTGCAGGTTAAAAAGAAAGTTTTAATAAACTTTTATGCAGTTTCAGTAACAATAAATAGCCTTTTTAGCACATTTATCGTGTATGGCCATACACCCAAAGCACTTCACAATCATGAGGGTGGTCACCACCACCAGTGTGCTGCATCCAACTGGTTAAAGCAACGGCAGCCACAGGACAATGGCACCAGTGCGCTCAACACACACTAGCTATAGGTAGAGTGGAGAGACAGTGATAGCGGCAACTCTGTGGATGGGGGTGATTGGGAGGCCATGATGGTAAGGGCAGAGAGAGAGAATTTGGCCAAGCCTTCTATAAGAGAAGTGTCATGGGATTTTTAATGACCACAGAGAGTCAGGATCTCGATTTAACATCCCATCAAACATCTCAAGATAGATGGTTAGGTCTGGATTGTAGTTATGGTTATGGCTGTGGTGTGCAGTAAAAAATCCCATATGAAGTGCAATATTCTTGAAGGCAACAGTTAAAATGAAAGCATGATCAATGGCAACAAGGACAGATTCACCCACACACAGATGTGCTTCACACAGCAGGTTGAATGTGTCTTGGACACTTGACATGGGGACGCAAACAAAGAGAAATGAGCCGCATCTCTGGCTTTGTTGAGCCTTAAGCAGTCTCTTCTGGTGGAGAGGCCCTGACACGGAGACGAGAGAGGCTTCTAACATACTTATCAGCAGTTGAGAGAGCGCAGGTAATATCAGCCGTAATAGCAGCAACAACAGCACTAAGTCATCCGAGGTGATCTGGGATGATTGGAGCTGAACGCATTTCTGGAGGGAAAGATTAAATGAGAACATTGTAGGGGGAGGTGATAGATGGGGCGAGGAGAGGGAGAGTGAAATGTGCTGGGAGGAAGTGGGAGGCTGGCGGAGAGACGCCGAGACAGAGAAGTGAAAATTAGCAAGTGGGAGCTAGAGAGAGAGCCAATGGGATAAGGAGGTAGGCTGAATATGAGAGATGCAGACAGAGAGAAGGAGGTGGAGGAGAGGAGTCACATTGCAGGAATGTTAACAGTTGACACGTTCATTATCCGGGCCCTGTTGTGGAGAGACGATTGAAAGGTGCGAGTGTCTCCCATTACAGCTCTCCAGATACAGAAATACACCCATCACACCTTCAGCAGCTGCTGTCTGCGCTACAAACTGCCACGGCTCCGTGATCGCTCCCATTTTCTCTGACACCCCGACTCAAGCTCTCTCCTGGAGAGAGGTCAAAATGTCCGCCTTACAGGTCATCTTTGAAACGGAATTTTACTCAGGGAGTAGGCGGCGGGTACATAGATGTGTGCATGCTTTGACTGGTGCCATATTTGTTTGTGTAGCTTAGTGGCGAATCAATGCGGGGAAGCTTGTAGATAGCAACAGGGGTGACAGAACACATATAAACATTTATTTCCCGTCACCACCACTGTCTTGTATGCTTCCTCCTCTCCTCTGTCAAAGCTGTGGTAATAATATGCCCAAATGGACCACAATACATCCATCATGTTTGCTGGGGAATTAATACAGGGTGTGGCTTTCCAAAAACATTGCTCTCTTCTGGGAAGAATTCTTGCTACATGTTGAAATGTGGATGTGGGTTCTGCTCCCATTCTGAAAACAAGAGCAGCAGTATAATGTTTATGGGCTCTGACTGACTGTTGCGAAGTCTGTATTTTCTTAAATAACGTGTAGCTGCATAAAGCTGATTTCACCTCACTTTTCGGCCCATTAACATTTATAAATATGTGAACGCCTTAGATCAGAAATGCATGGTCTTGCGACAATTTAAATATTAAGCAATTGCTCATTTTATCAGTCACATCTTGTTTTCTTCTTACCTGTTTTCGCATGCTCATACAAAAAATGTGTGTGATTTATTTATTTAGTTTTTTTTTTGTTGTTTTTTTGAGAGACTAGAGCACTAGGAGGAAACCCATGCCAACACGGGGAGAATATGCAAACTCCACACAAAAATGCCAACCGGCCAATCCAGGACTTGAACAAGTGATCTTCCTGCTGTGATACCGCACCGTAGCGCTCATTTAGTTCCATCTTTAAAAATAATAACTGTTTTAGCAGTTAATTTACATTCCCCTTTCAGTCATTTGGGGTAAATAATTAAAAAAGTATAAATTGCAATAGTAAAATTAAATTATATGTGTGACCCTGGACCACAAAACCAGACATAACGTTACATTTTTTAAAATTGGCATGTATGCATAACCTAAAAACTGACTAATATGCTTACAATTGCTGTCTGGTTTGTTAGAATAGGATGATAATAAGGAAAGGATAATATTTGCTAATATACAACCATTAGAATATCTGGAAACTGGGGATTATTGAGGAAATTGACTTTAAAGTTATGTAAATGAAGGTCTTAGCAATGCATATTAATAATCAAAAATTAAGTTTTAATTTATTTGCAGAAGAAAAATGACAAATTATCGTAATAGAACATAATCTTTACTTATTATTCTAATGATTTTAAGAAAAAAAAACAAATATGTGAAATTTCTGGCATGAAACCATATGCGTGGACAGGCTGATACAGTAGGTCACTTAATCTGCTCCTACGTCATTAACTACATGGTGCAGGAGATTGGTTGCTGTCACCTCAGCACCCAATGAGCTTGCTCCTAATTAGTTTAAAAGATCCACGTAGTTCTAAGCTGTTTAAGCTGCGGCATATTTTCGAAGGCCCTTCTCCAACCCAACTACACCTGTATGTAACCTACTGGGGTTACATGTATATTATGTTTGCAGCAGCAGTGTGTTATATTCTCAGATGGCATGTCTGTGTATATACGGGCAGAAGAAGGTCATGGTATTTGCTCTACCGTAATATTAAAAGCAGCAGCAGCAGCGTAGCAGATCTATTCCACCAAGACCAAATATATCAACATTGCCATATACACTTTAAGTACACCTGTCCAACTGCTCGTGAGCGCAAAATTCTAATCAGCCAATCACATGACTGCAATTCAATGTATTTAGGCATGTAGACATGGTAAAGACGATCTGCTGAGTATCAGAATGAGGAAGAAAGGAGAGTTAAGTCCCTTTGAATGTGGCATAGTTGTTGGTGCCAGACGAGGTGGTCTAAGTATTTTAGAAACTGCTGATATACTGGGATTTGCACGCATAACCATCTCTAGAGTTTACAGAGAATGGTCAGAAGAAGAAAAAATATTCAGTAAACGGCAGTTCAGTGGGTGCAAATGCCTTGTTGAGGTCAGAGGAGAATGGCACGACTGGTTTGAGCTAATAGAAAGGCAACAGCAACTTAAATAACCACTCGTTACAACCGAGGTTTGCATCTCTGAACACACAACACATCCAACCTTGAGGCGGATGGGCTACAGCGGCTGAAGACCACACCAAGTACCACTCCTGTCAAATAAGAACAGGAAACTGAGACTACCAAAATTGGACAATGGAAGATTGGAAAAACATTGCCTGGTCTGATGAGTCTCGATTTCTGCTGCGACATTCGGATGGTAGGCTCAGAAGTTGGCGTTAACAACATGAAAGCATGGATCCATCCTGCCAACAAATCTGCAGCAACTGTATAATGCTATCATATCAATATAGACCAAAATCTCTAAGGAATATTTCCAGTACCTTGTTGAATCTATGCCATGACGGATTAAGGCAGTTCTGAAGGGGGCAAAAGGGGGTCCAACCCGATACCAGTAAGGTGTACCTAAAAAGTACCTAAATATTCAATACCATACTCCTGAGAGTGTTCATGACAGACGTATCACTATTCCCATACATATACCTATGCAAATTAAAACTGGTTTTGTAGTCCAGGGTTACATGCTTATACTAGACAAATGTGAGAAATTTGTACAAATATTATACCCAAAACCTCATGTAAATGAACAAGAAAATCTAAGATTACAAAAAGTTCTTGGGTGAGAGCGAAACCTTTCTAATTAACATCCTGTTAAAAGGCATGTGAGCAAAGGTACGTCAAAATTAACAGATAAGCTAAATACTTAACTATCTGCTAAATGATTCTCAATTATGTTTCACCAATTCTAACATTTAGAGTTTTTAAGATTTCCTTTGCTGCATCAAGCCACCTGCTGTCATAATTAACACACAGCTCAGGCAACTGGCAACTGTACGTAACGTGTGTGTGTGTGTGTGTGTGTATGACTAAAGTAAATTAATAAGATAATTATTTCTTCACAAATAAATCCCCCAATTAGAGAACTGGCCGTGTATGTTATTAAAGTCAGAATAGTCTACTTTATTTTAATCTATCTGGCATGTCAGTTTGGCTCAGTGTGGCACAGGTGACTCCATCACTCAGAGGGTGTAGATGACGGGCGGAGGCATTTGTGTAACGGCCTCATCGGCGGCCCATATTAAACACATTAAACACCACGACAGGCTTCCCATTAATCTACAGCACCCGAATGACAGGCGCAGCTACTGCCACTCGCGCGCTCAAAGCCAGGACTTAGTAGCCCGCCACGCGAGTAATAGAAGAGCAGAGCGCAGATAACAGAGTGATTGATTGGATCCTCTCTCTCTGATTGGGATCCGGCCATGTAATACCACCTCATCATCCGCTCCTATGGGAAAAAAATGAAGGAAAAAGTCATTTGAAGGAGTGATTTGCTTTTAATTAATAAAACAGAGCCAGCTTGTGGACAGGACAGCAGGATATTTGGAAAGAATGAGAGTGTGTGCGCGTGTGGAAAAGGCTCAGTTGTGCTCGGATTCCAAATGACACCCATCTCCGAGCCGTCTGTTGTGTGTAGCAGGAGCTAACTGTCTCATAAAGCTGGGGCCGGAAACAGCCATAACAAGGGAATCCATCAAACTGTGACACGGCTAGAACTTTTTTTATTTAAGAAGAAGAAGAAGAAAAAAATCTCTCCATGGAAACAAAGCCAAAAGAAACTCTTTACATCTCGGAACGAGGCAGCTGACAAGCCAGATACAGTTTTGCAGATATGGAGAAAGCACTGGTGACAATCACGTACCTGGAAAAGCGCCTGATGTTATCTATGCAAACCCTTCATCTGTGCAGAATCATCTCAGCGCTGCTGGGCTCGCTCGAAGTTTCAGGATTCGAAAGCGGTGTTCATTGTGGGAGCTTTATTAGTTTCATTCTTTTGAGTGGTTTATGGAAAATTATTGCCTCATTTGGGAGTGGAAGATTGTGTTCTTCCTAGGTGCTTGTAGCGCTGTATAACAAATCAATCAAGAAGCTTAAACTACCTTCCATAAAACTTAGAGCGGTGTCCAAACTCAGTCCTGGAGGGCTGGTGTCCTGCAGAGTTTAGCTCCAGCTTGCCTGAACGCACCTGACTGGAAGTTTCTAGTATGCCTAGTAAGACTTTAATTAGCTGGTTCAGGTGTGCTTAATTAGAGTAGCAGTTAAAATATGCAAGACAGAGGCCAGGTTTCTATTCTACCATAAAGTTTGCACAATTAGAAATGACAACCCAGGCTCATTCTGATTACGTACCTCTATATACATTTCTGGAGAGAGCAAACTTTGTCCCAGGAGTTTTTTTGCAGTTTTTGTTTTCACGAATCCACCAGAGGCTGCTGGGTATGCTTTTTCAGATCTGTGATATGCAGTGATAAAGTAACGAATTACAAATACTCAAATTACTCCAAATGAGTTGTTTTTCTTAGAAATTGTAATTTGCTAAGTAGTTGTACTTTTATTGTGTACTTTTACTTTGCTTTGAGTACATTTTTAATGCTATCGGTACTTTTATTCCAACATTTTCCTTCTACCTGCAGTCACTACTTTATTTCATTTTGTCTATGGTGATTGGCTAAAGTAAAATCAGTCCTTTGATTCCTGTACAATCAAATCACATATAGAAAGTAAATCGCATCATACTGAACAACCTCAAGACATGGGCGCTTTATGAACCAAATTAATGAAGGAATGATCCAAGGAAGGACTAAACCTACGAAGGAAGGACGGAACGAACAAATGAATGAACAAAGGACCTAATGAAGGAAGGAACAAAATAATGAATGAATGAATGAGTGAACGAATGAAGGGAGCAATGAAAGATTAAACAAATGAATGAAGGAAAAAAATAACCAACGAAGGAAGGACAGAACGAACAAACCAAGGAAGTAGGAAAGAACGAATATAGGAAGATAAATAACTGAATGCACTAAAGAATGTTACGTTTACAGATCCCTACACAAACTGTATGTAAACGCGTAATAATCAGTACTCATTACTCTTGAGTACTTTTAACTTTGCAACTTTTTACTCATAATTTGAGTAATATTTACAGCAGACACTTCTACACTACATTTTTGGGCAAGTTATGGTACTTTTGAGTATGATTTTTCAGTACTCCTTCGACCACTGGTAATATGCCAGTAGTTAATAGCATGGATTGTGACCTAAACTAAAGTGTTACCAATGTGACCAATGTACAAAACTGACCTGGGATGTACAAATCATAAAGCTCAAAGGATATATTGTAAATGTTCATGGCAAAATGCTCCACGACAGACTGGCTCGTATTATTTACATTACTGATTGAATTCTGTCACTCATTTTCATCCACTTTTTTCCCTTATATAGTCCACTCAGCTACCATAAACACTCTTAAAAATGAAATGTTGTTTCAACCCAAATGTGGGTAAATATGGATAAACCCAACTAGGCATGGGACGATAACCGGTTTCAAGGTATACCGCAGTTTGGAAAAGTCAAGGTTTTAAAACCGCAGAAAAGTTGTTATACAGTTTCTGTGGTATTAAATTCTCCAGCTGAAAAAAAAAAAACATCCACGATTCAGAAAACATTTGGAAAAAAAAAAGATAGTTATTGGGTAACAAAATGTGTTTAATGTATCAATTAATATGTGCATTTCATATTAACAATTAAGATATCTTAAATGGATAGTTCACGCAAAAAATGAATGTTTGAAAATGAGATTTTTATAAAATGTGGTTTTTTTATGTGTTTTATTAGCAATGGACAAGTAGATCTGTAATAGATGGATGTATAATAATAACGTTCATGCTTATTATAGTTCCTTAAAAAAATCATAAGGCAAAATTTAGCTTTGAAAGTATTTTAAAATTGTAAAATTAGAATTAGATCTCAACAGTGCAGTGGCTTCTTTTATATCCAAAGGAAAAAAGGGGATATCCAAGATATCCCTTTTTAAGAAACTAATAAAGACAGAAGTTAATAACTTATTTTGATTATTTAGCCTGACATGTTTACTGCTCCAATATATATACAGTTAAAGTCAGAATTGTTAACCTCCCTGAATTATCAACATCCTTGTTTATTTTTTTCCCAATTTCTGTTTAACGGAGAGAAGCTTTTATTTAACACATTTCTAAACATAATAGTTTTAATAATTCATTTCTAATAACTGATTTATTTTATCTTTGCCATGACGACAGTAAATAATAATTTACTAGATGTTTTCAAGACACTTCTATACAGCTTAAAGTGACATTTAAAGGTTTAACTAGGTTAATTAGGTTAACTAGGCAGGTTAGGGTAATTAGGCAAGTTATTGTATAATGATGGAAAATATAGCGTAAAGGGGCAAAAAAAATTGTCCTTAAAATAGTATTTAAAAATTAAAAACTGCTTTTATTCTAGCTGAAATAAAACAAATAAGACTTTCTCCCGAAGAAAAAATATTATCTGACATACTGTGAAAATTTCCTTGCTCTGTTAAACATCATTTGGGAAATATTTAAAAAAGAAAAATAAATTCAAAGGGGGCTAATAATTCTGACTTCAACTGTGTGTGTATATATATATATATATATATATATATATATATATATATATATATATATATATATATATATATATATATATTATATTCATTTATTTAAATATATAAAATATATTGTAAAATAGTTTTTTTTACAAAGACATTTAAAAATAACTTATTTTAGAGCAGTAATTACAATACCGTGAAACCGTAATATTTTTATCCAAGCTTATCATACCATCAGAATCTTATACCAGCCCATGCCTAAACCTGACTGCTAGGTTACATTTTTCAATTACATTTTTGGTTAAGTTTGTCCAGCATTTTTAGATTGTACTGTACACTATAGAGGGTTAGTGAATAGCTAAACAAGTAAGTGTTTTGTACTCAACAACAGATCATTTCAATGTGGTGATGTCATTGGCCCATAGACATTTCCTGCTTGTTGTCAAATATTCCTTATCTGTAACAAGAGGTGATTCAATCATAACTTGATGTTATAACAGTTATCATAACATTATTTATCAATATGTGGAATTTCTTGACTATCAGAAGCTATGGAAATTTAAAATGTAAGACAGCAAATACGTCAGGACTATTGTTTTTTTTTTTTTTTTTTTTTATAGCAGGAGCAAGACACCCCTGTGTTAAAATAAAGTTTGATGACTGAAGTTGGGACTGAAGTTTGGTTTGCCTCCACTAGGTGTCACTCTTACTCAAACAGGGTGGACTTGAGACAGGTCATGCGGGAGTAAGGTCTTGTCATGATCCACACACTGTGTCACTTATCTCACTATCTTAGAGTATAATGCTGCTCATCGATATTTCTCCGTCAGCGTTCTGTTTGGTTTCCTTGACACTCTATTATATCATTTATGAGAGCTAGCAGGGCTATTTTCTTTAGCTCGCCCACATGTATGAGCTTTGTGTTGAGCAGATCTAGTTTACCGACAGCATTCAGCTTTTTTTTCTGTATACAAGCTTATAATCGCTTACATAAAATGGAACAGCATTGCTTTAGCCACCAGTAATAGCATTTGTGTACAGCAAGAGGTTTCATGGCCAGCTACAGCAAGACTTGTCTTAAATGATGCATTATGCACTAGGGTTGTAGTATTTAACACTCTTTTGGTCTCGAGGCTGTTTGTTTCTGAAGGTCTTGGCCTTGTCTTGATATCAGCTGCATTTGTAATTAGTCTCGTTTCGGTCTCAGGGAGAGAGGGGACGATAGTACCATTTTCCAAGAAAACCTTATTGTAAAGGATAATGTTTCAGACAGAGATCTATATATGTTTTTGCTGTGGTTGTGTGCTGTGTTTTCTAACTCACATGTGTGGTCTATGCTATTTTGTACATAAGTTTAAGTAGGATTGTTAGCGCATTCTTACTTTTGACCCTGTCAGAGGGGACAAAAGTATCATACATGTGGGTTAAACAACAGGCCCTATCAGACTCAACGCAATAAGGCGCAGAACGTGCATGGCGTGATTTGTTGCAATTTTCAGACCAGCGCAACTTGTAATTTCGCAGCACATTGTTTAGATGGCAAATCCATTTGCACTACTTTGTGGACTCATGACTGTGGCGGTCTAAAAAAAGAGGTGTGTTAGGGCGCATTGTTGGTGCGTTGCTATTTTTTTCTTATTGCATGTTACGTTTCTTATATTATTGCTTATATAAAACACTTTTAATTACCATTGTATTTGAAATGTGTTATATATATATATATATATATATATATATATATATATATATATATATATATATATAACTGCCTTGCCTTATGTAATCTAATTTATTCTGTTGTAATTGTATCAGTGCAGATGTAGCGTCTATACCATCTCTGCACAATGATTTTGTTGTCATTAACTTTTCATTTCACATAGAAGGGTCCAATTGATTATTTCCATCATTACACTCTCTCAAACCCTTGTTTACTTTCTTTACTCTTCTACTCTTTAAAAAACCTTGCTTTTAACACTTCAAACTGTTGTCTAAGTTTTAAATCAAGTTTAGGTGGTCTTAACAACAACACTAATATAAGTTATGAATTTGTACTATTTGCTGTATGTATAAATTTCATAATGTTATAAATCATGACTGGTCCTCCAGGTTGGGGGTTGAGCGTTGATCTAACGACCCACCTCGTAAAAATGAGATGCTACGAAAGACCAACATGATGTGGCTAAATATCAACTTCAATAAGAAATGGCCCTGGAAGTGAGTAAGTATTATAAATAATGAAGTGATGTCCAACATTCCACATGTTTTATGTGTGTGTGTAATTTTTAGAGTGAACACACTATAGACCATCAATGGTCCCAATGTATTTTTTGTTTTACAATTTTAACTTTTATTGCTTCTGAGAATGCAAAAAGAGCCACATATTGATAAATAGTGTTATGATAGCAGTTTAAACATTGAGTTATGAATGACTTCCCTTGTTATAGTTATGGAATAGTTTGATAAAAGGCAGGAAATGTTCATGGCCAAATGACATGACCACATTAAAATGGTCTATACTTTATTACACTCTAGTTGTCACAGTTTATGGGTCTTTCTGTATGCTATGTGTTATGTTGTGGGTGTGTCTGTTTACCTTTTTAAGCTAGCGTGCATTCTGATCAGCAGGCTCCAGCTGATGCCTGTTAAGCTGGCTATATAATCGGTTTGTAGCTGCGTCTCAAATGGCACACTATACACTATGCACTATGCACTCACACACTCAACAGCATAGCAAATGTATGTAGTGTCATCCCAAATTTTCCTGATGACGTTTGACGGTTGCCAAATTAGTGAAATAAATGACCAAACTACCAAATAATAACTTCATGAGTATAACCGCATTCACCATCTGGAGGCGCTATAATCCCTCTAGAAGGAGAATACTGCTTTCACAATCCAAAAAAATTAAGTAATCCAACATGAGCACCCTTTCCGCCACGTGAGCAAAGCTGCATCCGGGTAATTAAAGTGCACTTATTATTTTTAGAGTTTTCAGTGTGAATGCACTACTTACACTATTTATACTACAAAATGGCGTAGAATAGTGGATAAGTATGCGATTTGGGACGCACCTAATGTTTCACTGCTGGTTATCAGTCCCTTGTTGTTTTCATGTTCCTGTCTGTGTTATGTTCAGGTCTTCTCCGTAGCCTACACCGTTAGATGACGTGTTTGTTGGGACCTGTGGAAACTCCTGTTTCTGGACATTCTGCTTATTCTCTCTACCTTTTTTGGGCATTTTAAGACAATCACCAGCAATCCAGGCTTGTAGATCGCTGGGAATCATTCACTTTCCCCCGGGACTATACAAATCTGTCACCATATGGACTGCAAATCCTGTCATGCACCACACACTCACACATGTTCCGGTTTCCCACTGATTGCTAACACATACAGCTGAAGCTCTGTTTCTCACACATGTGCTAAGTATTGTTTAGTTGTTGCTGTCATTACGTAAGTGGTTTTCCTTGTTTCTTGTTTTCCGTGTTTTGATTCTTTGCTGCCTGCCCTGAACCTTTTGCCTGTTTTTGAATTTTGCTTTTAGATTGTCTACTACACTGTTTATGCTGATTTTCGACCCCTGACCATTCTAAATAAAGCTGCATTTGGAACTATCCCTGTCTGCATATAATCCATTCACAACAAGTATGATATATTTTCAAAGTCGTCAGATGTGTACTGTATGCTAAATGAGCTGGGACACATATTTTCATAGCGTTTGTGTTTTCTCAAACCTTTTGTGATGAAATCTTTATGAAAAAATAAATAAAATAAACCCTTACACAAAGTAAACTAGTTTATCTCAAAGCACAATACTTTTCTAAAAGAACCCAAATGCAGTGTAATACATTTTATTCCCCTTTTCCTGCTATATTATATTTTATCTATCACCATGTCCCCTTTGGGGCTCAGAACTTTGCAGCCGAAGCCACTATAGTGTTATGTTCAGGTTTTATCTGTAGCCTAGACCGTCAGATGACATGTTCATTTGGACCTGTGGAAGCTCTCTGTTCCTGGACATTCTGCTAATTCTCTCTACTGTTTTTGGGCAGTTTAAGTCTTATCACTGTTGCACTTCAATAAACTGTCCTTCACTCACAGTTGGATTATCTCTGTTTCTTTCCTGACAGTAGTATTGTCACAATCATGAGCAATCCAGGCTTGTAGATCGCTGGTAATCATTCACTTTCACTCAGTACTACAAATCCTGTCACGCACCACACACTCACACCTGTTCCAGTTTCTCACTGATGTGCTATCACACAGATGAAGCTGTTCAGAACTGATTACTTGGACTATTTAAACCCCTCTGTTTCTCACACATGTGCTAAGTATTGTTTAGTTGTTGCTGTCATTACGTAAGTGGTTTTCTTTGTTTCTTGTTTCCCGTGTTTTGATTCTTTGCTGCCTGCCCTGAACCTTTCGCCTGTTTTTGGATGTTGCTTTTAGATTGTCTACTACACTGTTTTCGACCCCTGACCATTCTAAATAAAGCTGCATTTGGAACTATCCCTGTCTGCATATCATCCATTCACAACAAATATGATGTCTTTTCAAAGTCCAACAGATGTGTACCGTATGCTAAATGAGCTGGGACACTTATTTTTATAGCGTTTGTTTTCTCACAAAACTTTTGTGATAAAATCATTATAAAAATAAAATAAAATAAACCCTTACACAAAGTAAACTTGTTTATCTCAGAGCACAATACTTTTGTAAGAGAACCCAAATGCAGTGTAATACATTTTTCCCCACTTTTCTTGCTATATTACATTTTATCTATCACCATGTCCCCTTTGGGGCTTCGAACTTTGTAGCTGAAGCCACTATGGTGTTATGTTCAGGTTGTATCTGTAGCCTAGGCTGTCAGATGACATGTTCATTTGGACCTGTGGAGGCTCTCTGTTTCTGGACATTCTGCTAATTCTCTATACCTTTTTTGGGCACTTTAAGACTTATCACTGTTGCACTTCATTAAACTGTCCTTCACTCACAGTTGGATTATCTCTGTTTCTTTCATGACAGTAGTATTGTCACAATCACCAGCAATCCAGGCTTGTAGATCGTTGGGAATCATTCACTTTCACTCAGGACAAAAAATCTGTCACCATATGAACTACAAATCCTGTCATGCAACACACACTCACACCTGTTCCAGTTTCCCACTAATAGCTAACATACACAGCTGAAGCTGTCAGAACTGATTACTTGGACTATTTAAACCCATCTGTTTCTCACACATGTGCTAAGTTAGTTAGTTGTTGGTGTCATTATGTGAGTGGTTTTCCTTGTTTCCCGTGTTTTTGATTTCGACTGTTTATCATGTTTTTATTCTTTGCTGCCTGCCCTGAACCTTTCACCTGTTTTTGGATTTTGCTTTTAGGTTGTCTACTACACTGTTTATGCTGGTTTTCGACTCCTGACCATTCTAAATAAAGCTACATTTGGAACTACCCTTGTCTGCATATTATCTATTCACAACAAGTATAATGTCTTTTCCAACAGAAGTCCAACAGATATGTACTGTATGCTACAGTAAATGAGCTGGGACACATATTTACATAGCGTTTGTTTTCTCACAATACTTTTTTTAAGAGAACCCGAATGGAGTGTAATAATTTTTTTTTCCACTTCTCTTGCATATTATATTTTATCTATCATCATGTCCCCTTTGGGGCTCCAAACTTTTTAGCTGATGTAAAACATTATGGAAATATTTCAAATAGTGCGTTCACTATGATTCCCTATTATTATATAATTGCCATTTTTTAATTGTATTCTATTTCTTTAAGACAGAATTCAAAAAGTACATACTGTAATTCTATTTGTAAACAGCAAGTGCCTAAAGTCCTTTGATATATATCCCAACTTCCTGTTTTAATGCGAAATACATTTACGCAGAAAAGAAAATTGTGTTCCTCAGACTTGCTTGGGGTCCTTAAATGTGTTTTGGTAGTTCCAGCCTTCAATTGTTCCTTCACATCCAATCGCTCTCATTTCAGCGAGAGGTTACATAACCAAACTGGAGCGGGTTTGAGCGAATAATATACTTAGGAGTGTGGCGATATTAAAACACACACACTTAGCTTTCCTCAAACCCAATTTCTCACTGTCTGCACCACAATATTGCATAAAAGAGATTAAAACAGAGCAATTATCTTTCTAACAAGCAAAAAAAGCAGAAGAAGATCGCAATGTTCTTACAGAGCCATATACCGAAATAATTCCATAATGTCTGAGGATTATTCGGGCTTCGATGTGGGTTTTGTCTTGATTAGCTTGTGCTGAGGGGGGGAATCTGCCCAGAAATGCTTGGCTGAAGTTGTGTTTACAGTTAAGTCTGCTGGAATATATCTGATCTGATCCTGGCACTCGGATGCTGTCTGTCTGTTCAACATTTCTTCTGGCAACTATGTGCTTTGCAGCGAGACACGGAAGCCTAATTAACTTTCATTATCACAGGCCCAGAACACAGAGAAAGAGAGGATGGTGGAGACTTTCTTGAATAGGAGACATAAAATATGCCTTTCATTCCTCTTTGAGTTAGTCTCGCACACTGAGAGGAGAGAAAGCAGAATACCAATTTCGCCGGAGAGGAGAGCGAGGCAGAAGCAGGTAGGGGGTATGCATATGTGCGAAAGTAAAAGGAAGGAAGGAAAGAATGAGATAGAGAGATAGGAAGCTCATATATGTCTGAACAGGGCTTTTGTCAGCATGAAAGACAGAGACAGCAAATATATCCTCCTGTCTGCACGGCAAGTAAGCCATGGGACGCGACAAAACTTGAATGTTATAATCAACGGAGATGTCTACGATGCAGGTACGCAATGTAGACAGCTTCACTGATTAAAGGTGCGCTCGCACTGACAGCCAAGTGCAAAAAAAAACAATGATGAGACATGGGTGATGGTTGCTGATGCAGACAAGTTGAGCTGAGTTTACTGTTATGCAAATGAGCAGTGACGTGGCCACTCCCCATGAAAATAAACTTGTAGCGTTATACTTTCCGTCATCATGAACACTTTCGGCTGCAGTTTGATTTATGAGGTGACTGGAATCTGTTTTCAGCAAGAGCTCTCTATAGCATCTTAAAACAGCCAGTGGAGGTAACACTTACAATAACAGTACATAAATAATGATGTATTAATATGTAAACTAAACATTATAATAATCGTTATCTTAATTACTTGTTAGTACATGCTGTTAATTAATGTATTAATTAACATTTAAGTTTAAGCTAAATGTAACCAACATGAACTCATGAGCAGTTAATGTATAATTATGTCATGACTAGTCCCACACGGAATCTGTGTGCGCAGAATTCGGCGCACATCATTGAGTCTATTTATTTACTTGTGTAAATGTGTGTAAATTTATATTTATTCAGTTTGTAAATTAATTACAGTAATATTGTTGACTAATATGAAAATATTTATATGATTTATTTACTATACAGTTTGTAAAGTAATATTTTCTGTCTTTTAGTAGATTTATTATATGAGAGATTTGCTTTATATACCAAATAAAGTGGATCTATTTGTATTTGCATTGTAAACATTCTAAATAAAAGTTAAAAAGCTATTACTTTTTATTTCAAATATTAAGGTTTTAGTTATGATACTCCCAAAATGATTCAGCATAAATCCGCAGATCTTTAACACAATTCTGCGCAGAAATAGCAAAAAATGTCCGCAGATTCCGTCTGGCCCTAGTCATGAGTTTACTTGGAGGGGCACTTCACCATTAACTCATCCTTAACTACTCATGAGCTCCTGTGTTTAAACTGTTCATGTTGATGTTGACAGAACACTTTTCAATTGTTATTCAGCGTAAACACACTAGACCAGGGGTGGGCAAACTTGGATCCTAGAGGGCCGATGTCCTGCACAATTTTGCTCCAACTCTAATCAAACACACCAGCTTACGGATTTCTAGTGATCTTGAAGACACTGATTAGCATACTCAGGTGTGTTTGATTAGTGTTGGAGCAAAACTGTGCAGGACACCGGCCCTCCAGGATCGAGTTTGTCCACCCCTGCACTAAACAGACGTGCATAATGAGTTAATGAGTATTTAAGAATATGCCCCTCCAAGCAAAGTCACAATACAGTTATACATTGACATATCATGAGTACATAATAGTTAAATTAAGCATAAACTAATGTGATAATTAATACATTAATTAACAACCAAGCATGTAGTAACAAGTAATTAAGGTAGGCATTAAGCTGCGGTCACACTTGGCTTTTCCTTCCATAGACTTCCATTCATACGCACGCGAATGCGTCAGACCGGAAACGCAGGGTCATGCGTCGAGTTTCGCAGGTTGCTGCGGTGCAAAGTTCAAGCTTGGTGAATTCTGACCTGCGAAATCGCATCATTTGACTGCATGAGACCAATCGAGGAACAAAACACGACCCCTCTGGACAGAAATTTAAAACATGGAGCAATCGCTCACTTTTTTAAATGTCTAATGATCTTGTTTAATCCCGCCCCTTTTCGCAGCGCCGCACGACAAAATTTCGCACACACAAAGCCCGGTGTGACCGTAGCTTCAAGCTGCGGTCACACTTGACTTGCGTTAAGATTCGCAGCTCGCTGCGGTGCAAAGTTCAAGCTTGGTGAACTCTGACCTGCGAAATCGCATCACTTGACTGCGTGAGACCAATGAGGATTAAAACACAACCTCTCTGGACAGAAATTAAAAATATTGAGCAATCGTTGGCTTTTTTTAATGTCTAATTATCTTGTTTAATCCCACCCCTTTTCGCAGTGCCGTACGACATAATTTCGCACACACAAAGCCCAATGTGACCGCAGCTTCATTCACACATGAACTTTTGTGACTCGTGTTGTAGTTCATGATTAGCGCATGCATTAACTCATCATTAGTTCATAATAATGTTTAGTTTACATAATAACCCATCATTATTCATATACTGTTAATGTAAATTCTTTCCCTGGTGGATTCCATCAATGTTCTCAACATGGATTCCACAGAATAAAAATTAAATAATTAAATAAAATGTTTCATTTCTTTTATTAGGCCGCTAGAGAACACTCACCTGAACTTCAGCTCCCATGAGGCATTGCATCAATCAACTCCTGCAACAGATGATAGTAATCTGGACACTGACATAGCTGCAGACAATTGACACTGATTAAACACACTATTTAAACACCACTTACACACTCTCCCGTTGTGAGTCTTGTCTAGCTATTGCATTCATTGCAAAACGTTTCCTTGATTCTGCCCATGTTTTTGACCCTTGGGACTGTTTGTTTTGTTTTGATTGTTTGCTGTCTGTTTCGACACTTTTTCCTGTTTCACAGATTACACTTTAGACTGTTTCTATTATTGTGAATGCTTGTTTTTGACATCTGCCTGTCTGAACATTTTCTTACTAAAACTGCATTTGGATCCTCCTGTCTTCATGTCTCTCCATTAAAACACTTACATGTAAGTGTTTCTTTGTAATTGTTGTTTATTTACAGTGATGAATTGCATCATGGCACTTTTATCTTTATTTGTTCAGTTTAACAAAGTCACATTTATTGACATTTGAGTAGTTTGAAAGTATATTGCATAATAATATTAATTAAGGTAACACTTTATTTTGATGGTCCATTTGAGTATTAGTAGACTGTCTGCTTAATATCTGCAGATACAACTATTTCAACAGACATTTAACTCACTATTAGAAACTTTGCAAGTACATGTCAACTTATACTAACCCCAACCTAACAGTCTTCTGATAATCTAATGAGAATTAGTTGGCATATAGATCCAGTGTAACTTAAATTCAACAAGCAGATGATCAAAATAAAGTGGGACCACAATAAAAAACAGTAATAATAATAATAAAGGGAATAAGTTTGTAAAATAACAAAACAAAAAGCTATTTACTGCTATGTTTTGTACTGTAGTTTGCAATAAATAAATTAAAAACCAGATTTATATGTACTGAACATGAACCCAGGCAACGTTCACTTCAACCTATTGAAACTGACACTAAAATGAAAAGTTCCCACTTTACAACATAAGTTGTTGGAGGAAATATCAGGATCACATAATCCCATAAATATTTTTTAAGCACAAAAACTGTAAATTTACATATGTCTTAACAGTGTTTAACAAATATATTGACCTACTGACGTTACATTTCAAGAGAATGCTTTGTCTTTATCACTGAACCCAGGCTCATACTGAAAATGTACTGCTATATAGATTCCTGGAGAGAGACAAATACATCCCAGGGGCTACATTGTTTTGCAGTTTTTGTTTTCACAAATTCACCAGAGACTGCTGTGTATGCTTTTTCAGATCTCAACTTTCCCTCACGAGTGCCATTCGCACCTGCTGTTCTCATGTAAATCCACCAGAGGCCGCTGTCGACTGACTGACTGACCCACCCTCCTCCTTTCCAAAACCAACCAATAGTATTTTCAAAAGCACCGATTGACCCGTATTTGAAAGACCTAGCAGAGAAAACATGAATTTGCACATGTGACCAAAGACCAGCTCACTGCTGATGCATGGAATCCCAAATACTTAAATTAAGCTTATGAAGCTATTTATGACCCACTGTCTTCTCAAAAGATTTAGATGTTGTTTCCTTGTAAGATTATCTCTACCTAATGTTCAAATGTCTGGCAACCCCTTGTAATTCTTTTTTTTAATGCTTTGTGATGTTGAGTGCCTTTTTTTTTTGTTAAGAACAGTTCAGCTGCTGCTGTTCTACAGAAAAATCCTCCATGTCTAATGTGCACATTCTTCAGTTTTCCAGCATCTTTGCACATTTGAACTCTTTCCAGCAGTGACTGTATGATTTTGAGATTCATCTGTTTCATCATTTTGAGGACAATTGGGGGACACAAATACAAATGTTCAAAAGGGTTCAAATGCTTACTGATGATCTAGAACAATTCCTGGAGAGCCTCCAACTCACACCTGCTATAATAGTCTCTAGTAGTCTTGAACACCTTGATTAGTTGGATCAGCTGTGTTTGATTAGAGGCTGGAGCAAAACTGCAGAGCTGCGGCCCTCCAAGAATCCAGTTTGAGAACTATGATCTACATGGAAATGTGAAGCATTAAGCCTGATCTCACGAGAGTATTTTACATTCTGTCAGTTTAGTGGCTAATTCATGAGTTCAATCGAACAAAAATGTATGATTTTAAAATGGCGTGGCACCATATGAATTAGCCACTAAATCAAAAAGTTACAAATTGCCGTGAGATTGCGTTGGATGCATTAGGAACTAGGGGGTGAAAACTTTTAAACAGGTCTCCAAATCTCCAATTTTTTTCCTTCTCCATTAACACTGATACAGCAGATGCTTGCATGTTTCCCGGGAAGACAAATTAAGTACATTTTAACTTGATCTTCAAATTCATAAAATGTTCAACCCCCTCGGCTCTTTATAAACAGCATGAGCCAAATAGCCATTGCTGACAGTTTCATCATAAGCATATATATCTTTAATATGTACTGTTTGCTTTCATAAATTGTATGCACTATAAAGTATACAAATATAAATTCATGACAAAATTACAAATTATTAGCAACAAGAGAAACAAATTTTATTGAAAAATTATTCATGCAGGTTTTCAATATCCTTGAATCCTAAGGTAAACCTGACATAAACTGTGAATAAAAGTTTTTTGCTTTAGTATTTCCATCTGCTATACTTCTTTCATGCCTCATCACTTCCTCGTGATAAATTTGATAAAATAAATAAATATAAAGTTATTAAAAAAATACTTTTATTCACAGTTTTGCTGTCAGGTTTACCTCATGATTCACCTCAAGGACACTGGCTAAACCCTACAAAATTAATGGTTAAATAAAGTGTTTACCTAAAATCAAATAGTTTCTTGTTGTTAATTATTTCATGACCTTAAATATTTCTGGTCGGCCCCTGACAGAAAAACAACATGATGATCTAGGAAGCATGTGCAATCACTTAATCACAAAATGTGAAACTTAGGTTTGTGGTTTTAAAACTTTGTGAAATGCGGTTTTGATACGTTTTTTTTTTTTTTTTTCAGAAAATTTGAAACATGCTGATTTTTATTACAAACAAAATAACAGTATTAAATTAACTTATTATTTTTTACAAATTTAAGTGGATTAAACAAAAAACAATTAAGTTGGCCCCCAAAAAGCTAAGGAATTGTGTTATTTTAGCACATTTTAAATAAATAGTTTGAACAAACAGCAAATGTTTTTTTTAAGAGAGAGAGAGAGAGAGAGAGAGAGAGAGAGATAGCATTATACAAGGTTTTGGTACATTTTTATCAAAATTTGCTGCTTATGTGACACCCATACCGTTTTTTTTTTTTTTTTTTATAACAGACTAAATTAGAACGTGAACGTGGTACTGTAACAGCCAGTCCAGGTTCTCCCCATGCATAGTC
The DNA here is from genome assembly GCF_903798145.1 of Danio aesculapii. Taxonomy (NCBI): domain Eukaryota; kingdom Metazoa; phylum Chordata; class Actinopteri; order Cypriniformes; family Danionidae; genus Danio; species Danio aesculapii. The sequence goes on along the minus strand of NC_079437.1, from coordinate 51,555,125 downwards.
ATCACAATCACCCCAATCACTATCTATATTTCCATCCAAAAATGCAAATTAAATTTATCCGCAAAACTTAAATATTGCATAAAGACATGCAAATAATGCAGCGTTTCCATCCAACAAGTTAAAGAGAACAAAATCATCACTTCCTGATTAACTGGTGCCAAATATCAAATATAATGACTGATTTTGCTGCGGTAGGAGAGGCTGTGTGAATCTTTTCTTTCTTCAATAAAGTACTTGTGTCTCATAAGACAATTATGACATGCAATGAACGCGTGATGGCATTTAAAGGCATGAGGCATGAGTCAAGACGCTCTTGACCAGGGGTCTAAAATTCAAGTTGGCGGAGGGCCATATCAGTGAGTGACAATTCATAGGTGGGCTGCTTTAACATTAGCACACAAAAAAGTTGAAACCTGATGTAATCGATGAACTCACACATTTTCCCCCAAAGTATCAAAGCTCTCTCTTTTAGTTTCTTGTTGTGGATATTAAAGGGGTAGTAATTGCTATGAAAATACTAAAATAATGATAATTATTATCTCCCAATCAATTGTTGCTTAACCAAAAGTTGAACAGACAGCGTAAGACAGCAGAAAGCAGTTTTGTGACTTTACTTGCAATTGTTCTTCTCAGTAGCATTCTTTTTTGTAAAACTACAAACTAAGAGGGGGAAATTATATATATATATATATATATATATATATATATATATATATATATATATATATATATATATATATATATATATATATATATATATATACACATATACATTTACTTTAACATGTTCAATTCAGCCAGCAATAAAACTTTACTAATGCATAATTTGTAAACAAATCTTAAGCATATGAGGAAAATCCATTAAATGAGACTATTTGAATTGAAAATGACCAAAATTATCATATTTACACCAGCAGCATAACGTGTAAGCCATTGAGATGTGTATGTACAACAAAATACAGGGGGTATAAAACTGATTATAATCAACTGACCCTTGAATATTTTCAAAAATCGAGCTTTAGTAAAAATAGAAGACTTATGGACATATACTTAAAAGTTTAAATCAGCCGCAGAAATAATCTGCATGTGCGTTACTCTCGACCGCACAATAAGAGAAACAGAAAGTAACCTGAATATATAGTACAGAACTTTAAATGTCCAGTAGGTGGACAAAAATATATATTTTGGTGGGCCAAATCTTGTTATATTTTGATGTAAATTGTGTGCCGGAGAGACAAGGAGGGAGGACCGCAAATAACCTGCGGGCCGGCAGTTTGAGACCCCTGCTCTTGACTATTCTAAAGATATTTAATAATACAATAACACTAATACTAAAATGTGTAAGGCATTTCAGAATGACCAAAACAGCATTTCAGATGTTTTACAATGTGCTCAGCCTGCTGGTTTGTCCATTTACACACATTTTGATCATCACATGATCTCTAATAATAAAATCACATGACTTTGATGCGCACACTGGAATTTGTTTGGTAAAAGTGTTTTCATCGTAGTTTATGCGCATCTTTTCTTATCAGATAAAAAGATTATCCTATTCAGTTATGTGCGTTTCCAAAATGTGCATAAACATAGGTGGATGGAAACCTAGCTACTGTCACCTGTATTCTGATTAGCCTTACACCCCAATCATCACATCAGCCCCATAAAACCCAGCACCATGTTCCACTCAGGGTCCGTCCTCGTTGCTATTTGAAGAACTGCACTCTCCTCACTTACTTATTTCCAGGTTACTCACCTCTCTCATCTTCTATGATGTTCAGTGTCTGTGTCTTTCCTTCCTAGTGTGGTCTCTCCTGGTCCCTCCCTTGGTTGTTGTCAGTGGTGTAAAGTAACTAATTACAAATACTCAAATTACTGTAATTAAGTAGTTTTTCTCAAGAATTGTAATTTACTAAGTAGTTCTAAAATGTGTACTTTTACTTTCCCTTGAGTATATTTTTAGTGCAGTATCTGTACTTTTACTCCACTATTTTCCTTCAGCATGCAGTCACTACTTTATTTTTTTTTTGTCTATGGGGATTAAAAAAAATCAGTCCTGTGATTCCTGTCCAATCAAATCACACATAGAAGGTAAATCGCATCATAATGAAGTACCTCAAGACATAGGTGCTTTAAAAAGGGTCCAAGAAGATGTCCAAAATCTTTACACACATTGACCCAGAGACTGTTTAGATGCATGTCACTGATGAAAAGATGACAGATGTTTACTGTATGATGACTAAAATGTCCTTAAACACCCAGCAGGCACAAGACATCAACATGATGTCAGATTGACGTTGTACCCTAACATCATGGGAACATTGCATGAAAATTGAATTGACGTCAGAACTCAACATCAGGCCAACATCAATGTCCAACGCCCAACCTAAAACCAACCAAATATCAATGTCTAGTGATGTTACAGCTTGACGTTGTGTGGACGTTACCACTATGACGTCTATCAGATGATGGATTTTGGTTGTCCTATACCTGACAAATAAATGTCAGTATTTGACGTCAATGTGATGTTGGTTTAAAATCGAATAATTCTAACAACCTAAAGTCAACCAAATATCAATGTCATTATTGGACATCAAAATAACTTTGTCCTTAGACGCTGGCTAGATGTTGAATTTTGGTCACCAGACATCACAACATATATCTAACCTAACATTAGTATCTTATGACATTATGTGCCTGCTGGGCAATAACTAGATGCTCTACAGAATGTTACGTTTAGACACACATGCACATATTACATGTAAATGCATCAGCTTTAACCAGCGTAATACTTACTACTTACTACTCACTACTCGAGTACTTTTAAAAGGGCTACTTTTTACTCCTACTTTGAGTAATCGTCATCTTAGAATTATAAGGTTCTATCTGCATTCTGAATGATTTTGAGATATTGAGCTTCAAAGTTTGCGCATTTCATATAGCAAACAATATGCATGTCTTTCTCTTTCATACATTAACATGACACAGACCCTAAGGGTTCTCATTTCATCTCAATGTCTGCGACGCGGTTTTGCAGTGGGTAGCGCGATCGCCTCACAGCAAGAAGGTTGCTGGTTCTAGCCTCAGCTGGGTCAGTTGGCATTTCTGTGTGGAGTTTGCATGGTCTCTCCGTGTTGGTGTGGGTTTCCTCCGGTGCTCCGGTTTCCCCCACAAGTCCAAAGACATGCGGTACAGGTGAATTGGGTAAGCTAAAATTGGCCATAGTGTATGTGTGTGATTGAGTGTGTATGGGTGTTTCCCAGTGATGGGTTGCAGCTGGAAGGGCATCCGTTGCGTAAAACATATGCTGGATAAGTTGGTGGTGCATTCTGCTGTGGCGACCCCAGATTAATAAAGAGACTAAGCCGAAAAGAAAATGAATGAACGAATCACAATATAAAAGGAAATGCTTCTAAACCATCACATTTACACACATCTCAATTTTGTGTGGTGCGGCATTATTTAGCCAACTGATTTTGTGTGATTTTGTCTTTCTGGTGTTTCCTGCTGTCAATGGAGCAGTCCGGCGAAATGACCAAGAAAGCTGATCCTGATTGGTCCTCGTGCGTGCATTAATAATGTTGATTGGCTCACAGGAAGAACCTTTTAGAGGCAAGCTAGAGTTTGACTTTGTAGATAAACGTTTTTGTTTTTTAAATAAAAAGTCTTAAAATGTAAACAACTTTTACAAAAACATCACATAATGTAAATAAGATGTCATTTAATAAGAATATGTGAATAACTCAATTTTGACAAAAATGTCAGATAGAACCTTATAATTCTAAGGTGACAATGTTTACAACAGATACTTTTACTCTACTTGCACTCCATTTTTAGGCAAGTAATGGTACTTTCACTTGAGTATGATTTTTCAGTAGCCTTTCTACCACTGGTTGTTGCCGATATGCCCGAATTCGTCCATCTGTGTTCCTAGTTCCAATATCTCCTTCAACTAGTTTCATTTGGCCATGTATATCTTCCTGAAATATCCATCTCCATTGAGCATTGTTTACATTCTGCTATCCTTAAAATAAACTGATATCACACTTACCTCTTCTTCCCTTCGTGACTGGTACTAAGTGAAGTTTATTTATAAACTAATTTCGAGAGGAGCACATGCTTATGATTTACTGCAGCTGGTCCCTTATTTGCTAATGCATAATCCACCAATCAGATGATTCCTAAATTGCTATAAATAACCAAAGTATCTTACCATCTTCGTCTTAAAGAATACCCCTTCCACCCCTACTCCTCCCATTTCCTTGACATTGCGGCACGGCAGCCCAGTGGTTAGCACTGTTGCCTCACAGCAAGAATGCCACTGGTTTAAGTCTTTACTTGGCTAAGTTGACATTTCTGTGGATAATTTACATGTTCTCCCCGTGTTTGCGTGGGTTTCCTCCGGGCTCTCCGTTTCCTCCCACATGCCAAAGACATGTAACATAAGTAAATTGACCAAACCAAATCGACACCAGAGACTTAACGCTTAATCAGCAATATTTCTCTCTATAGTAATTCCTAATTTGCATTCACCATTAACAAGCAGGGGAGTTCTTGAGACCTACCTGAGCTCATAAAGTTTCATAAAGTTTCATAAAGTTTAAATAAACCTAATAAAATCAGCTTTAAAAATAAGCATCCTAAAGATATGTAAGGGATATTTGAAGGCCACTAAATTATTAGAAAATCATGGACAACCAGTGTGGTTGGGCATTTACTGAAAATTTATGGAACTTTAATGGAGTCAAGACCTGCCTAGGACTACTATAGCTGTGCATTTTCCTGACAATAATTGCACACCGCAGAGCATTCATCAGTCAATCAGAAACAAGCATTCAACAGATCTGTATTATAATGAAAACATATTAGTCAAATTTACAGACACGGCTGCATGTATTGCTGTCTGACTCAAGGAAAGGAACAGTAATAATAATCTCATCAAGAGTCACTTATAGACTCATGGCCGTTGCATAATTGTCTATACAATCCATTTGTGCTTGGACTCAGATGATCTCCGCTTGCTGCTAAATTATATTATTATATGTGTAGATTTGATGTCAGTGTTCAAAGTTATATTTTTACAGAATATGCCATTTGAATGTTTATTCCAGTCTGCACGGTGGCGCAGTGGGCACTTTCGCCTCACAGCATGAAGGTCGCTGGCTCAGTTGGCATTTCTGTGTGGAGTTTGCATGTTCTCCCTGTGTTCATGTTGGTTTCTTCCGGGTGCTCTGATTTCCCCCACAAGTCCAAAGACATGCAGTACATGTGAATTGGGTAAGCTGAACTGTCCGTAGTGTATGTGTGTGAATAAGTGTGTATGGATGTTTCCCAGTGATGGGTTGCAGCTGGAAGGGCATCCGCTGCATAAAACATATGCAGGATAAGTTGGCGGTTCATTCCGCTGTGGCGACCCCAGAATAATAAAAGACTAAGCCAAAAAGAAAATGAATGTATGAATGTTTATACCATTGAAAAGCATGGAAAACTGTATTTGTGGGGTGCTGTCGATGCATTAAATGGCTTGAGAATCTTCCAATCCAAAAGTCCAATTCAGACTAATTTAAACAATAGGATGGTTTTGGGGCCAGATTTTGTTGACCAATGGCTAGTTGTGGAACAAGGTACACAAATTAGACACTTGAGTAAAAGTATAGATTCACTAATAAAATATGCATCCAGTTCAAATACAAAGCTTTTGGTAACACTATTTTGATGGTCCATTTGAGTATTATTAGACTGTCTGCTTAATATCTGTCGATACTGCTTCACCAGACATTCAACTGACTATAAGGAACTTTGCAAGTACGTCAATTTACACTAACCCTAACCCCAACCTAACAGTCTACTTATAATCTAATGAGAATTAGTTGACATGTAGATGCAATGTAACTTAATTTCAATAAACGGACCATCAAAATAAAGTGTGACCAAAGTTTTTTTTTTAATATTACTTGAGTTCAAGTCCAAAAGTACTTTTTTTTTCATTTCATTTCATTTTCATCCCCTTTTCCAGGGCCAAGTTGCAGAGCAGCAGTCTTAGGACAGAACCCCACACTTCCCTCTCCAAAGACACCTCCTCCAGCTCTTCCGGGGGATCCTGAGGCATTCCCAGTCCAGCTGAGAGACATAGTCCCTCCAGTGTGTCCTGCATCTTCCCAGAGGCCTCCTCCCGGTGGGACATGCCTAGAACACATCCCTAGGTAGCATCCAGAAGGCATTCGAAACCTCAGCTGGCTTCACTCGCTGTGGAGGAGCAGCGGCTCTACTCCGAGCTTCTCCCGGGTGACAGAACTCCTCACCCTATCTATAAGGATGCGCCCTGCCACCTTGTGAAGGAAATTCATGTCAGCTGCTTGTATCCGAGATCTTGTCCTTTTGGTCATGACCCAAAGCTCATGATCATAGGTGAGAGTAGGAATGTAGATTGATTGTTAAATCTAGAGCTTTGCCTTTCAGTTCACCTCCTTCTTTACCACAACGGACCGTACATCGACCACATTACTGCTGCCGCTGCATCTATCCGCCTGTCAATCTCACATTCCAGCCTAATTGAATTACTTCAGTAATAAATGTTAAAATAATAAAATTAATGTTTATTTGGCAAGATAATTCAATTACCATCACGTGTCATTCTGTTACAGTCACCAGTGATCTAGCTACTGCGGATCGCTGAGGAACTACAACTCTGCCACTAATTGAACAACAAATCACAGCATGCACTGTGTACACACACCAGTTCCTAATCTCGTCTACCTGCAAACACTCATAGCCTAAGCTGCTCAAGGACTCACTACACAGGCTATTTATATACCACATTTACTCACACACATTGATAAGTGTTTGTTGTTTGTTTGTTTTCTTTAGTTAAAACAAACCTTTAACTTCACATAGCATTTTCATTATCTAGTCTAGTCGTGTTCTTTTATTCTTGTGTTTTATGTTATCTACTTGTAGCCTTGTTCCTAGTTTATATACTTGCCTGTTTATCAACGATGACTTCTGGATTATCTATATGTACCCGATTTCTTCTGTTGTTGACCCTTGCCTGATTTACGATCATTGTAAATAAATCTGCATTTAGATTCGCACCTCCTTGAAAACATTCTTCAGTCACACCTACTGTCAGGATCCAGCCCTTACAGCCCTGTCACTCCTGTTTTACTTTAATGTCACTTTGTTTGTTTTATGTATTAGCACATTGCTGTCTCTTTTGTTGTGTTGGCCATGTGCTCCCATTGTCCTGCGTCCTTGTTTTCCTATGCCTTCCCCCTTGTTTAGTCCTTGTTTGTCTGATTAGGTTCACCTGTTCCTCGTGCCCTCTCCTCCTTTTATATTGAGTTCATTTTCCTCTCGCCGGTTTGTTATACTATATTTTGAGTGCTTGTCTAGCTAATCTTTTTAGGGCTTGATAGAGTTTTTTATATAGTCTAGTTTAGTTTTATTTGTCTAGTCTTAGTCTAGTCCTAGTCTTTTTGATTTTTATCTGAAATTCATTTATCCTTTTGACTCTGTTTATTTATTTATTTTTCTTCTTTTAGCAAGGTCACTGTCATTATCAATGTTATTGCTGTTTGTAGTTCAAGACTACCCCATATCAAAATTGTTCTGGCCCAGATCTGGCCCACACCATCAGCATTTGCTTGGCCCACATGCCACAGTGAATAATGGTACATGACTGGACCAAGTCTGGCTTTCGTACAAGAGGTAGACATTGACCATATCTAGGCCAAGTCTCAGCCAAGTAATAACCCATAACTGGGCCTGAACTGGGCCAGATATGTTGGTGTGTCACGACTGCAATATTTTTTATAAACCGATTAAGTGTTTCGCTTTATGACTGTGCTTTTTAGTGAAGCAACCTGATTGATATAATTTTTTCTTTACTCAAAAATAATTTCAATGTATTTTAAAAGCGGATCAAGATAGGCCAAACTTACGTGGCCCACATATACATTTTTTAACATCTGGGCCAAATAGTACAATTGATATCTGGCCCAAGTCTTGAGTGCCACCTGTAAGATGGTGCCACCTCAGCCAAACCTGGGCCATGTTTGGCCCACATGCTGTATGCCAATGCCGAACGAATGCCGGCTGTGCCAGCTTTATGCCAAATCCGGGCCAGAATTCTTTGCTACCTGGGTAATATCAAGTTTTCATTTTGCCATTTTTGTGATCCTTCGTCCCAGTCTAGTCCTAGTGTTTTATTAGTTTAAAATTTTTTAGTTTCTGTTGCTGTGTTTTGTTTTCTGTTTTATTTCTAGCTATAGCTTATTTCTTCCGGGCTTTTGTTTTAAGTTTTAGTGGTTTTACTTAGTCCCTTTTTTTGTTTCATTTTATTTCTCAAGCTCCCCCCCCCTCTCTCTCTCTTTAATATTTATTTTTACTTTGTTCTAGTTTGTTTTTGTTTGCTCTTCTTTTAAATTTTCTTGTCTCCCTAGCTGTCTAATCCTGTTGTGTTGCTTCTGTCACTTGCCTCCTGAGTCTTCGCTGGTTGCGGATCCCCTTGCTTTGATTATCCATCTGTTTGCCACCCCTGTCCCAAACTGGAGGTTCGACTAGCTACTTATTGACTGCTTGGCCTGAAGTTTGGAATTTCCCCTTTTCTAACCAGCCCGTTTCACCCCCACAAGACACTCCCCTCTGTATCATCCTGAAATCCTGAGTCTCCACCCCTGTTCTCCTCCCATCACTCTGCACTATTGTGTGGACTGTCCTTCCGCATTGTGTTGTTAACCTCCTGTAAATAAACCTCCTTGCCAACCCTGACACATACTCTGATAAGCACACTAATGATTTGTAATAATTCAAGTAAAAACATGCTGGATGCCATTGATGGGTGCGTTTCCGAAAACAATTGTTAGCCAATTAAGGTCACAAGTTTTGTAGTGACAAATATAGTTCCATGAATTAGCATTTCCCAAATCCATCATTCCAATAAACATTCACAAACTATGTTGCATATGTGTGCAGTTGCAATTGCACATCTTGAGCTGTAGTTAGAAGCCTAGTTCCTGGTTGTGTTCTGAAAAGGAGACATGCTCAGAGTTTTCACCCTATTCCTTTCAAAGCTTCCAACATCCACTTTAATTATTAAAATATCTTAGTCATCACTCTCATGTAATTTGCTTTCAAAGTTATTTTTTTTTACAGTTCAGTTTTAATCAACTTAAAATTGACAATTGCTCTTCTTTCTTAGTGCACACCAAAATCATTATGTCATTTTGAACGCAGCCATGGCTCATAACAAAAGCTATAGGTGAACTATTATTTACAAGCAAAAATCTGCTACAATCTGCCCAAAGACCTACTAAATGACCTACTTAAGTACAGTAGGGAAGTAAAACCAAGCGTCTACCACTGAAATGTTTGGGAAACCTGTTCGAAAACAATGTTTTTTCTTAAAATATGTGATTTGTGTGTGTTTGTACTGATAAAGAAATCGCAATGTTGTCCTACTGTGGCTTATATAGCTGTGGCGTAAGCATATATGAGTGTGTGGTGTTTTATTTCTGTACTTGGTTTTACTCCCTGGCACGTAATGAGCCTGTAAGTAAGTAAACAGTGTTAATGGAGGATGATGTGGACGCGGCTCTCCCGCTCGTACCCCTGCTGTTGCTAATTAGGATGAATGTATTTGAATGGCTCGTTTGTCCCCCTCCCTATGCAACTCCTTCCTTCTCTCCGCTTTTCTCTCCCATTTCACTTCTTCTGCTGCGTGCTGCCTAATACGCTTGTCGGCTCATTGATGGCCCAGATGTTTTTATGATGAAACATGAAAAACGGCAAAATGGACACATTACTGACTTACAATCCTCTCTCTCTTAGTTTGCCGTGGGTCATGTTTTTGCATGGCAGATTATTTTTAAAACACTGTCAGCGTGTCACTGCGACACGCGGAAGAGGACAAACTGTTCGCAATCGCTTGCTATTTATTGCCTCCTATAATGTTGCCATTGTAAAGTTCTCCCTGCAGTAACCCCCTGCGTCAAAACAGATTTATTATATTTAGTTCCTGTCTTTCCTTGGAAGTCGAAACAACTGTTGTAGCTCTAATGATTTATTATGATTAATTTCGCATCTAATTACTGTTATTTGTGCCTCTGTGGCGTTTGTGATGTGAGCATAGTCGAGGGCCGCCGTTTAGCAGACTTGCGATGATATGAGTTTTTGTCCTCACACCCAGCTTGTACCTGTGGGTGGGTGTGTTGTTAATGTTGCTTTGACGTAAAAGCCCTAATTTGGAGAGGTGATTGATGGTTTAATATTGCTGCCTGCAACCTTGCTGCCCCCACCCACCCAATGAAGCTGCAGGCAGGCACGATGCTACGGCAGCCACTGTGTGTAATGTCACAATCTATTCCATCCTGGAAGAAAGTGGGGAATAAATACTGGAGCAGATTAAACCCAGTTGGGCTGTGTTTCTGTGTGGTGGGGGGTGGGGGTGCATGTATAAATGCATTAGTGCTGTGATCTTGTGATGGTAAATATATACAACAGATTTTAATATCGCTATAGAGAGGGACTCTATGTGTCTGGAGAAGCTTTGCATCTGTAAATGCTGATGTATATTACTGGTTGCCTTTGATTTGTGCTCCAGTACAGCACATACAGTTGAAGTCAGATTTATTAGTCCCCCTTTGATTTGTTTTTTTCTTTTTTAAATATTTCCCAAATTATGTTTAACAGTGCAAGGAAATTTTCAAAGTATGTCTGAAATTATTTTTTCATCTGGAGAAAGTCTTGTTTATTTTATTTCAGCTAGAATAAAAGCAGGTTTTAATTTTTTAAACAATTTTAAGGTTAAAATTATTAGCCCCTTTAAGCAATTTTTTTTTCAATAGTCTACAGGACAAACCATCATTATACAGTAACTTGCCTAATTACCCTAACCTGCCTAGTTAATCTAATTAACCTAGTTAAGCCTTTAAATGTCACTTTAAGCTGTATAGAAGTGTCCTGAAAAATATCTAGTCAAACATTATTTATTGCCATCATGTCAAAGATAAAATAAATCAGTTATTAGAAATTAATTATTAAAACTATTATGATTAGAAATGTGTTGAAGCAATCTTCTCTCCGTAAAACAGAAATTAAGGAAAAAATAAACAAGGAGTCTAACAATTCAGGGGGCTAATAATTCTATATTCAACTGTTTAAATATGTATCTTCATAACATAGCAGTGAAATCCAAATCGACTGACTTTGGTGTGAGGTCAGTCCGGAGTGACTACAGTCATTTTGTTTGCTATGACTTCAGCACTTTTTCCCCCCCAACTAAATAACCCCTCTGCGTCTCCTTTTCCTCTGTTTGCCTTTTACTCGTCCATTTTGTTCCCATATTTCACCTGAAATTACCCTAGCTTTATCACTCAGCTCACTTCTGCACCTACAGTGCTATTTAATAATTTTCCCTGCACTTTTCCACCCCCCGGTTTTCCCTCTCTTCATTAGTTTAATTGATTTCATATTCAGACTCATCAAAAATGTACATTAGATTTCTAAACTGAAGAGCATAAAGAGCATCAAGGGAAAACTCACAAAGCCATGATTACAAATTTAGTGTTTTGCTGCTATTAATAATAGCTTAAAAGCAATATTTATATTAGTTTGCTCCTAAAAATATCACAAATAAATGCACTGTTAACACAGCTTTATTCAGAAGAAATATGTTCATTTACATTTAGTCATTTAGCCGACGCTTTTGTCCAAATTGACTTACAGTTGAAGAGGCATTCAGCGATTCAACAACAGGCAATACCAGAGATGGGAAGTGACGAAGTACAAATACTTCGTTACTGTATTTAAGTACATTTTTCTGGTATCAGTACTATACTATACTATATATTTTTACTTTTTACTTTTATTTCTTACAATTTTGCACAAATATTTGTACTTTCTACTCCTTACATTTTTAAATCGGGCTCGTTACTTTCGTTTTCATGTGTTTGGTGCTGCGATCAATAGTACTTATTGTTATTTGCACATTTTTATCATCTTTTTGATGCAGCCAATCTATTTTTGTTATTGCACGCGGCTTTTTCAACCAAGTCTATCACGCACCATATAGGCTAGTTTATGAAGATTACTCACAGAAGTTAACCCCCGCTTTTGGGCATCCCTCTTCCGACCTCTTTATGCAGCCCAAAGGACCGAGCCATCCCGGGAGCGATGGCCCGTGATGCAGGTCAGGTAGCCGGTCAGAAAACCATAGAAGTGCCACTTCTGCCTGGTGTCTGGGCTGGACTCGAGGCCATCTGAAGAAAGAAAGTTAGGGGTTAGACTTTTCCAACAAACCTCGTTATACCACCAATGGTTTAAACTTAGCGATAGCCGCTGGTGCCCCAAGGCAAAAAGATAATCTCTGCTCCGGGGCGCCAGCAGCTCTCGGTCAAACGCTCTCTGCTCCGGGGCACCAACGGCTCTCCGTCAAACGAGCCACGTCAGCGTACCTCCCCCTTAACCCCACGTACGCTGACGTGGCTCGTTTGACCGAGAGCCGCTGGTGCCCCGGAGCAAAACAGGGAAGAACGGAGAGAAGGTCAGCGTTTCCACAAGTGGTGGTGGAAACGCAGACCGGCGGGACCGAACATTCACGTAGAAGGGCAGGTATTTTTCTCCCAGCCGTCCGGTGACAGGGTAGCAGGGTGGCTTTGGAGATGAGTCTGCCTTCTTTCGCCTGCTTGGTTCTTACCTCATGTACCACGACGCGGCGGCGTATGCCGCGAATGAGAGCTCGAAGCTCCCTGTGAACCAGCACCAGGGTGGTACTGGAGAGGCAGCAGGAGGCCGGCGGGGTTTCGGAGAGATAATCTAGGAACTGTGCGACATTCTTCAGGTAGTGCTGCCTCGTGGGCTCGGCCATGCCCGTTTGGCCTAGCAGGGCAGACCAGGCTCGGATGCGCACCGGTTGGTTGAGGAAGGACAAGGTTTCTGGGTCCGCATGGCCTTTCGCCATGAAGCCTAGGAAGGCCTTGACCCTCGCTAGTTTGGAGGCGAAGTTGTTCCGCAGAAGGGCGGTGGGCTCGCTCCCCAATTGGAAACCCTCGAACTCTTCCAAAAGCAAGTCTGCAGAACGGGGGCGAAAGTCAAAAGTCAGCCTAGACGACATACCCCCACCACCAGCCCAACGGAAAAGTGCCATAACCATACTCAACTCAAGGCGCGGGCGTGGTCCGGGTACGGGTACTTTGTTGGATCGTAAGCTTCCACAGGCCCGGAGGCCGCCGAAGACCTCGGGCCACCCCTCGCCCGGGAGCCGCCGACCTCCCCCGGGGGCAGGGTCGGGGGATGGTGCCGGCGGTGCAGGACACGACCTTGCCTGCCTGCTCTTCCTCCCCTCTTCTCCCCTCCTCAACTCTCGATAGCGGCGGGTAAATTCGAGCTGGGTGGACCTCGCCTTGTCCACCTGCTTGCAGAGCTCTGAGAGCTGGGCCTGTATGCGCTCCGTTGCGAGCCTGCAGCGGGGGTCGGCGCACGGATGCTTGGCTTCCGGGCCGTCTGGTTCCCGATCCTAGTAGTCTCTGGAACTCATGAATTTTGATTGATCAGATCACAGGAAACAAGAGAGATACATTCCAGTTAAAAAATATGCTATTTCCTTGAGGTTACGAGTTTTTTGTCCACTTCCGATCATACTGCATGGGATTTCTCTGGTCTTTTAATATAATACTACAAAAAAGTGTTTTTGTAAAGATTAGTACATTTAATACTAAAGCAATCAAATACTTTATGAAAACTTTATGCATTGAGATTTAGATGTCATAATAGAGAATTTTGCTGTTTTTAATTGACTATATGATTTTACATACAGGCATATTAATCTTCAAATAGTTTAACAAAGGTTTTACAAAATTATACAACTTATTAATATAAATAAAATGCAGAAATCCTGAATTAATCTCATGAAGTAGAGATAGCGCACATTTTTGTAGGTTGTAGTTAAATTAATAGTATTAATGCTTATCCATTAAATAAAAGATCCATAACATCATGGTTTAAAAAAAAAAAAAAAAAAAAAAAAAACAGTCACTACAAGCAGGCAGTATTCTTGGTCGGAACATCCTTAGGAGAAGGGGAAACATCCACAAAAATGAACCATCTGACATCGATTCTAGCCCTTGACTGACTGGAATCGAGGAGGCTATATGGGGAACGGTGATTGCTGGTGCAGGTGTGTCCAATTAGTATTCAGGTGAAAGTGCTCGGGTGTGATGAAAGGTGGCAGGAGATAGAGAGCGATGATTGGTGCTGAGGGAACGTGATTGTGAGGGAGAATGGGGATTGGAGCAGCAGGAACGAGCTGGGGATGTGACAAAGGAGTTGCGTATGAGAGCTGTTAATGCAAAAAAATTAAACATAAATAAAAATAGTTTGCAGTCAAATACTATAAGTATTTATTTCAGCAAAAGAAAATATATTTTCAATATATTCAATAGAAAAATATTCAAATATAACATTTTTAAAAATTCAGTATATTTTTTACAGAATTCAGTGTAAAATGAAAGACATTATTTATAAAGACATACAGGCCTACGGAATTATTTTTAGAGTGTATCAACATGAATGGCAGCTGTTGTTTTTGATTCAGGATGATAATACATGGACCAACTTATTGAGCAATGTTGGCCAATATTGGCCACTTTCAGAGATGTATAGTAACGAAGTAGAACTACTTCACTACTGTACTTAAGTACTAAAAGGCAGTATCTGTACTTTACTGGAGTATTGTTTTTTTCTCCTACTTCCACTTTTACTTAAGTACATATTTTCGATGAGTTTAATACTTTTACTCCGATAGATTTTTTATGAGCTGCATCGTTACTCTTTACTAGAGGTGTCAAAATGGTCGATATCGGTTCAGTAATAGATCATAACGGGTTATTACGTACTGACGTCATTTATCTCCTATGTGCGGTGTCGCAATACTATGGCGAAGGACGGAGGCGCGAGGGCGAGTGAAGGCGGCACAGCACATGAGCCGCTATTTCACTGCTACAGAGAAATGTTGTGAGACTCCCATCTCTGCCTCTCTCACTTTGGAGATTTGACCCGCTGGCCTGGTAGGCGTGTATGAGGTGCAAGTTTTCTCCACTGTGTCTATTATAGATTACCTGTGATAACCGCGTATTATACATACATAAACTGTAACCGCGGCTGTTCTTCCCGCCATCAGTGAACAACGCTTTCATTTCTAAAGCCGATAACAGCCCTTTCTGTTGAGAAGGTGAAGACAATAACTAATCAAAGGGGTGTAAGACCTCGCCTGTCAGCGTTTAAAAAGCAGGCGGGAGAATATTTACATTAGTTTATTTGCTATAAATGCTCATGCTGTCTTCTGTGCATGAGTTTTGTTTGATACATTCAGAAAGAGTGTTTTCTTTGAGCGGGTCAAATTAAGGGTACAGTTCATATATCTTACTGCTGTATTAAAGGACACAATTGTATTACAAGTAACCATTTAACTGTCACACCAAGAAAAAAAACCAATAGAAATTTTTTATTTATTGCATTTCTTAATTCCTAATGTCGCTAGTTAACACAATCAATACATTTTCCACCAACACATCCCATAATTTCTAAAATATCAGCCTCTACCAAATGGTTGAGATGTTGGTTTATGGTAAAAGTACCAGAATGAATAAATATACTATAAAAATATGAAGTTTAGGACCAATTTAATTAAAACATAATCAAAATGAAACATTTTTGAATACTAAATCATAGCCATAAGCCATAAAATATTTCAGATTTTCATTTAACACAGTAATATACACGTTTTCTTTTTTTTACAATAAAATCAAAATCAAGTGAATTAGAACATTCGTTTACTGCGTTTACAACCAGTAATTTGTGCTCCGAAATTGGGTTTCAATAGCGTTTTGAGTGGATTATGGACTGTTTTTGTGACACACAACTTTGAAAGGTGTGTGTTAAAGCTGTTATAATCTGTCAGATCTGTGGTTCAAGCGTGAGAGAAAAACAGTATTGTAGGTCATGTTTCTTTTCGTTCTGCTTAATGACGTGCCCCCAAAAAAAGAGATTTAAAATAAACAAAACAATATGATGTCTTTTGACTGCATTCTTTAATAACTACATTACACAATACTTGTACTTTTACTTTCAGTACTTGAGTAGTAAATTTTGAAATAAACTACTTGCAATACTTAAGTACAAAAAATGTTGAATACTTTAGTACTTCCACTTAAGTATGGTGCTTAAAGAGCACTTTTACTTCTACTCAAGTCACTTTTTGATAGAGTACTTGTACTTTTACTTAAGTCTGGGTCTCTAGTACTTTATACATCTCTGGCCACTTTCATAAAATTGGTAACACACATTTTACATAACAATTTGAATTTTATACTAATGTATAAACACGTTGTGAGGTCTAGGTACCTACCGATCCTCACTCACTATTCTTTAGCTTAGTCCTTGATTTATCAGGGGTCGCCACAGCGGAATGAACCACCAATTATTCAAGCATATGTTTTACGCAGCAGATACCCTTCCAGCCACAATCCAGTGCTGGGAAACACCCATACACTCTCACATTCACACATGCCCTTATACACTATAGGGCAAATTTAGTTAACCCATTCACCCATATTGCATGTCTTTGGACTGTGGGGGAAACTGGATATTTACCTACCAACTGAAACTCGAACATGTAGTAGTAATGGGTACTTTTTACTTAAGTACATCTTTGAGGCTGTACTTTTATTTGAGTACAAAAAGCATAAAAAAAGAGTACAAAAAGCTCCTCTAAAGCATAAACAATACAATAATATGTTTGTAGATATTTAAGAAACATGCTAAGTATCTAAAAAACAATGCTAAAGTCAGATATTCTGCTTTGAAAATGTTTGTCATGTGCCGGAACATCTGTCTTTATTTTGGTCCCTTTAACCCACCCAATGCCAGTTTAGCCAATTATATTTCAGCACCCTGGGTTGCCTTTGAGGAAAAGAGCATTTTTCATATATTCAGTCAGAAAGGCTCTCAAAGTGTGTGTCTGTTAGGGTTAGGGTGTGACCCTAAATGCGACCTCTGGTGGACAGTAACATCCTCCTAAATGAGACTCAGATTCAGAGTTCCACATGAGGTGGTTATTAATTAGCAAATAAAATTATTACGAATGTAAACATTAGGCGAACGGGTTACATTGTGTGTACATGCTAGGTGAGGAGATACACGGTGATAAGCAATTTGGCTGTTTGCACCAGATGAAACATGACAGAAATTTAAATACAGCCATTCTGAAGCACAGAATAGTACACTCACTGCACTCCAACAAAATTGTAAGGTTTAAAATATAATTAATGCAGGTTAAACCTCTTTAAGATTATTAAATGCACATGCTGAATCGCTGATAGGTGTTGGTTAGCACTGAGTCAAAGTTACATTTCAAATGGTTTATTTTATTTTCAAGATCTAAGGGTGAACTACAGTATCTACTGTTACTTTCAGTTGTATGGCAATACATGTCATGTAAAATGGCATTCAAACTCACATTATTAGCATTTAACACTGGATAAAGCTCATGAGGTGTACCTGAGGTGATCACAGTTGAGCTGCAAGAAATATAAGCCGTTTCTAAAATATAAATTTCAGATGCTGGTTAGAACAAAAACTCACTTTAATATGGAAACTATTCCTTCCATCACATGCAATTGCTTTTATTTATTGCAAACTTGTATAATGTACCTTTAATGATAGCCTAATTTTCCAGTTTTCACTGACTTTGTAAGATGGTGATGGTTCTTAAGTGACTGAAACCACCAGACAGCAGGTTGTCCAGATGAAGACCAAAAGGACACTTTCAGCCACAGCAAGAGACGTTAGTCATTATAAATCTGTGATTAATAGAATATTATTCCACCAGAAAGGCTTGCCAACTATGAAAGACATATGTCAGAATGAGCAAATGCTTCACAACTGCAGCTGGAATTGCTTGCTAGGTCAGTGATGGACAAGGTCCATCATGCAGATATTATATCTCAACATGCAGATATTATAGTTTGAACGAAACCCTTTTCTTTTCATGACACATTAACATTAAAGCAAGAATGACTCTTTATACATTATCCTAAACATCACAAGAATGTATTTCATGTATCCTAGAGCATAATAGAAGCTCTCAGGAGTGTGCATAAACATAATACCCTTTTATCTTGACAAAACGCCTCGCATTCATCATACAGAAATCCATCTAGAGGCTTTCATCAACACCCTTGAAAATAAGGTAAGTCTTGTGTGTTTTTTCCCTTCATTTTGTGATGTTCACACATTTTTACATATTACATGATAAAACTTGTTTAGCCTCTTTAACAGTTTTTACTTGCCATGTAAAGGTGTAACAATATAATTTATTTCATCTTTATTTCTACAGCGCTTTTACAATGTAGATTGTGTCGCAGCAGCTTAACATAGAAGTTCTAGTAAATTGAACCTGTGTCAGTCCAGATTTCAGAGTGCAAGTTCAGTTTAGTTCAGTTCAGTGTGCTTTAATTTTCACTCCTGAAAGTCCAAACACTGAAAAGCAAATCCATTGATGCACATCTCCACAAGTTCCAAACCAAGCAAGCCAGTGGTGAGGAACAAACTTCATCAATTGACAAAAGTGAAGGATAAAAAAAAACTTCAAGAAATACCAGGCTCAGTTGGGCATGACCATTTCTCCTCTGGCCAAACTTCCTGTGCAGAGCTGCAGTCTATGGAGACTTGTCTGTCACTGGGATTTTTCAGGAATCAGTCTCATGCTCTCCAATCCTCCATGTCACAGCATCTACCACAGCATGACACAGCATTTACTAAGGATACGGCCAGGTCCAGGATTATGGATACCTCTAGAAGTATTCTATTGTTGACATCATCTCTTCATATGTGTTGTCCTTTGGGTCCTTAATGGTTGGCATCATCTCTTCACAGGTCTTGGATTACATCAAATACACAATACACAATTTCTTCTGTAAACCAGTACCAGCAGGATTTTGCGATCCCTGAATTCTCTGCAAAACTTTGCAGATCTCATATTTTTTCTGAAATGCCATGGATTTTCTGCAAAATCAGGGGCTAGATGCTTTCTATGATGTCATCGTGACACACAAAACAAAAGGCCATGTGGATTCAAACAACCCTCGCTAGGCCATTATGGTAAAAAAAAAACATTGCTTACGGGGGCTTATAATATTAACCTTAAAAATGTTTTTTTTTATTTAAATAAAACTGCTTTTATTCTAACTGAATAAAACCAATAAGTTTAATTTAAATTTAAAACATATAGGAAAACATATAGGAAATACTGTGAAAAATTTCTTGCTCTGTTAAACATAATTTGAGAGATATTTAAAAAAAAAAAAATACGGGAGGGTTAATAATTTCGAAACAACAACAAATATTTTACTGGGATAGCCTTCATAGAAGACTATATGCAATGATTCAGTGGATTTTGAACTTTGAGCTGTTGCGCACACAGATATACAGAGATATGGACACAAGATTTTTTGAAACATACAGTATTCTTTAATTTTTTTTTAACAGAACCCAATGAAAGTTACAGAACCCAATGTAGGGGTCTAGGAGTAATAAAAAATATATAATAAAGACTTTTTGTCTGTGGTATAGCAAATCAACACAAAAGAATGTCCCAAATTTTTAGAAAAGCCGCAGCAAAATCAGTCATTTTAGGCTGCAAAACTCATAAAAAATTACTTCAAAATCCAGAAGGGACTGGTAAACATCAGTGTTTATATGCAAATTATAAACTATTACAGGTTAAATTATATTGACGACCTATCCTGCACTACTATTCTAATCAAATGCATTTCTCTACATCAGAAAAACGACTGAAATGGCATGTCATGGATTGCAGTGGTATTAAATGTGCCATAGAATGAAAATCTTGAGATACCTTGGAATAACTGAATAATAAGAGTTTATTACATGAGCCATGAGCCTCAATATTATAGTTTGAATAAAACCCTTTTCTTTTGATGAAACATCTAATTTTATCACTGTCTGTCGTAAGAAATTTGATAAAGATGGATTGAAAATTTATTCAGTGCCCCCCAAAGAGACACAGGGTCTATTTAAATGTATCTTTACAGTAGTTAGTTTAATGTGTATAGTGTGAGATTTGTTGCATACAGTATGTTTGTAATAAGGTAAACACATGCAGACTGCTAAGTGTAAGTGTTTAATGCATGTTTATGCACAGTGTCATATCACTCAGCTCTTACCTTGTTTTTTGTGGAGTAAAATAACAGCAAAACACTTGATTAAAATGTATCTGATTATGCAGAGGTTGATATTAATTCCTGCCTCTGTTTCATATAGGATTAAAAATATTGTCATGTAACAACAAAATCTACTTAATGTGTTTAAATAAAAGAGACTAAAGTATGATTATTTAGCATATGTTGATTTCATAGTACATCATGTTGTGTATGTACTGTACATATGTTAGTGTATGTTTGTTTGCATGTGAGTATCAAGCAGAGCATCATTAATATTCACGACCATTCCATATGTTTAAAGCTACTGTAGCTTTTCATTCATTAGTAATTCCAGTGGTTATAAATGAGCACATAAAACCACTGCTGCAGTTAAATTTTTTTGTTATTTACCTAAGCCACATACCTTCTGTGTAGATATTAGAAAACAATTTAGCATATTGAGTCAATGAACTTTATGGCACCTTTAACAAGAGAGTGGTAAAATACACCAAATCCATGTCTCCCTTCATTGAAATCCTTAGGGGGTGGGGAATAGTCCATCCACAGATCCACAAGATACAGTCACTTTTTACCCTAGGAAGGGAAAACAAATCCTTTCTAATAAAAGAAAGCAGGAAACTATCCTCACCCAATCTTTTCCTGTGGTCTTCATGAAGTCATAGTGTTGACACTTAATTTCTCAGACTTTCCCAGAGCAAACATGAAGCCATTATGCAGCCTTCCACCACATGCCGCAGCCTCCAAAAGTGTTTCATTATTATATTTATTGTTTGATTACCATCTATATATTTATTAATGTTTTAAATCATGAATGTGACAGCCTGACCTTGACAAATGCAGTGCATATGTGCACTACCCAGATATACAGGACACAAATAATAGTAGCTAAAATGTGTATTTTTTGCTTTCTCGTTGTCATTTTATAAGGTCACAGGAGCCGAGGAGCCAACAGACTCAATAAACGAGAACTGTGAATTAGGTTGCTCCTTTGTAATATAAATACCGTAGGCGATTCCTTCTGGTGAAAACATAATTATCTTACAATGAGAGTACATTATTTTTAAAGTTGTCATCAGTAACTTGTGTAATTTTTTGAGGAACATATTGCTGCTTGTCCATGTTAGGATCTGTTTATATTTTTATTTGTATTTATTGAAAAGTGAAACAAATGAGGGAAACATGGAGCAAAAACCATATACAACTTTAAATTGAATGCAGCATAAACCTAAGTCAGTGTTAGATGTTTACATTCTCACTCATTCGATAACTGTAAAGGTGTTGAAATATACTGTGACTCTGTTGTAATTCACAGATTAGTGAAAACAATGTGAGATCTACACTTTTTAAAAAAAAAATTTCTTATATTGTTCTACACTCACCAGCCACTTTATTAGGTACACCTGTCCAACTGCTAGTTAACTAAATTTTCTAATCAGCCAATAACATGATAGCAACTCAATGCATTTAGGCATGTAGATATGGACAAGGCACTCTGCTGCAGTTCAAACCAAGCATCAGATTGACAAAGAAAAGTGATTTAAGTGACTTTGAATATGGCATGGCCAAACGAACTGGTCTGAGTATTTCAGTAACTGCTGATCTACTGGAATTTTCACGCACAACCATCTCTAGGGTTTACAGAGAATGGTCCAAAAAAGATAACATCCAGTGAGCAGCAGTTCTGTAGCGCAAATGCCTTGTTGATGCCAGAGGTCAGAGGAGAATGGCCAGACTGGTTCCAGCTGATAGAAAGGCAACAACTCAAATAACCATTCATTACAACCGAGGTATGCAGAAGAGGATGCACAGCACGTCCAACCTTAAAGTGGATGGGCTACAGCAGCAGAAGACCACACCAGGTGCCACTCCTTTCAGTTAAGAACAGGAAACTGAGGCTATAATTCAAACAGGCTCACCGAAATTGAACAATAGAATTTTGGAAAAATGATGCTTGGTCTGATGAGTCCCAATTTCTACTGCGACATTTGGATGGCAGGGTCTGAATTTGGCGTCAGCAACATGAAAGCATGGATCTATCCTGCCTTGTATCAACAGTTCAGCTGCTGGTGCTGGTGTAATTATGTGTGGAATATTTTCTTGGCACACTTTGGGCCCATAAGTACCAATTGTGCATTGAGTTAGCGCCACAGCCTACCTGAGTATTGTTGCTGACCATGTCCATCCCTTTATGACCACAGTATACCCATCTTCTAATGGCTACTTCCAGCAGGATAACGTGCCATGTCACTGTACTCAAATGGCCTCCACAATCACCAGAACTCAATTCAATAAAGTACCTTTGGGATGTGGAACAGGAGATTCACATCATGATGTGCAGCTGACAAATCTGCAGCAACTGATTGATGCTATCATGTCAATATGGACCAAAGTCTCTGAGGAATGTTTCAAGTACCTTGTTGAATCTGTGCAATGAAGGATTATAGCAGTTCTAAAGGCAAAAGGGGGTCCAACCCGGTACTAGTAAGGTGTACCAAATAAAGTGGCTGGTGAGTGTATTTTCTTCTGTTCTGATAATTTTTTGTGAATACATAGGACATGTATTTGATTTCAAATAACCTTTGTGAAAATAAAATGCCAAACCATACTCACTCACCATACTTTGGCTTAGTCCCTGATTTACCAGGGTTGCCACAGCGGAAAGAACCACAAATTAGTCATGCATATGTTGTATGCGATTAATACCCTTCCAACTGCAACCCAGCTCTGGGAAACACCCATACAATCTCTTATACACTTTGGATATTTTTAAACAATTTATCTATACTAGGAAACCAAAGCACATGAAAGAAACTCACACAAACACAGGGAGAACATGCAAGCACAGAAATGCCTCCTGGCCCAGCCAGAACTCAAATCAGTGGCCCTCTTGTTGTGGGGAAACAGTGCTAACCACTGAGCCATTGTGCCACCGACCAAATATATATTTAATTATACACTTCCATTCAGCATAACATAATAAAACAAATCATCATACTTATTCTGATCTGTACTACTTAACCTCTTTGATGTTAGTCTAGGGTAAAAGGAATAACATTTAAACGTGTGGTAATTTCACAATGTGATGGTGTAAGCAAAAGACATGAACAACAGAAATATGCCAACAAAAGTGAAAAACATAATAATGCCCTATATTCAATTCACCTTTATTTGTATAGCGCTTATACAATGTAGATTGTGTCAAAGCAGCTTCACATAAAAGGTCACAGTAAATAGGAATAGTGTAGTTCAGTTTGTAGTGTTTAAGTTCAGTTCAGTTTAGCTCAGTTCAGTGTGGTTTAATAATCACTACTGAGAGTCCAAATATTGAAGAGCAAATCCAACGATGCGCAGCTCTACAGATCCTGAACCATGCAAGCCAGTGGCGACAGCGGAGAGGGAAAAAAAACTTCACTAAAGGCGGAAGTGAAGAAAAAAAACCTTGAGAGAAACCAGGCTCAGTTGGGCACGACCATTTTAATTTCTCCGCTGGCCAAACGTCTTGTGCAGAGCTGCAGTCTCAGTGGCGGAGGCTGGAAGCTGGCCTCAGCGAAGACTCGTCTGTCTCTGGAGCGTCATAGGAAACAGTCTCATGTTCTCCACTCTTCCATGACCATCGCAGTAGTTGTTCAGGATTCGGCCAGGCCCAGGATATGGAAACCTTGGGATCATCTCGTCGTTGGTCTTGGATCGAATCAGTGACTCTGCATAGTCTGAGGGCCTCGGGAAGAGTATCCCCAGGTGGAAATGGAGAATAAAGAAAATAATTAGCGTAGCTGATGTTCACAGTGTATATCAGCAAGATGCATAACCTGTGTGGAAGCCCCCTAAGTGGTGCACTAAGTGTATGCTTTACTGAACAGATAGGTCTTTAATCTAGTTTTGAATTGGGAGAGTGTGTCTGAGCCTCGGACGTTATCAGGAAGGCTATTCCAGAGTTTAGGAGCTATAAATGAGAAGGCTCGACCTCCTTTACTCGACTTTGCTATTCTAGGTACTACCAGAAGCCCTGAGTTTTGAGATCTTAAAGAGCGAGTTGGATTGTAGCGAGACAGAAGATTGGTTAGATAAGCAGGAGCTAGATTATTTAGAGCTTTATATGTAAGAAGCAATATTTTAAATTCAATACGAAACTTAACAGGCAGCCAGTGTAAGGAGGATAAAATTGGGGTGATGTGATCAAATTTTCTATACCTGGTTAGAACTCTGGCAGCTGCATTTTGTACTAATTGAAGTTTGTTAATAGAGGATGCTGGGCAGCCAGCAAACAGAGCATTACAGTAGTCCAGCCTAGAAGTCATAAAAGCTATATATATATATATATATATAGTTGAAGTGAGAATTATAAACGTAATAGTTTTAATATCTCATTTCTAATCACTGATTTCTTTTATTTTTGCCATGAAGACAGTAAATAATATTTGACTAGATATTTTTTCAAGACACTTCTATACAGCTTAAAGTGACATTTAAAGGCTTAACTAGGTTAATTAGGTTAACTAGACAGGTTAGGGTAATTAGGCAAGTTATTGCATAATGATGGTTTGTTCTGTAGACTATCAAAAAAAAAAAAAAAAAAAAAAAAAAAAAAATATATATATATATATATATATATATATATATATATATATATATATATATATATATATATATATATATATATATAGCTTAAAGGGGCTAAAAAATGTGTCCTTAAATTTGTGTTTAAAAAAAAAAAACTACTTTTATTCTAGCCGAAATAAAACAAATAAGACTTTCTCCAGAAGAAAAAATATTATCAGACAAACTTTAAAAATGTCCTCGCTCTGTTAAACATCATTTGGTAAATATTTAAAAAATCAAAAAAAAAAAAATCAAAAATCAAAGGGAGACTAATGATTCTGACTTTAACTGTGTATGTATATATATAGCATAACAAGTTCAAACAAAGTATTAAACAAAAATTAGTTCAACTAAGGAGTAAGGGGATGATAGTGAAGCCAAACAAAAGAAAGAAATATAACAAAACAATTCTAACTCATGAATAACCCCTTTTCTAATTAATCTTCTGCGCTGTGCGCCGTATTCTTCCCTATACTCAACTGTAAATAAAACAAAAACAAAGTTGGTGTTCACCTCTTGCCTGATGTCTTTAACAATAAATTTCCTATGTGTTTGCAAAATGGAAGTCATATGACATCTTCCTCATCCACTTTACTCTGAGAAAAGAGCGAACTTGATGAGGTGTAGCTCAGTATTGACGGGAAAGAGCTGAGCCAAAAAATAACAAACAAATCAAATGAAATAAATGTACAAAAATCACAAAGTTCTCAAAGTGGGCAAAAGTAATGGAAAACAATTTTACCTAAACGATAGTTAAACAAAAACAAAATCATGTCAACGAAAACGAGATCACAGGATAAATACGCTCTCCCCTCCGCTCTTCCTGATGTTCTTTTTATGTGACTGCGCCATGTCGCCCAATGATGATGGAACGATCTCCTGACCAATCAGCTGTCGTGAAGGCGGACCTAACAGAAATGACAGGCACGGAGAGAGCAAGAGAGAGAACGGGAGGCAAAACCACAACCAATATACTGCTATGGCCGTAACGTACTGAAAAACTTTTTAATCAAGGATAGCATACATTCAAACTCCGGGTACAATGATCTGGTCAGTTAAGCAGCAGATGGGGTTGTCAATCAGTTCTAGCTGCTTTGTTGTGAGTAAAAATAATTGTTCACTGACCTAAACTGTTCACTGATCATCTTTTCTGGCTGTTTTTAGTTTTGCATTAGGCTAAGGTCAATGTCACTTCTGCTAGCATAAGGCCATACCTGAAGCCTACCCAAGGTTGCTTAGGCAGTCCAATTCAATCAATAGGTGCCATTGCCAGAAGCTTTACCATGTCACCAGGCATAGTCTCAAGAGCATTTAAGGAGATTTTAGGAGACAGGCAGTTACATTAAGATAGCTGTAGTAGATCCTTAACCCAGTAGCAGGACCAGTATGAAGAACAGGATTACCACTGCCAGATCCCTACAAAATGACCTTTAGAAAGAAACTAATGTGAACGCCTCTGAGAAAACTATCAGTAACAGACTTCATGCTGGTGGCCTGAGGGTCTGACGGGCCCTGTACTCACTGCCTGGCACCATGGAGTTTGAATAGCATTTGCCATTAAACACTAGACTTGGCAGGTCCATCACTAACAGCATGGGCTTTTCACAGATGAGAGCAGGTTGATCCTGAGCACATAGGTTGAAGTGAAAAGGTCTGTAGAAGCCACAGAGAACGTTATGCTGTCTATAACATAGTCATGATCAGTTTGATGGTGAGTCAGTGATGGTCAAGGGAGGCATATCCATGCAGGAACACACAGACTTCTACAGGCTAGACAATGGCAGCCTAACTGCCATTATGTATTGGGATGAAAATTTTGGACCAATTGTCAGACCCTATGCTGGTGAGGTGGGTCCTGGGTGCATGACAATGATCAGCTAAATGTGAAATGAGCATTTCACATCCAGCATCTCCTGGAGGATGAAGAAATTGACAATTTAATAGTCCCAATGCTATTCACTTTCCTTTGGCTTAGTCCTTGCTTTTCAGGGGTTGCCAGAGCAGAAGGAACCTCCAATTACTCAGACAATTTTTAACTGGTGGATACCCTTCCTGCCACAACCCAGCACTAAGAGACCCCTAGTGCTGGGAAAAACCCATACACCCATGTAGAATGACGCAGCCAATCACGGTAGCTTAAATACTCCTCTCATGTGGACAATGAAATTGCATGCATTTCTCTGGTGTGAGTTTTTCAGACTTCAACAGAGTGTACAAATCTTGATGGTTCTGTGTGTCTCGTCTGTCAAATCTAAATCTGATATTAATTTGTATTTTCTATTGGATTCGTGTCAGGTGATTGGCTGGGCCATTCTACAGCTTGATTTTCTTTCTCTGAAAGTATTTGAGAGTTTCCTTGGCTGTATTTTGGATCATTGTCTTGCTGAAATGTCTACCCTTGTTTCATCTTCATCATCCTGATAATGTAGATGTTGGACTGAATATTCATTTACACTGAGGAAAGGCAGAGGCTTGCTAAAGAACTAATGAGAGTTTTCAGCTGCTGTCTGGGCATTTACAGCCTATCCACACCTCCCTTTTTTCATCTGTTCAATACATTTTCCCTGTGTCAATTTATTTAATTAAACATAACCTAATTTGTAAACTATTTAGATTTGTCTTCTCATATATGGATTTCTTTGGTTGTTATCAACATCTGGGAAAAATTTCAAATGCACAGCACTTTTAGAAATATGTTTTCTGAGTAAAATGGTGACGTGTTCAATACTTATTTCCCCCACTGTATCTTAAGACTGTGGGAGAAACCAGAGAGGTTACACCTCAGACCATGCAGGAACTCAGTGACGCCCTGGTCAATTTCTGGTAGGACATCCTAGGACACCACCCATTGTCTTGTTAGGAGCATGCCTGGATATAGTCAGGCATGCTAGCAAGCCATGCAAACTACTGAGATCCATTCAGAGTTACTGCAATACATGTTCTGAAAATACAATAGCCAGCAACATTATTTTTTCCCTTTGATTTTTGGGGCGTCTTTGTATTTAGCCCTCTATAGGTTTATACTTTTCAATCCCATCAAACATTGTGGCCTAATTTTGTTCTTAACCCCCAGGGGTCGAAGACTGCGTACTGTATACACGCTTTGAGGCATCTTCTCCTGATAACGCAGAAAAGTAAAGACACTTTCAGTTTTGATTGGGAAGATAAGAGCAATACATCAATCGAATCTGTTAGGTGTCTACTTTTTTGTGTACACTCACAATAACAACAAAAGTGTGTGCTTTTGCAAAATAAGGAAAACAAACAGTGTAGGCATTCTTTCTTGTCTCTCTCCGCGAACTGTTTTTAGAAACATGTCAGTAAAATGCACTGAAACTCAACGAAAACCAAACACACAGACATGAGAAATTTATCAATAAAAAGCTTGAAGTTTTAACATTTAAATGCAGCGAGTGCCTGTTGAAAAGAAACATTGCTTTGATAAAGTAATCAGTATGAAACCAACACTATGTCTAGTTTCTCCGTCT
Source organism: Danio aesculapii (assembly GCF_903798145.1). Lineage (NCBI taxonomy): Eukaryota > Metazoa > Chordata > Actinopteri > Cypriniformes > Danionidae > Danio > Danio aesculapii. The sequence goes on along the minus strand of NC_079437.1, from coordinate 51,526,804 downwards.
GAGTACATTAATTTTAATGCGACCACGCCCGTGAGTCCACGCGCACCTTGAAAACATTAATACATGAGAAAAAGACATGCCTGTATAAAGCTTGGAAGGTGAACATTCCAACTCATTTTGAAAACAAATGTTGTCTCGCTTGGTAATTCATAGAATTCTGCCGGTAGAGCACGCATCACGCCGGCTCTTCCAGTGTCAGCCATTATTACAAACAATGACGAAAGCTGCCCACATGCCCAAAAACAAAGACAGCGTGCTGGCTAGAAACTACACGCCCGCAAGCGCACGTGAAAGATCATTTCAGTTTTATTCCCAGGAATACATTGAAATTATGACCCATTTATCCTCACGGAATCATCATTGAATCATCGCTGAATTAATGCACAAGAATCACAACAGTTTTGCAAACACATTTTATACCATTTCAAATATATCATTTTTGTGCATGCTGTATAAGTGCACATACAGTGCTCAGCATAATTGAGTAAAGCCTGTTTTGAAAATGAATATTTCTATCAATATGCACAAATATAATATTGTATAGCTTCCTATAGAGAATATGAATTTAAAAGAGAGATTTGTGAGCAGTGTATTTATATATGCTGAGCACTGTATGTAGCTTTTGCAGATGGACATTGCTTTACAATGATCCTTGATGGGTGAGTGGGGGAGTGTCTTTTGTCTCTCAAGGTGTGAATTATTCATGACGATTGTCACTCACGCATAGAGCTGAGATCACCCAAAACAAACTTAACAAATTGTATTTCAATGTAGTGTTTTCTTTGAATGAGAGAACAGAATAATTTTCTCATAATTGGGAAGTGAACATTCCAGCCTGTAAGACTGGTTACTCAAAAGTCTTGTTCAGGCACATTCAATGTGTTTTTTTGGACCTTATTTCAGCAACAACAAAAAAAATAAAAATCTACAAAACTTACTAAGCGAGCATAATATTTTTTCCTAAAAAACGCAATCATGTACATCAATATTTCTCACATATTATTGTAGCACAGTTTCTACTGAATATGAAAAAATACATGTTGGCCAGTACTATGCAGAGATGTATAAAGTACTAGAGACCCAGACTTAAGTAAAATTACAAGTACTCTATCAAAAAATGACTTGAGTAGAAGTAGAAGTGCTCTTTTAGCACCATACTTAAGTGGAAGTACTAAAGTATTAAACATTTTTTGTACTTAAGTATTGCAAGTAGTTTATTTCAAAATTTACTACTCAAATACTGAAAGTAAAAGTACAAGTATTGTGTTATGTAGTTATTAAAGAAAGCAGTCAAAAGTCATATTGTTTTGTTAATTTTAAATATCTTTTTTTGGGGCACGTGATTAAGCAGAACGAAAAGAAACATGGCTTACAATTATAGGTGGGCATAGATTACTTTTTTTAAATCTAGATTAATTTTGAAATTAATATAGATTAATCTAGATTAAAATGGCTCATTTGAAATTCTGCCTAAGGCATTCAGAATATGTGTGCTATCCAAATAATAAATCTTTGAGAACGGGTTTCTCGAGCCAGGTGGCGCATTAGACCAGGGGCTCATCTCCTATTCCCAAAATGCATCACAAACTGCTTGAGAAACTGTTCTACTATGATAATTGGTGATGAAAATAAATAATGTTCAATAAGATGTACTTGTGTTTACTAATTGTTTATTCAGTTAAACATGAATGTTGAACTGTAGGCCTACATAAGCTCCAAATAGCGATTTTATACTTGCTTTTGATGTAAAATGCTGCTTCTCAGTGCCAAGTTCACAGAGCCCTGACGGTGTGTCAAACATTATGTTTACATGGGCAACAATACTTTAATACGATTTTAATATGATTAAAACAATACTCTGATTAAGAGTCTACCATGTACACAGAGATTTTTGATTACCTTAATGCGACTAAAGTCGTAACTGAACAGAAATGGAATTAAGACATGTGGAGTATGCATATATTAGTGGCATTATTGAAGTAAACACTGCAATCCAACTATTACCGTCATGTAGGGTTTGCCATATTTTCCGACAAGATCCAAGACACAGGCGGCTGTCAGTAAAGGACCACACACAAAACACACACACGCACACACACACACCACAAAATGCAGAAGTTTTTCTCTGTTTCTCTCGTGCTTGAACCACAGATCTGACAGATTATAACAGCTTTAACACACACCTTTCAAAGTTGTGTGTCACAAAAACACTAAAAACGCTATTGAAACCCATTTTCAGAATGCAAATTACCGGTTGTAAATGCTGTAAATGGAAGTTCTAAACATTCTACCGGAAGACGCTGGTCGCTATGGCACCCTCCATGCAGCAGCCAAGAAAAAGGTCTATAGTTGATCATCCTGTGTGCTATTTCTCAAAGAAATTTTCAAAAACACAACAGCATTACAGCACGATCGAGAAAGAGGCCCTAGCGTTACTTCTTGCCCTCCAGCACTTTGAAATTTACATGGGTGGCAGCAACTTACCTGTCGTGATTTACACTGACCACAACCCTCTGGTTTTTCTCCAGCGCATGGCCAACTCCAATCAGAGACTAATGAGGTGGTCATTAGTAGTGCAAGGTTTTAACATTGACATCCGCCACAAGAAGGGTACAGAAAACGTTATTGCCGATGCCCTTTCAAGGGCTTGATATGTGTTTGTTTTCTGGTGTTAATTGTCAAAAAAATAAAAAATTTTTTGACTTAAATGGGTGGGGGTGTTGCGTTGGCAGGTGTGTTTGTTTGTGTGTGTTTGTCTCTCTCTCTCCCTCCTTCCACCTGCAGGCCCTGCCCTAACTACGCAGGCGACGTGCCCTGGGATTGGAGGAGGTTACCCAGGGTGTCCTTTAAAAAGATAACAGGCGGGAGAGCGAGTTTTGTTGGCGTGTTGTTTGAAATTGTGAAAAAGTTATTCCTGTTGTTGAGTTGTTTTCGTTGATTGTGTTTCTCGTGCTGTTGTACTAGTGTTGACTTTGTGTTGTATACCCATCCGTGTTTCCCCTTCCTATTATTTTTGTTTGTGTGTTTGTTGATTGTCAATATTGTAAATATATACACGGTAAGAGGCAGTAGGGGTTGGACGCCACTTTTCTTTTTTTGTAAATATTTTCACCTGTTTTTTTTGTTAGTCAGGGAGAGATGTAGATTTTGTATTTTTATTTCTGTTATTTTATTAGGTGTAGTAAGTTTCATTTGGGTGTTTAGTTAGTGTATTTTTGTTTATTATTTTTCTGTGGGTTCACCCCGTGGTATTTGGCTTCACGTTTTTCTTGGTGATAAAAAAAGAAAAGACAAAAAAAAGATAAATAAAGAGACCCTACATAAAGGGGTTATTAAAAGTGAATTTTATTTGTCGGGTGTTCCTTTATGTTGCGGCCTTGACCCTAGACCAGGGTCGTAATGAGAAGGGGTGTGAATTTACACTGGTCTCACGGTTTGGTTCGGTTACGATTATCATGTCATCGATTCAGTTCCATTCGATATCTAAGCATTGACGATGCTTTCCATACATAATTAGATTTTTTCTTCTCACCACAAGAATTTTTTTTATTAAAATCTATAAATATATTAATAATTGATTCCTTTAACTGCCTGCTTGACCAAATGGTTGACCATATTTTGACAGACCATATCTTATTGAGAGGAGTACCTAACTTAACTAAACCTGAAAGCACTCATCACAACATTGCTTCTACATTGATATCAAAAAACAAGGAAATCAGTCCTGACATCATGGGAACTGTTTTTGGTTATAATTTGCAAGGTAATCATATTTTTTAACATATTACCCTCTAAGAGCCCTAACTTACAAAGTTATGTTACTTGGTGCCATGAAAAATATTTAGTGTGTTTGTATTAATGTTTCAAAAACATGATCGACCAAATGGTTGATTTGACACTTCATGGTAAAGGTAGAAAAGCAAAACTAATGATTTCATCATGCATTTCTGCAGTCTGAATGGACTGTTTGCTGAGAAATATCAACTTTTGATCATTCACAGAATAAATATGACACAGCTTGTTATTTATTTATGAATATAGATAATTTCTTAAGTATATATATATATATATATATATTTCGACACTTTTAGGATATTTTTGGAGTAGATATAATAAATGTTTAGAACTTATGTGTGGAAATCACAACTTTCAAAGATGATTACCTCTTAAATGGCAAATACTTGTGTACCAGCATTAGCACAATTGTAAGAAATTGATATTTGATTGTTTATTTGTTTTTTGTACATATTTGATGGATGTCAATAGTTTCTATGGTAGAAAAACTCACATCGTCAGGCCCTTTTACCAGAAAATCCCTTTACTGATGAGACTATTCAACATGTTCACTCACATACATTCTCTCTCTCTCTCTCTCACGCACACACACACACACACACACACACACACACACACACACGCACGCACTCACACACACATACACTGCCCTGCACAACCCTTAATGTACACTCTCTCCCTACACTCTCACACATTCATACACTCTCACACACACAGTTCTCTTTCTCTCTCTCTCTCTCTCTCTCTCTCTCTCTCTCTCGCTCTCTCTCTCTCACACACACACACACACACACATTTTTGTGAATTGTGGGGACATAACATAGGTTACAATTGTTTTTATACTGTACAAACTGTACTTTCGATTGCTCTAACCCCAAATCCTATCTCTAAACCCAACCCTTACAGGAAATTATGTGTAGTTTTACTTTCTGAAAATAAAAAATATTTAGTATGATTGAATGTCATACATAATGTACACATAATTCACCATCTCCTCGTAATATCTGTGTAACACCGATGTTGTTATACATATACATGGGCACACGCACACACAAACACATATAAATATACTTTTACACACTCATACACTCTCTCTCTTACACACACACATACATACATCAAAAACTCCCAAAGTGTGAGTTTGTGTAAGTTTGATTGATTGGTTAATACCACAATAAACAGGAGTTCCATCTTCTGGAAGCACCTGTAAAACTAAACTAAACCAGCAAACTAAATCCTGTTGCACTATCACTTGATTTTGATTTTATTGTAAAAAAAAAAAAAACATAAAAAAAGTGTATATTACTGTGTTAAATGAAAATCTGCAATATTTATGGCTTATGGCTATGATTTAGTATACAAAAATGTTTCATTTTGATCATGTTTTTAATTAAATTGGTCTTCATATTTTTCGTATTTTTATAGTATATTTATTCATTCTGGTACTTTTACCATAAACCAACATCTCAATCATTTGGTAGAGGCTGATATTTTAGAAATTATGGGATGTGTTGGGGAAAAGATGCATTGATTGTGTTAACTAGCGACATTAGGCAATCACAAATATTTCTATTGCTTTTTTCTTGGTGTGACAGTTAAAGGGTTATTTGTAATACAATTTTGTCCTTTAATACAGCAGTAAGATATATGAACTGTACCCTTAATTTGACCCGCTGAATGTATCAAACAAAACTCATGCACAGAAGACAGCATGAGCATTTATAGCAAATAAACTGTTTCTGCATCCACAAGTATCGCTTTAACAGCCAAGAGGAGAGGAAAAGTTAACTCACAAACATGCCAGTGGAGTCAAATGTCCAAAGTGTGAGAGGTAGAGATGGAGTATTACAACATTTCTCCGTAATAGTGAAATAGCGGCTCGTGTGCTGTGCCGCCTTCACTCGCCGTCCTTCGCCATAGTATTGCGACATCGCGCATAGGAGATAAATGACGTCAGTACGTAATAATCGGTTATGATCTATTACTGAACCGAACCCCTAGTAACGAGTAACGATGCAGCTCATAAAAAATCTATCGGAGAAAAAGTATTAAACTCATCAAAAATATGTACTTAAGTAAAAGTGGAAGTAGTAGAAAAAAACAATACTCCAGTAATACTGCCTTAAAGTACTTAAGTACAGTAGTGAAGTAGTTCTACTTCGTTACTATACATGTCTGGTACTATGTAATAAGTAGCTGAAATAAGCACAAATGGCAAGGCATGTCAAAACATCTCAGGGGCCTCAAAATCACCTCAGAACCCTGAGGGTTAACACATTACCCGGTCCATATCGGTATAATATTTGGATTTTTTAACAACTTCTTGCTGATAAAAGCCTAGTGGTTTAAAATCTAACTATTTATTTGTTGATGCTTCATTGTGATCCTTTAATATCAAATTACTCTTGCTGTAAATGTGTGATACATTTACAGTAAGAAAATATCAGGCCTATCTGGAAAACCTCTTCACACCTTTGACCCCTATAAAAATTGCAGCAGAATGGAAAACTTTATAATCTTCTTTGTCCACTTTGAAGAGGTTGCAGTCTTGAGGTTTGCCAGGAAAAAAACTCATCCATCATTTGGGAACTAAGAGATGATCAAGGATTGTTTTCCCAGCAGTTGTGTTGTGAACATCTCTATTTTGAATTACGGAGTTATTTCATTGCGTGCAGTGAAAGCAATCCAGTCCTCCATTCAAACAGATTATGGTTCCTCTCTGAAGAAATCTCTTACCCTTTTATTTTCCTTGACCTTCCTCTCTTCCCCCACGCTTTAAGATATGGGCTTCCCGTGGAGTGTACACCACTGACTGAGATTACCACAGATTTCAAAGAGAAGCAACTTGTAAAAATCCTTACACGGCACACATGCAGCGTCTGATCGCTAGTACTTTTATTTATCGATCATTCCAAGATAAAATAAATATTGTGTGAGGGTACGTATAAAAGTATAAAGCTGTCAGAAGTGTGCTTTATTCTTGTGGATTTGATAATGAAACAGCACAATCTCAATAGCTCTCACCGTCCCTCCCCCAGAACAGTTATTTTGCTAATATGTTTTTAATGTTTGTGTGCAGCGGTCATCTTTTATAATTTGTTTTTGTATAAGCTGTGCGCCTATGTGTACAGAGAACATCAAAGCTGCAAAAATAGCTCTTCCCATTAAGCAAACCTGCCCTCTCTTTTCTTTCCTGGGGCCTCTGATGTTTGCCCGTCCACACGGAGGCATTTTAAAACACTGCCTGTGAAATCTAGAGACTCGAAACTATTTATGCTTTGGAAAATATATATCAGCTCTGAGACCATCATGGGTTTCAATGGCACAAAAGTATTGGCAATGGAACTACGGAATGAATAAAATATGGTCTTGTTTTTTTTGTTTTTGTTTCTTATACTGTACACTTTCCACTCAACTCTTCATGCAATTTACCCTATAAAGCAGTTGTATCCCAACCTTTTGTATCTTAACCAAACACATAAGGTGTGTCCCAAATCGCATACTTATGCATTATTCTATGCATTTTGTAGTATAAATAGTGCAAATAGTGCGTTCACACTGAAAACTCTAAAAAAATAATAAGTGCACTTTAATTACTCGGATGATGCACTTATTCAACCAGTAAAATGAAGTGTGGAATGATGGACACTTCACGCACTCAACGACCGCTGCTTTGCTCATGTAGCAGAAGGGGTGGAGCTATCGGGTGCACATGTTGGGTTACTTTATTTAATTTGGATTGTGAAAGCAAAATTCTCCTACAAGAGTGATTATAGCGCCTCCCGATGGTGAATGCGATTATACTTATGGCAGGTATTATTTGGTACTTTAGTCATTTATTTCACTAATTTGGCTACCGTCAAACGTCATCAAGGAAACAGTTTAGAGTTTCCGCTTAGTAAAAAAACATTAGTTTTTCACTTGGGATGACACTACATACATATACTATGCTGTTGAGTGTGTAAGTGCATAAGTACACAGTGCATAAGTGCATAGTGTATAGTGTGCCATTTGGGACGCAGCTATATACTCACCAGCCACTTTATTGGTTACATATGTCCAACTGCTCGTTAACATAAATTTCTAATCAGCTGATCACACTACCACAACTCAATGCATTAAGGCATGTAGTAACTGAGTACGTTTACATGGACACTAATAATTCGATTTTAATGTGATTAAGACAATACTCTGATTAAGAGTCTACGATGTAAACAATGAGTTTTGATTAATTTAATCAGATTAAGGTCATAGTCTAACTAAAAAGAAATCAAATTAACGAAACCACATGTGGAGTATGCCGATTTTAGTCGCATTATTTAACTGCAGTACATACATGTAAACACCTTAATCGAACTATTACCGTCATGTAGAACTTTGCCATGTTTTGCGACAGGATAGTCCACCCCCTTCCCCCACACACACGCGGCTGTTTGACACTCTTTGCACGTACCGAGTCAGTGCAGACCACAGACACCTGCATCGTGAAATGCAGAAGTTTTTTTTTCAGCATGCGGTAACTTCCATTAAAACAACAGTCTTCCAGCAGTTCATAGTTGCATCCAATATCTCGTTTGTCACAGGGGGGCATGCATAAAATATTCCCGACTGAAAGTGTCAAACTGCAGTTAAAGTTGACAAATTAAAAATGAAACACCCGAAATTACATGAAACTCCGGAGGAAATGCGGATAGCGTGGTGACGCAATGATGTTAATCAAATTATGCAACATGTAAAACGGGATCACGAAAGGAACATTCAAAAAGCAACTTATATAAAAGCCTTAATCTTACTATTGTCTTAATTAGATTAAGGCAAATAATTTGATTACTGATGTCCATGTAAATGTAGTCATGGTCAAGATGATCTGCTGTGGTTCAAACCGAGCATCAGAATCAGAAAGGTGATTTAAGTGACTTTGAACGTGGCATGGTTGTTGGTGCTAGACGGGCTGGAACTGAGTATTTCAGAAACTGCTGATCTGCTGGGATTTTCACGCACAACCATCTTTAGGGTTTACAGGGAATGGTCAGAAAAATAGAAAATATCCAGTAAGCACTAATAGAGGATAGCGGTAGAGGATCTTTGGGATATGGTGGGACAGGAGATTTGCATCATGGATGTGCATGTGATGCTATCATGTCAATATGGACCAAAATCTCTGAGGAATATGTCCAGTACCTTGTTGAATCTATGCCACAAAGGATTAAGGCAGTTCTGAAGGCAAAAGAGGGTACAATGTGCTATTTGTGGCAAGTTGGAAACAGATGCAGATGAAAGACTGTGACTGCCTTTACTGAATAAACTACCATTGATTTGAACAAAGATGCCATAAGTGGGTAGACCATCAGCAGAGAAATCAGGGGAAAGACAGAGCGCATTTAGACAAGACCAAACATCTATTTGAGGGAATACTAATATGCAACATAGGCTCATTCTGAAAACGTAGCCCTATATACATTTCTAGAGATCATGAATTATGTAGCCAAAAGTACATTTGGCTGCATTTCATCTTAAAACGAACAATACAATACAACCATTCCTTTTCATGCTTACAAGCGGACTGCTTACGGATGGCTTTCCCACTGTTACCAGTTTGTCTTCAGTTGATCGATCAGTCAGTCAGTCAACAGCGGCCTCTGGTGGATTTACGTGAGAACAGCAGGCATGAGTGGCACTCGCGGGAAAAATATGAGGTCTCAAAAAGCGTACACAGCAGCTTCTGCTGGATTCGCAATAACTAAAACTGCAAAAAAAACGTAGCTCCTGGGAGGTATTTGGTGCTCTCCAGAAAGGTATATAGTGTTACGTTTTCAGAATAATAATAAAATAAAAAACATTTTGTGAAAGTTTGAGGATGACAACAAGTCAACTAAATAATGTCTCTCTGAAACATTCAGGTACAATTATAAAACAGCATGGGCGTCCCTTTAGCCCCCTATATTTCTATTCAGCCCCTACTAAAACTCCTAAAACACCTCATGAACTGCACAATAAATTATTGCCTCATTCCCCTTTAAAGCCAATCTCATGGTCTGCTGGGGGCACTATTAGTGGTAACAAATTTGTTGAAATATTTTTCCTTTAAATGAATAGTTCACCCAAAAAATTTAAAATAGATAAAAATGAAAATCGTCATCATTTACTCAACCTTTACTTGTTCCAAACCGGTTTGTCTTTTTTTAATCTGTAAAGCTGGAAACCTGTAACCATTAACCTCCATAGTATTTGTTGTTCCTTCTGTTGAAGTCATTAGTTGCAGGTAACTGATATTAAATAAATATATATTGCTAATGAATCAAAGAAACTGACTTTCATTGTTTTTTTGCCCACTTTCAAAATTTGTGTTGGGTAGGTAATAGTACATCACCTTTTTTTCAGGACTACACCACTGGTATTATTTACTTCTTGTCACTTAAACGTCATTATACCCATAATACATCAAATTATGACAAGAAATGTTTACTTACATTAACAGTGTCATTTTTATTATTAACAGCTAACAGCACCCCTGCAATACTGTCAAGGCCCCCTGACGGGCTGCACCCCACAAATTGAAAACCACTGCTCTAGAGTAATAGTGTGCTTCACAAAATTAATTAATGATTGCTGTTATAAAGAAACAGGGTTACATCAAACCTGGAGCGTGTTTGCATATTTGTTTGTAATAAGGTATGGTGTTGAATGTGATTTAAATGACAATGCACATTGCGCATAATAAGCTGCATAACAAGCTCCACCTGAGATGATTTTCACCCTGTGGCATAACTGAGTGTGTTGTGATTGGCTGCTGGTTTGATTGGCAGCCCACTGGCCTTAACAGCAGACCTCCTTGGCCATTACCGACTAACAATCCCGATCTCACCAGTAGTTTCCCCAGCACTAAATCCATTCACGACTCTTTCAGCTCCGGCACAGTTGACTCACAGTGTGTTGACAGTGTTCGGCTGTAGCTATCATTATTTCACCATGGAGGTCAGAGTACAGCAAGCATTTGATTATCAAATGGTGTATTTGCGCGAGACAAGCATGGAGAGGCTGTTTCACCAGTGTGTGGAAAGAAAAAGCGCATGTAAATCACACAGCGGTGCAGCAGAATGCATTATTCCTGTCCTCTTCATGTTGCTGTGGTAACTATTTAAGAGTCAGTGGATCGGCGGTGGGCACGTTCATGACATATTCTGTGTGTGTGTGTGTGTGTGTGTTTGTGAACATTTGTGTTATTGTCAGAGCAAGTGCAGCTACATTTATATGTTTATGTGATCTTGCATTTGTTTTACCAATTCAAGGCTCCATCTAGCCCCGAGCAATGTCTTTTGACGGGTTAATTCACAAAACAGAATAACAGACAAACACTGAGATGCACAGCAGGTGATAAAAGTAATAGTGAGAGGAAACGAGAGGCAGCAGGAAACAAAAAGAGTGGGAGAGTGTGAGTGAGGGACTGAAAAAGAGAGAGTGATTATGGCATATATATTATTTAGGGGGTGTATTAAGCATCTTCGTGATGTGTCATGAATGAGTTCTATTAATAAAAGTCCATGCGCTACATGGACAACAAGCTCGCCAAACACACATATATACACAGACACACAGAGACAGAGAGAGAGATATCTTTCACTCTAGACTCATATCATTACCCATTATTACACCCCCATTTGGCAGCGACCCCCTGTATCGATCATGGCCAATGACTCAATCTCACCGCTGTTCACTCCATCTATCTCTATCTCTGTTTGGCAGTTCCATGGCCCTCAAATACACACACGCTGTACAGTACACACTTTGTGACACTCAGAGACACAGGGCAAACTTAAAGATATGTAGTAGTTCATCCTAAACTGAAATTTGTCTCATCATATAGCCACAATCCCAATTCTACTTCTAACGCTGTGTTCACACAAGAGGGGGCAAGTGCGGATAAATTGTGAGTAAATAGACGAATTAACATTTTGAGTTTACTCGCTTCATTCGCGCGTCATGGGCAGGGTTACTGTCTGCCTGGTGACTGTAGCTTTGTTGCTAAATGGCTAACATGGATTTGATTGAGAAAATACCTTTGTTTATGTGCTTTATGAAGTCTGAAAAACAGCATCGATTCATTTGTAGCCGTGTCTGAGTCCACTAGATCCTTTCAGAGGTGCAGCAGCTGTGTGAGCTCATCAACTCCTCTAGAAACTGTACGTGGATAATGGAAGCTTTCAGCAGTAGTTCTAACTGAGCCGAGACCAGTTTGATCAACTGTTTTCCGGTGTCGGCAGAAGGATTTGCCCCGGGACACCAACTACAGGCTCTACATCATAGGCACGCCCTACAAGAGAAAGCTCCTGATTGGTTAATGCAGCATGAATATCCGCTGAATTTCAGATTTTCCAACTTGATTGATTTGCGCGAAAAGCGCGGTAATTGCACAAAATGCTCAACTCACGCCACTTCATTTGCGTGAATCGTGTCATTCGTGCCACTTCATTCCTGCACATCGTGCATGTCTATTAGCATCTTTGCATTGACTTAACATGTAAATCACTAATTGACGCTTCTTCCATGTCTGGTGTGAACGCAGCATTAGCCCTTCCCCTCAGCCCTACCCCTTATTTTGCGCATTCACACGAAGGTGTAGGGGTGTCCCAGGGCTAGATACCCCATTACAACAGATATTTTCAGGACCACACCCAAAACCAAGGTGTAAGAAAACTTCCCAGAATACAGAATTCCAGAGCTTTTAACAGTGTCCACTATAATGTTAATGTTGTTTTCATGTGTTTAAATAGATGCATATGGCCACGGTGTAAATACACAGTACAGTTATGAGTTTATTGCCACAATATATTGTTATGATAACATGATATCGTTGCCTTCAGTGATTTCCTGAAGATAAATACCAAAAAAATAACACAACTGGAATAACTACAGCAGTCACGATCGTCGATCTCATATGAATCCCGATGACATGTGCAGGTGTTGTAGGGCTGTCCCATTTCTTAGGGATAAATTTTGAAGCCCTTCCCCTTCATTCTTTGTTTCAAGGGGGAAGGGGTAGGGGTACAAAAACAGAATTGGGATTGGGCCATACTTACCTACAAGTGATAAAAATGCTTGAAACTGGAGAAAACTGACATTCATTGTAAGAAAAAAAAACATACCATAGAAGTCGGTAGTTATGTTTCCATTCAAACATGCAAATTCTATTCACAAAAGTGGACAATTTTTACAAAATGCCATAAAGCACCATTTTCATCCAATGAGTCAAAGTAATTTTTGATCAAAAATCTTCCATCAAAAATCTATAACAAAAATTTAATTTTAATGGTAAGAGAAGCCACTGTGGATTTTTCTTCTTATAAATTACTCGATGCAACACTCTCAGAAATAAATGTACCTCCAGGTATCATGATCGACATTTGTGACATGATTCTTCGCAAATAATTAAACATTTGCAAATAATCATGAAGGCTCCTTAGAACTCATTCATTCTAAAGTTTTGAATACTTCAATTTGGAACTACCTTTTAATAAAGGCCCCAACTGAGCCTTGTTTCCCCAACTAAGCCAGGTTTCTCTCAAGGTTTTTTTTCCTTCACTTCAATTGGTGAAGTGTTGTTCCTCACCACTGGCTTGCTTGGTTTAGGGACTTGGGACTTGATAGAATTGATGGATTTACTCTTCAGTGTTTGGACTTTCAGTAGTAAAAATTAAACCACACTGAAATGAACAACTGAAATTCAGCTCTGAAAACTTTGACACAATCTACATTGTAAAAGTGCTATAGAAATGAAGATGAATATGGAAGTCATGATTGTTCTCACTCAGAAGTGCTCTTTTGAGGGGTATTTATGGGTATCACTTTATTTTTATGATCTCTTTTACACATTTTGTTGATTATAAATGACACTGAATCTATATGTCAACTAATTCTCATTAGTATTAGTAGACTGTAAGGTTGGGGTTAGGGTTAGTGGATGTACTTGCAAAGTTTCATTGTCATCTAAATGTCTGTTGGAGGAGCAATATCAGCATACAGTATACTGAGCAGACAGGCTACTGTGTAAAGTTTCATAAACTAATTTTGAGAGGAGCATGTGATATGATTCAACACAACTGGCTGCTCATCTGTAATCAGTAATAACATAAACAGAGTGATTCAAGCCTATTATAAATGTATTGTTTTCTCCCTAGTGCTCTATCTTCGTCTTGGAAAAATCCCCCCTTCCACCCCATCTCCTCCTTTTCCTCCCTTTCTAAAGGGGAGCTCTCGAGACCTACCAGATCTCGGATCCCCTCATATGGTTATTGACCGGATGGGAGCCTTAGGCTCAAGTATCTCCAAGCTCAGGGTTCTCTCCCCGGACAGCATGACAAACCTGCTATAAATGCTAAGTATGTCTAAGTGGGAACTCTTGAATACTGTAATGAAGGTTTTTTGGCATGAGGTTGCAATGTAACTTATGATGAACAAAATGTGCAAAAGGGACCATCAAAAGGTATTGACAACAATTTATGTTAGGATAAGGTATGTCCCATTGCCTCTCTTTATTTTGTTCTAATCTCACTCTCTGTACTTCCTTTGTCACTTCCATGCCTTGCACAACTTGTCTCATTCTCCGCATTAGTCCCTGCCTGTGTTAGAAATCACAATACCCTTAACCTTATATACTGAACTATTTAATGAGACAGCCATTTGTAATAGTGTCCAAAACCATAGTGGACACAGAGTGAGCAGATTGAATGCAGCTTGAATGTGTCATAGACTGAAGGTGTAAAACTTCATGCTAGCTTTCTGGTTTGTGTCCATTTTTAACGAGTCCTGACTGTCGTGCAGTTTGGCATTAATGACAACTGAGATCCCACTGTGTGACATGCTTGGGATGTAAAGTCTGACAAGTAACAATCATAAAGGATTATAATAATTGTACAGTTTGCACCTGGCTTAATGTAGGGAAATGGTAAATGAGGGAGTTATTTCTGACACAACACATCTTCTCACTTCCTGTCTCTCTCCTTGTCTTTTTTTCTCTCATTTTCTACCTTACTTCACTTGTTTTTTCTTGTCTCGTTCTTGTCTGACTTCCTGTCGCATTTTTGTCCTTAATCCCTTTTTCACATTTTGGTTTTGGTCCTCAGCTGCATTCCAATCTAAATATTAAGGCTCTACCTGTCTTGTTGACTAAAATGCATGGGTTTGATTACATTACACACGTGTCCACTACTGCTTGGACAACTGAAATGGGTTTAAATGGAATTCCCTTTACCCTTAGCACTTGTAAACTAGGCACAGTGAATGCAAACCCCTGTTGTGATGCCACAATAACATTGCTTTGCAGGCCATAATCTGTCCATTCAAGTGATCGAGGGTATATACATGTATGCTTCTGTCATTAAATTGACAAAGTGGAATGTACTTCAAAATGACGATAGTGATTTCCCTGAGGAAAATTTGTTCACTTATTATTGTGAGGCATTGTGTGATTGATTGAGTACACTCCAAAAAGTCCACTATGATTTTGGACCCCTATCAATGGCTGTTCCCTAAAATACTGAACTATTTAGCGGTATGGGGACAATTTAGAATATAGTCTTTGTTTATAATCTCTGTATAATCTTTGCACCTTACTTTTTGTTTTCTGTCTCACTTCCTACCTTACTTTCATTATCAATTCCACTCTGAATTTCTGCCTTATGGTGCGTTCCCAATGCAGGGCTCACCCCCAGGACCCAATCCCTTCAAATAAACCCTCTGATGTGATTAGGGCATAGGGGTGAGCCCTTCCATATGAAATGTAGTGTTTCCTTCCTCACTTCATTTTTTTGTCTCACACCAAAGCTCCATATTTCATTTCATAACTTCCAATCTTCACTTCCTGATTTACACCATGCCATGCTTGTAATTTAAAATCACTGAATCATTGATCTCCTGGAGAGGATCTCCTCATCCACCACCAGTGTGCAGCATCCACCTGGATGATGCAGCAGCGGCAGCCATATTGCACCAGACCACACACCACACAGTGATGAAGAAAATTATGATATGGGAATGGTTAGGAGGCCATTGATAGACATAGGCCAGTGGGCAAATTTGGCCAGGATGCCGGGGTTAAATGGGATTTTTAATGACCACAGGAGAGTCAGGACCTCGGTTTAACGTTTCATCGGAAAGACTGCTCTCTCTGAGCAGTATAGAGTCCCCGTCAATATACTGAGCATTAGGACCCACACAGACTACAGGTTGAGCGCCCCCTGTTGGCCTCACTAACACCACCTCCGGCAGCAATCTAGCAGACTATGTAAGAGTTGCAGAGAGCTAGCTGCCGGCAACTATTTACATTTTTTTTTATACATTTAAACCTTATTGGCTTGAATTCACATCCATTGGGTTTTAGCCCTAAAAACTGCCTGATTGATGTTGCGAACTGGGATTTTCTTATTATATTATTTTTATGTATATCTATAAACACATTAGTTTGTAATGCAAGTAGTTTGACTGTTTTCTACCGTTATTGTTATTCCTAGCCATTCTGTCCTTAGGCAAATTAATCAGAAGTCCAGAAACAAACACAGAAAAAAGAGCTTACAGAATAAGTTGAGTATGACACTAGACCAACACTGACCAGTGAAGCCAATTGGGTTGGTTTGTCCCAGCCCTAAGAAGCAAGTCATTTATAATAGGAAAAAAACAGTGGTTTCCATTTTCCTTTTGGATATAAATTAAATGAAAATAAATTCTTAAAATTTATATAGTGCTTTTCTGGACACTCAAAGTTCTTTAAGTGAAGTTTATTTATAAACTAATTTCGAGAGGATCACGTGCTTATGATTTATCACAGCCAGTCTCATATTAAGCTAATCTTTATCATACAATCATATGAGCCCTAAGCTACTATAAATAACCACAGTCTTCAGTCCACTTTATCTTCATTTGGAAGACCACTCTGCACACAACTGCACTCCAGCAACTCTTTGTAAGCAAGCAAGCAAGCAAGCAAACAAACTCCATACGTTAGCATTTCAACAACAACCATCATCGTCATCATCATCAGCATCATCATCTGCTTACCACCATTATCTTCAACTGAATATTACATCATGAACAACGACAATATCAACACTCAGGAAAACAATCAACAAACCAACATCCTGCAAGATAACCCCAATCTCATTGAATCTCTTCCCGCAACTCAACTTCTCAAAGCACCACCAGGCTCTCAACCCGAGCCCGAGGCTGCCATGAGAGGCCGACATATAACACGCTCCACATCCAATCGACTTCTCCGCCGCAGATCTCCAGCTCCATTCACTTCAAGAAATCAAAATACTTCACCTACCTCATCTTATGTATCTGCCACCTCCTCCGTCCATTCACCAAAGAGAATCACAGTCATGGAAATCAGGAAACTCCTCGTTGAACTCGGAATTCACGCACTCAGATTGCTCAATAAGCTGGAACTCCTCAAGCTTTACCACAACGCAACATCGGACTCTCATCCTTCCACAAGCCCTCCTGCCAGACCAGCCACACAGAGAAATAGTTCACGATTTACTTCATATACACAAGCCTCCCGCCCGCTACAAGAAAAGAGGAAATCCAAACAAAAACACACAGCAAGCCACTCCCCATCAAGATCGCAACACCAGGAAACCCGGCCACTTCTGATGACGTCACACACTCTCCCGCTCCAAGACTCCATTCAAGAAAACCCTGCCTTTCACCCTCTTCCTCAATCTAACTCCACCCCTTTTTCCTGCCCCCCCCCCCCTCCCTCCAGCTCTCTTATCAGTCCTCATTTCACCTCTACCTCTAATGCGCCACTTCATTGTCTTTCTTCAGCTCCTCTTGCCCCTCCTCAAAATCAAACTTTATCTTTTTCTCTCCAGCCATCTACCTCCGCTCCCATCCCATTCAACCTGAATTTCTCCTCTCAAATTCCTCCTGCTAATATTCCTCTATTTTCTTCCTATATTCCCACTGCTCACTCAAGCACTGACCCCGCCCATATTTTCACCTTCCCTACTCCAGTTTCCTCTACACGCCCCCCTTTCAGCCTGTCTTCTGCAACGGCCCTCCCTCCTCCGAATAATGCTCTAGCCTGGGAAACCTCCAGCCATCTCCAACTCTGCTCGCAACCAAATCCTTTCAGAAATTCTGGCTATTGGCCCCGGAGGCGGACCCCCACTCAACGCCTGTCCCTTCCTATTCAGAAATGATATTGCCATAAACCAGCCCCTCTACAATCTCCACCAAACCTCCCTATCTCTCATCTTACAAGCTGTAGCCCCCAGAACCCTCCATTCATACCTAACAGCATGGAACACATTCAAACATTTTCACACCCTTCATCACCTACATTTCCCAGATTTTCTCTCCTATCCATCACCTCCTTCATATCACACCTTCACACTGCAAAACACATCCAAGCAAGTTCAATCAAAAGCTATCTCAGTGGGATCCAATTTTTTTCACAAATTAATCCACGGGTCCCCCTCTGATACCATCACCGATTCGCAAACCCCCCTCCTTATTAAAGGTATTCAAAAAGCCCACCCCACCACCCCCGATTCTAGACAACCCATCACACTCAAAATCCTCTCCTCATGCATTCATACCCTACGTAAAGGTTACATTTCCTCCCACACAGCCCGCACCCTAGATGCCATGTTCACCCTAGCCTTCTTCGACTTCCTCAGATGCTCAGAATTAACAGTTGTATCCAAATTCAACCCATCACTCCACCCCACTATTTCAGATCTAACTTTGGAAGATAAGGAAACTATTTCTTTCCTTATCAAACAAAGCAAAACAGATCAATTCCACAAAGGACACTTTATTTACATTTTCAACATACCCTCCCCCACCCACCCTTTCCAAACCCTCCTAGCATTTCTAGATCTAAAGAAATCTCAAGAGGCTAACCCACTAGCCCCACTCTTTACTAATGACGCTAACCGTCCAGTAACTCGCTTATGGTTCCAAAAACACCTTAAAGAAGTTCTCCGCCTCTCAGGTTTTTCCCCTCAGCCGTTTTTCAGCCACTCATTTAGCATTGGCGCCGCCACCACAGCAGCCTTAAATGGGCTCTCCCAGCATCAGATCCAGACCCTCGGTCGCTGGTCCTCTGAAGCTTTCAAATCCTACATTCGCCTAAGTAAATACCACCTCAGGGAAGCTCACCATCCTCCCAACCCCCACACTCCCTCCCCAAGGTTCTAGGCAAACCTGAATCCCCCCGTGCCCCCCCCCTCTCTCTCTCCCTCAGTAGCTCATTTAGTAATAGCTCCTTCTTCCGCTTCTAATTCTTACTCTCCTTACCTTTCAACCTCTATCACCCCGCTACAAAATTTCTTTCCTGCTAAAACTAAGAAGCTCCGACCCTTGCAGGGGTCTCCCTAAGCTCTAACTCCTGCAGGATTTCCCCCCCCTCATATCGCTTCCTACCCTCTACAGCCCCCTTCCATGCCACCTCCAGTCTCTTCATAAACTCCTTAAATCCCCCAACCACCCCCTTAGTTCACGACTATCCCCGTCTTCCCTTACCCTACCAAGCATGCCTCATGCATTTTTCACAACCTTATCCTACACTACTACAGCTGGATGCTCAGCCTCTCAGATCCTCATAACACCCAGTCCCCACTAAAGCCCACCCTAGCCCTCCCCGCCAGGCCTCCTACAGGAGCCTCCCTTCTTCCTCATCTTGCCATATTACATCCAACTCCCTTATATAGCTCCAGTCTCCTTACCCTTCTTAGCCCTCCCTATGCAATGCCTCCCGCAAGAACCTCTTTTTTCCTTTCCATGTTATATCCAGCAGCCAGATATAGCTCCATTTTCCTTGCTTTTTGGGGGTTTTATTTCTTTTAAATATGCGGCTGCTGTCCCGAGCGATTAAATACTGCATTTTGGGGAGTTCTGAGATCCACCGAGCTCAAGCTATCCTCTCGCTCTGCGAACGTGAGGAAGCCCCGGGCTCGAGGATCCCTTGAGCTCAGGGCGCTCTCCTGGGACAGCATGCCAAACAAGCTTTTGATGGATCATCAGCTAAGTGTGAACTCTTGAAGTGAAGTTTATTTATAAACTAAATTCGAGAAGATCACGTGCTTATGATTTATCACAGCCGGTCTCGTATTAATCATTATCATCCAATCATATAAGCCCTAAGCTACTATAAATAACCACAGTCTTCAGTCCACTTTCTCCACCACCCTTCCTCCCCATTCTCCTCCTTTACCATAGATCGGGCGGCAGGGTGGCCCAGTGGTTAGCACTGTTAGCCCCACAGCAAGAACACTGCCGGCCCTGGTCCTGCCAGGCTGGTAGGTGTTTTCTGTGAGGAGTTTGTATATTCTCCCTGTGTCCGTGTGGGTTTTCCCTGGGTTCTCCGGTTTCCTCCCACCATCCAAAGATATACATCACACATAAAAATCAAGCTCTTGTCTAGCCCCCTTTTTTCTCACATGTTCCCTCAGCTACTGCAGCCGGGGAGTTCTGAGATCCACCGAGCTCAAGCTCCCCTCTCTCTCTGCGAACGGGAGGAAGCCCCGGGCTTGAGGATCCCGTGAGCTCAGGGCTCTCTCCCGGGACAGCATGCCAAACAAGCTTTTGATGGATCATCAGCTAAGTGTGAACTCTTGAAACATTTTGGGGGGTATCTCCTCATCCACATTGGATGACGCAATGGCAGCCATATTGTGCCAGGCCACACACCAGCTGATTGGTGGAGAGGAGACAGAGTGATAAAGCCAATTATGATATGGATGTATGTTAGGAGGCCTTGAGGGACAGAGGCCAGTGGGCAAATTTGGCCAGGATGCCGGGGTTAAACCCTTACACTTTTTTGATAGACATCCTAGGATTTTTAACGACCACAGAGAGTCAGGACCTTGGTTTAACGGCTCATCCACAAGCACTGAGCAGTTTAGAGTCCCCTTCACTGTACTATGGCGTTAGCACCCACACAGACCGCAGGTTGAGCGCACTCTGCTGGTCTCACTAACACTTCAAGCAGCAACCTGGCTTTGGTCCACAAGGGAAATCCCATTTTCCACAGACCTGCTTAGCTTCAGTGGGTGACCATGTGAAATTTGTAGAGAGCTAGCTGTCGGCATATTTGGCTCCAGTTTACCAGGTAGTGATGATTTTGTTTTCTTTGACTCACTGAATTGAAACAGTGCTTTATTCACAAATGTGTTATATTGTGTGCAGTATTTCAGTTTAATACACATCTTTAGATGAAAACAGTTGGTTTGTGATTCCTCAGTCTCACTACTATTGTATCTCTACCTTTTCTCTAACAGCTGTCAATGCCATTCATTTTTCTTCACTTGCTCACTTCATAAAAAAAGTTTACTTATCTTTCTCACAAACTCTCTTAGATTTGCCTTCTAATCTTATCTCCTAATCTCACCCTGCCACATCTGTCCTGCAGCACTGCCTCACAGATAGTATTCTGCCTCTAACTCATGCACAGCCTCCCAAGTCAGTAAATCTAATCGATACATTGCATCTCTCATTCACCCATCCCCCCGTTTCTTGGTGTCATCTCTGCCAGTCTGGGTCTTTCCACTTCTCCCGATTCCCTTCATCTTTCATTTCCTCTTCATGTATGGAGGAGCATGTGCCTGTCAAATCTCAACATCCTCACATACTGTAGGTCTTTGTTTCAGTTCTGCTCTCCGCACATATGCTATCTGTTCTTTCTTTGTACATCTGTTTTCTGCTTTAGACGGTGTTAATCTTGTCAACAGAAACATTCTTGATTTTGTCAGCGGTAACAAAGATAACACAAAGAAGATGCATAAACAGTTTTAATTAAAACATGTGACTGTGAGAAATAACCATATATACGATTTGTCAGCAATGGTTAACAACAAGAAAAATGTATCAAAGTTAATTTAGATTATCCAGTCATAACAATTAAGCGGATGCCAACAATGATTTCAGTCATAACCGGTGTTTATTGGTACATGGCTCTTGTACCAAAGTTCAGTTTTTTTTATTGTGAATGAGAAAACAGACTCTGCTATCCGTGGGTGATGAAACACATAGATTTGTGATAGTACACATTCATCTTTGTTAATGTTAGACAATAACAATACAGTCGTTAATTGTTAGTCCTTGTTGATTCATAGTGCATTAATGTTAACAAGCACATCCCACAATAATCATATGTTGGGTCAGTAGGTGGTGAGTCTTTTATGATTGTTTTTAATGTTTTTATTATAAAAGTGACCCAATTTAATGCGTATTTGACCATTTTTGAAAGTGTTACAAATTGTACAATAAGCTCAACATGTTTTAGACCTCATTTTAAAAAAAATAGCATTTTGCCTTTGTCAGGGTCCGTCTATTAGTCCAATGACGGAACTAACAGCATGGGTAAAGGTTAAATGCATGTGAGCCTTTTTAGCACATGCGAAAAAAATTAATTTTAATTCGTTTCCAGCTCAAAATTTTAGCTGACGCCACTTCATAATAATTTTAATTTAGATTCATCTAATTCAAGCTGATCACCTTATAGGTTGTAATTTAGATCGATTAACCTAATAAATCCTTATTTTCAGTTAATGGTTCATCGTTTAGCCGAAGTTGCTTAGAGTCAGTATGCTGGCCAGTTACATCTGCTCATATACGTAACCTCACCAGTTTTAGGTCTTAGATAGAGGATATAACTGTAAACTAATTTCCTTTAACCCTCTACTGCACGCATTATGATAGATCTATAAAAAATAAATTTTGACTGTTCTTCTTTTCTTAAAATTGCTTAACTTGAAGTGCTGTAAAAACAAAATTGAAAATTTTATTTTTTACGGTTCTTTATCATATGTTGCAATATTCAATTCAATTCAATTCACCTTTATTTGTATAGCGCTTATACAATGTAGATTGTGTCAAAGCAGCTTCACATAGAAGGTCACAGTAAATAGGAACAGTGTAGTTCAGTTTGTAGTGTTCAAGTTCAGTTCAGTTGAGCTCAGTTCAGTGTGGTTTAATAATCACTACTGAGAGTCCAAACACTGAAGAGCAAATCCAACGATGCGCAGCTCTACAGATCCTGAACCATGCAAGCCAGTGGCGACAGCGGAGAGGGAAAAAAAACTTCACTAAAGGCGGAAGTGAAGAAAAAAAACCTTGAGAGAAACCAGACTCAGTTGGGCACGACCATTTTAATTTCTCCGCTGGCCAAACGTCTTGTGCAGAGCTGCAGTCTCAGTGGCGGAGGCTGGAAGCTGGCCTCAGCGAAGACTCGTCTGTCTCTGGAGCGTCATAGGAAACAGTCTCATGTTCTCCACTCCTCCATGACCATCGCAGTAGTTGTTCAGGATTCGGCCAGGTCCAGGATATGGAAACCTTGGGATCATCTCGTCGTTGGTCTTGGATCGAATCAGTGACTCTGCATAGTCTGGGGGCCTCGGGAAGAGTATCCCCAGGTGGAAATGGAGAATAAAGAAAATAATTAGCGTAGCTGATGTTCACAGTGTATATCAGCAAGATGCATAACTATAACTGTGTGGAAGCCCCCTAAGTGGTGCACTGAGTGTATGCTTTACTGAACAGATAGGTCTTTAATCTAGTTTTGAATTGGGAGAGTGTGTCTGAGCCTCGGACGTTATCAGGAAGGCTATTCCAGAGTTTAGGAGCTATAAATGAGAAGGCTCGACCTCCTTTACTCGACTTTGCTATTCTAGGTACTACCAGAAGCCCTGAGTTTTGAGATCTTAAAGAGCGAGTTGGATTGTAGCGAGACAGAAGATTGGTTAGATAAACAGGAGCTAGATTATTTAAAGCTTTATATGTAAGAAGCAATATTTTAAATTCAATACGAAACTTAACAGGCAGCCAGTGTAAGGAGGATAAAATTGGGGTGATGTGATCAAATTTTCTAGACCTGGTTAGAACTCTGGCAGCTGCATTTGTACTAATTGAAGTTTGTTAATAGAGGATGCTGGGCAGCCAGCAAACAGTGCATTACAGTAGTCCAGCCTAGAAGTCATAAAAGCATGGACTAGCTTTTCTGCATCTGAGATGGATAGCATACTTCGTAACTTAGCGATATTTCTCAGATGAAAGAAAGCAGTTTTTGTGACATGGGAAATATGATTTTTAAAAGTTAAATTGCTGTCTAATATGACACCCAGATCTTTTATAGTAGAGCTAACGCTAACTTTGTATCCCTCTAATTGTAGGTCGAGTTGTGAGATCTGCTGTGTACAGTATTTAGGCCCAATAAGTAATAATTCTGTTTTGTCTGAGTTTAAGAGAAGATAATTGTTGGTCATCCAGTCTTTAACATCTTTAATACACTCAGTTAGCTTGGACAGATTAGACGTCTCGTCAGGTTTAGTTGAAATATATAATTGAGTATCATCTGCATAGCAGTGAAAGCTGATCCCATGTCTTCTAATAATGTCTCCCAGGGGTAGCATGTATATTGTAAACAGTAAAGGGCCTAAAACTGATCCTTGAGGCACCCCGTATTTTACTGGGCTGATTTGTGAAGGCTGTCCATTTATATTTACAAACTGGTAACGGTCAGATAAGTATGACTTAAACCATTGTAGGGCATGTCCCTGGACACCTGTAGACTTTAAGCGATTAATAAGGATACCATGGTCAATGGTGTCAAATGCCGCACTAAGATCGAGTAGAACTAATAGCGAGATGCACCCTTGGTCAGCAGCTAAGAGTAAATCGTTGGTTATTTTCACTAATGCAGTTTCTGTACTGTGATGAGCTCTGAAACCTGACTGAAACACTTCAAAAACATTGTTGGTCTGCAGAAAGGAGCATAATTGAGCAGAAACAACTTTTTCTAGTATTTTAGATATAAATGGAAGGTTTGAAATAGGCCTATAATTAGCTAAGTTGCTGGGTTCCAGTTGTGGTTTCTTAATAATAGGTTTAATAACAGCTAACTTGTAAGGATTTGGAACATGGCCTAAAGATAAAGAAGAGTTGATAATGTTAAGAAGAGGTTCTCCTATAACAGGTAGCAATTCTTTCAGTAACTTTGTTGGAATTGGGTCCAATATACACGTAGCTGATTTAGAGCTATTTATAATTTTGTCTAGCTCTTCCTGTTCTATGATTTTAAAGCACTGTAGGTTATTTAGATTCAGAGACGTGTTTACTGGACACGGCGGTGCAGAAAGTTTAATATCTCCTATTTTCTGTGCAGAAAGTTTAATATCTCCTATTTTCTGTCTAAAGCCTTCTATTTTATCACTGAAAAAATTCATGAAGTCATCACTACTAATTTGCGGTGGAACGTTTTGTTCCAAAGATGACCGATTATTTGTTAATTTAGCGATGGTGTTAAATAAGAATCTAGGATTGTTTTGATTATTTTCTATCAGTTTGCGGAGGTGCTCAGCCCTGGCAGATTTTAAAGCCCTCCTATAGCTGGACATACTGTCTTTGTATGCAATTCGAAAGACTTCTAAATTAGTTTTTTTCCATTTACGTTCCAGGGCACGGGCTGCTGTTTTGAGAGCGCGGGTATGACTATTATACCATGGTGTAGTTTTATTCTCTCTAGCCTTTTTTAGTTTGATGGGTGCCACAGTATTTAGAGTGCTAGTAAAGATGGCATCCATACTGCTGGTTACTACATCAAGGTCATTTGCGTTTGCGGGTGCATTTCGAAGTAGAGAAAGATCAGGTAAGTTATTTATAAATTCATCTTTAGTGGACGGAACAATAGTTCTACTAGGGCGATATATCGGAGCGGATCTGCTAATTTCAGGTAAACACAGCTTATATAGTAAGAGGTAGTGGTCTGTAATATCATCACTTTGTGGTATAATGTCTACATTAGTGACCTCAATTCCATAAGACAGAATTAGATCTAGTGTATGCTTTAGGCGATGAGTTGGACCAATAACATTTTGCTTTATTCCTAGTGAGACCAGCAAGTCCGTAAACGCGAGCCCTAATGTGTCGTTAGCGTCATCTATGTGGATGTTAAAGTCTCCTACAATTAGTATTTTATCAGTTTTAACTAGTAAGTCAGAGATAAAATCAGAAAACTCTTTTAGAAAATTGACATAGGGTCCTGGAGGTCTATATATGGTGATTAGAGCGAGAGATAACATAGGTTTTTGCATAGTGTTTGGAAGGACAACATTAAGCGCTAGTACTTCAAAGGAGCTAAACATAAGTCCGTTTCTCTGATTAACATTAAGAATATCACTAAAGATTGACGCGACTCCACCACCACGACCAGTTTGACGAGCCTCATGCTTATATAAGAATCCTGGAGGAGTTGCCTCATTTAAACTAATATAGTCATTTTGTTTCAGCCAGGTTTCAGTGAGACAGAGTGCATTAAGATTGTTATCTGTTATTATTTCATTTATGATAAGTGCTTTAGGTGCTAGTGACCTGATGTTTAGGAGACCAAGCTTCATGAAATTTGTATTTTCACTTTTTAGTGTTTTTTTCTGGTTTAATTCTTAATAGATTATTTCTGGAGCACACAGTACGTTTGTTTCTTGATCTAATAATGCGAGGAACAGACACAGTCTCTATGGGGTTAGCTAGGTATGCATTACTGTTATTTATGTGGGACGAATAGGAGTCTGTGTGGCTAAATTGTGAATTTTGTGAATTTTTACTTACTAGTCAGATAGAGCGAAGTGTTCTGGTGATGTTGTCCGACAGGAGTTCAGCTCCAGCTCGACTGGGGTGCAGCCCATCAGCGCGGAAAAGCCTAGGACGCTCCCAGAAAAGATTCCAGTTATTGGCAAAGAGCAATTTCTGTTCTTCACACCATGTTAATAGCCATTCATTCAGAGCAAAAAGTCTACTGAACCTTTCATTTCCTCGGCGGTAGGTAGGAAGCGGTCCAGAAACGATGATCTGCGTGGCGGGCGAAGTGCGTCGAACCGTCTCGATCAGGCTCCTGAAGTCCTTCTTCAGGATCTCCGTCTGCCGGAGCCCGGTGTCGTTCGTCCCCACGTGGAGGACGGCGGCACCGAGGCTCTCGGCAGCGCTCAGGATAGTAGGTATCTGTGCAGAAATATTCTTAACTCGGGCACCAGGGAAGCAGAAAGTGCGTACTTTGTTACCTTTGGATGAAGTGGAGCGGACGTGGCGGACGATTGAGTCGCCAATGATGGCAACATCGCGACCCGTCTCGCGGAGAGGGGCGAAGCGGTTCTCCGTGGGGATCTCGAACACCGGAGGAGGAGACGTTCTGCCCCGGGACCTGGCAAGCACCTTACGCGGCTGCACCCAGGGGCCGTGGTAGCCGGGAGTCGGCGTGAACGACGCCTGGGTGCACCGCGTCCTCGGTGCGCTGGGCCTGGACAGAGAAACACGCGGGGTTGAAGAAACTGGGAGATTGTCGTTGTATCGGACACTTACCTCAGACGAGCGAGTACGGGTTAAGAGCAGTGCTCTGATGCCCTCTCGCTTCGTCTCCAGCGAGCGAATCTGGGACTCCACCGCTTCCAGCTCCAGCTCCAGCGCCTCCATCGATGCCTCTCCTGCACTCAAGGACAGACACGCAAGCGACATTGTACAAGGTGAAGAGCAAAGCCAGAAAGTGAGAAAATTAGTGAGTGAAAGAGGTTGGTAGCTTTAGCTGACCAGCGGTGCTAGCAGGCTAAAGCTACAAACACCAAGCGGATGCTCGAGAGACAGAACGTTTAAAAGTAGATTTGTTTGTATGAGTGTGTTAGGGGATTGTTCACCCCAAGTAGGAGAGATAAATATTTAGTGAATGAGGAGGTATTTTATGATAAAATGTAAATTGCGAATCTAAACTCCAAACAAACGCAGCGAGCTCCAAACAAAACGACACGCAACAATATGGCAACAATATGGCAACAACATCCAATAGTGGATCTAACTTAGAAATTTCAAATTTAGAACTTTCCTTATAAATAATAATTTTGCTGTTTGAAATAATTTAATTGGTGTTGATGTATTATAAGCTTTAACACAGAACTTATAAATGATACCTAAAACATAATTTCCAACAGCTTATATTCCCACAGCGTTCATTTCTTCACAGCTTCGGTGGCGAGAGTGTAAAAATTCGCTACATTGATCTCGTTTTTAAAGGGGCCATTGCAGCACATCAGCAAATCACTTACATTCCCGCATAAAAACGTGCTTTCTAGCGGGAAAATATTGCACACTTTTTATCAAATTAATTTAACAATGGAAGATTAGGTTGTTGTGTGTGATGTGGCTTTGCTCCTTCATCCAATATGTGTCCATATGTCTGAAATATTCTGAAGTCATTATAGTTATCATAAGATTCAAGCTTTTTTTAAAGAACAAAATACAGTTGAAATCAGAATTATTAACCCCCCTGAATTATTTGCCCACCCCCTGTTTATTTTTCCCCCCAATTTCTTTTTAACGGACAGAAGATTTTTTCAACTCATTACTAAACATAATAGTTTTAATAACTCATTTCTAGTCTCTGATTTATTTGATCTTTTCCATAATGACAGTACATAATATTTGACTCGATATTTTTCAAGACACTTCTAAACAGCTTAAAGTGACATTTAAAGAAATAAGTAGGTTCATTAGGTTAACTAGGCTGGTTAGGGTTATTGGGCAAGTTATTGTATAACAGTGGTTTGTTCTGTAGACTATCGGAAAAAAAGTTGCTTAAAGGGGCTAATAATTTTTACTTTAAAATGGTTCATAAAAAGTAAAAACTGCTTGTATTCTAGCCGAAATAAGTCAAACTAGACTTTCTCCAGAAGAAAAAATAATATCAGACATTCTGTGAAAATTTCCTTGCTCTGTTAAAAATCGTTTGGGAAATATTTAAAAAAGAAAAAAAAATTAAAGGGGGGCTAATAATTCTGACTTCAACTGTATATATAACATGAATGCACATCAGTATCTCACCAGTAACTTTTTAATGTATGTCCCTTTAAGAAAACATTGTAAATAACTGGAAATCCGGCGACAGCAACAATCAAACCCTTGGGAACAACTGTGGTCTGTACTCCTCTCAAGCAGTGGACCTCAACATTCCTATTGGTTGCTGCCGAACTGCGTCACAGCTCATTACCATAAAGCTGACATGATTTCAACTCTCCCACACTGGCAATGACGCGCCACCCCGCTCCTCGCCACTTCTTACCGCTTATCACCCCATTGAAAATTAATTACTTCTGGCTACTTTGACGCTCTCACCACTTTCGGTGTGAATGCACAGTTAGTTAACATTAGTTAATGCAGTTACTAACATGAACAAACAACGAACAATGCATTTATTACAGTATTTATTCATCTTTGCTAAAGTTAATAAAGGACAATACGGTTGTTAATTGTTAGTCCTGTTTTGCCGAGTTCAGACTGCATGATTTTAGCCCCGATTTGGACTCGCCAACAGGTTTTGAGAAATCGCCTACAAATGCCTGAAATCACACGTAAATCAGTGCTCATTCATGAGTGACAATCACACAAAATGAACTATCAAGGACGCGATATAAGAGAAACGCCTATGAGTTGCCGGTGCCCGTGATATACAGTTTTTGGCATGCTAAATATCTGGAGCTGTCGGCGATTCAGATCATGCAGTGTGAAATGAGTTTCAACTAAAATAACATTGGCGATAATTATTGGCATTACCTACAGCCAATAATAGAGCAGCATTCACTAGTGTGGGTATCTGCAGGCCAGCGGGAGGTTAAAAGCGATCATGTTCAGTTTATTTGAACCCAAGAAATGGAGGAAAAACTAGAGTAAATTTGGCAGCAGCACCGTGTCTGTTTGAGGCATCATCTGAGCAATACCACAATCGAGTCGAAAAGTAAAAAAAATAGGAGAAATTGCTAATTCTCTTCAAAAGCCAGGAGATCAAAATAAGTACATTTTCTAAAGCTAAAGCCTTCCTTTTCAAATATGTAGTTAATAGCGAAATATACATTATGTGACCTCGCATTGTTTCCATTTCACTTCTCGCGCTTGTTTGGTTGTGAGACGTGGTTTGGATAAAGTTGTCTGCAATTGTTCCTATTTTAAAGTCATGCAGTGTGAACCCCCTGTTGCCGATCCATCCAACAGTGTAAACAAAGCATCGACATAATGCATAACCAGATAGTCATGCAGTGTGAAAACATCTGTGACACGACTACTTTGAAAATCATGCAGTCTGGCATTAATTGTTAACTCATAGTGCATTCATGTTAACAAGCACATCTTTAGATTTTAATAATGTATTAATAAATGTTGAAATTAACAAACTACAATTAATAAATCCTTTCCAAATATTGCTCATTATTAGTTCAAGTTAGTAAATACATTAATGGAACCTCAGTGCAACCAATGTGTCTGAACTATTAACTAATGCTTAAAGGCACGACATGTAAGCATATCTGAAAACCACCAAGAAATATCCACGGCCTAAATGTTTTGAAGAACATTCAAATCAAGCTATTTTTAAATGAATTTTAAGCTAGTTTATGATCACACTTTATTTTGATGGTCTGTTTGTTGAATTTAAGTTAAATTGCATCTACATGTCAACTAATTCTCATTAGATTATAAGTAGACTGTTAGGTTGGGGTTAGGCTTAGTGTAAGATGACATGTACTTGCTAAGTTTCTTATAGTCAGTTAAATATCTGTTGAAGGAGCAGTATCTACAGATATTAAGCAGACAGTCTACTAATACTCAACTAGACCATCAGAATAAAGTGGTACATAGTTTATTGTTATGCATGTTGTTTCAATGCTCAACCTAAAAAGTGAAAGTAAAAGTAAACTATAAATAATTCTAAACAATAATAATAAAATAACCTAAAAAGGTTGCAGTGTCCTTGGCACAAGTCATTAAATAAGTTTTGGTGGATGCCACTGTAATGATGCATTCCTAGTTGGGGGAACTTGGCGATAAAGACTTCTCTTGGGCTTTAGAAAAAATAAAAAAACATGTTTTCCAATCCCAATGAAGCAAAGATCTCCAGGTCACATACCTCCTGGGGTGTGCACCAGCCCAAAAAACTGCCATCTAGATGAATGGGAATGTACATATAATACACAGACCTATTTAGATGGGGCTTGGGTGTTCGCAGATGTTCCTTCAAAATGCCTTGATGAAATACAGACTAAATTGGAGGACGTTTTCATCCAAGAAAACAATCTGTTTTCCATCATATGGCAGAACTGTGTCCTTGATTCCTCTCTCTATCTCCTGGATTTTCTCCTCAGCTTACATCCTTCATTGTTGTTTGCTTGCGTATATCTCAAACTCAATCTCATGTGGGTGTCTGTTCCCTCAAGTCTCCAGTTTCTCTTCTTTGCAGTCTCTTAGACACCTCAGACTTGAACGGAAGTGCCACAACAATCAGTATTTCGCCAGGCTCATGCCTTCTCAGATTTTTCTCTCTCTTACTCTGTCCTTTTTTTTGTGTGTGTTTGTTTCTTTATCAAATTCTCACATCTCCACTGGACCCAATTAAAATTTCCAAGGCCTTTAAAGTCGAAAAACAAATTAACCTATCGTGACTCGTCAGGTTCAACGAGTGCTAGTTTAAATGTCTTACTTTTCTTCTTTTCGCTTGCTATTATTCTCACGAAATGTTTAGCAGTCCTTGTTTCTTTTAGTAATAAACAACACTGATTATGTCCAACACGGGAACATCGCTTTCTGGCTTAAAAGGCTCTTTAAATCTGTGTCCATCCCACTGATTCATCTCATAACAGCTTGAAAAGGGAACGCTCTCTATTCTCTGTGTTGAACTATGGGCGCCAGCTGGGCAGAGAGCCACATTTTACTTCTGATAATTACAGTACAGTAGATTTTCTTCATACAGTGTATTGAACATTAACTCCAATGTACTCTGACTCAGTTATTTTCTTACATGGTGTTATATGCACTGTTAATGCTGAGTCAGCAGCAATCTGGAAATGTTATTTTAAAAATAAAGTGTCCAAAACTGAAGGCTTTCTGCCTGAGTGCCCAGTCAGTCACCGAAGTGGCCAACAGAATTTATGTTTGGAGTTCTTAGCTAAGAAAGACTAGCTTCAAACACACTGTAGTGTTGTGTTTAATGGTCTAGAACAAATCGAAGAGGTAATTCAGATAATATCCAATAACTGCAATGATTATTTCTAAGTAAAGATAGCATCAGAATTTGAAGACTTCATAACGTGATATTGTTAACATATTACCATATTTTAACTTATTTATTTAGGATTGCTATTTTTGTGGCATTTTGATCGCGTCATAAAATAACATCATATGTGCATTATAGTTACACCTATGGGAAAATCCATGGGAAACAACTATGGGAAATAATGTATCTCGTTTTATTCATAACTGTGTATACATGTTTCTTCTCAGTGTCATATTTTCTTAAATTAATTTAGCAAGACAGAAATTCATACATAAAGGCAATGGCTGGTTAAGTTTGGAGCCAGATCAGTCTCAAAAATAATACATTTATAAAACAAAATTCATACATGCACAGTACAATATGCATTTACAAAATCTAATTTGTAAAATAAAAACACAATTCACACAATTCGGGAATTCACAAGTAAAAAAAATGGATTTGTGTAAATTATAAATCATGTTTCGAATTTAAACATTGGATTTGTGTTGTTTTTTTTTATCATATTTTGAATTTACGAATTGGATTTCTGTATTTATTAATCAGGTTTTGACTTGACGAATATGGTTTGTGTACTTTTGAATCGTGTTTTGAGTTTACAAATTGGATTTGCATATTTTTTAATCATGTTTTGAATTTACAAATTGGATTTGTGTATTTACAAATTGTGTTTTGAACCTACGAATATAATTTGTACTTTTGAATCGTGTTTTGAATTTACGAACTGGATTTACATATTTTTGAATCATGTTTTGAATTGTCGAATTTGATTGGTGTGTTTTAGAAATGTGTTTTGAAATTACGAATTGGATTTGTGTATTTACAAATTGTGTTTTGAATTTTCAAATATGGTTTGTGTACTTTTGAATCGTGTTTTAAATTTACAAATTAGATTTGTGTTTTTTTTAATCATGTTTTGAATTTACGAATTGTATTTGTGTTTTTGATACGTGTTTTGAATTTACGAATCATGTTTACAAATCATGTTTTGAATTTACGAATATGGTTTGTGTAATTTTAAATCGTGTTATGAATTTACAAATTGACCTAGCATATTTTTGAATCATGTTTTAAATTTACAAATTGGATTGGTGTGTTTTTGAATCAGGGTTTAAACTTACGAATTTGATTTGTGTACTTTTGAATCATGTTTTGAATTTACAAATTGGATTTGTGTATTTACAAATTGTGTTTTGATTTAACGAATATGGTTTGTGTGTTT
Source organism: Danio aesculapii (assembly GCF_903798145.1). Classification (NCBI taxonomy): domain Eukaryota; kingdom Metazoa; phylum Chordata; class Actinopteri; order Cypriniformes; family Danionidae; genus Danio; species Danio aesculapii. The sequence continues at coordinate 51,493,712 of NC_079437.1, read as the reverse complement.
TGTAATTATGAATTGGATTTACATATTTTTAAATCATGATTTGAATTGTTGAAGTGGATTGGTGTGTTTTTGAATTGAGTTTTGAATTTACGAATTGGATCTACATATTTTTGAATCGTGTTTTGAATTTACAAATTGGATTTGTGTTTTTTTAATCGTGTTTTGAATTTATGAATTGGATTTGTGTCTTTGATACGTGTTTTGAATCTACAAATTAGATGTGTATTTACGAATCATGTTTTGAATTTACGAATATGGTTTGTGTACTTTTGAATTGTGTTTTGAATTTACAAATTGGATTTGTGTTTTTTTATCGTATTTTGTATTTACAAATTGGATTTGTGTTTTGTTAATCGTGTTTTGAATTTACGAATTGGATTTGCATATTTTTGACTCATGTTTTGATTTTACGAATTGGATTTGTGTTTTTACAAATTGTGTTTTGACTTTACAAATATAATTTATGTACTTTTGAATCGTGTTTTCAATTTACGAATTGGATTTACATATTTTTTAATCATGTTTTGAATTCTCAAATTTGATTGGTGTGTTTTTAAATCGTGTTTTGAATTCACTTATTGGATTTACATATTTTTGAATCATGTTTTGAATTGTTGAATTGGATCAGTGTGTTTTTAAATCGAGTTTTGAATTTATGATTTAGATTTGTGTATTTACAAATTGTGTTTTGAATTTACAAATATAATTTGTGAACTTTTATATCATGTTTTGAATTTATGAATTGGATTTGCTTATTTTTTAATCATGTTTTAAATTTACAAATTGGATTTGTGTTTTTGAATCGTGTTTTGAATTTACATATTGGATTTGTGTATTTATGAATTGTGTTTTGACTTGACGAATATGGTTTGTGTACTTGTGAATTGTGTTTTTAAATTACGAATTGTATTTGCACATTTTTGAATCATGTTTTAAATTTACGAATTGGATTTCTGTGTTTTTGAATTGCGTTTTGAATTGGATTTTGTAAATGTGAATTGTGTTGTGGATATATGAATTATATTTTCTAAATATTTTCATTTTTGAACCTGATCTGGCTCTATAATTAAGAGGTATCAGTAGCAGCTTATATAGACTTACCTCTACACATGCGATTCTAATTTTTGATTCTAGTGTCTCTCATGCTTTTTTACATCCTTCTATCTAACCAACTTTGTGTGTGTGTGTGTGTGTGTGTGTGTGTGTGTGCGTGTGCGTGTGTGTATATATACTCCATTGATTATAAGTGAGTTGGGATGAACTGGGCTCCTTCACACAATTGTCTTGTGGCAGGCGAGTGATGGATTTTGGTCCTTCTGCAGTCATCTTTGATTAATGGGAGGAGACCACAGTGGACAGGCCAGAAGACTGCGATCAATTCGCCAATAATTCCATATTTACACATCATCAAAAAGTGGAGAAGAGAGAAATGATAGTTGAAGACACAGGAAGAGCAGGTAATTAGTCACAAGAATCCACATTTAATGAGCAGGAGATCCGTTAACCGAGGATAACTAGAAGAACTTTGAGAGCCTGGATGGATGAGCAGTAGACAGACACACTTGAAAATCTGCAGTCTGCTGAAAGATCCACCCATCAATCACACCCACCCACCCTTGGCAAGTTCTTAAATAATCGGACTAAATTGCTTGTGCTTTCCTCTAGTTACAAGAGATTAGGCTCCCAGCTCAGTTTAACACGTTCAATCAGGTTTATACTACTGGGATGTTGAATGCTTGATTCTGATTGGCTTATGAACATTCTAAAAGGATCATTAAAGGCATAGTTCACCTCAAAATCTAAATTTACCTATTCACCCATGTGTCTTTCAAGATGTAGGTGACTTTTTTCTTCAAAGGGTTTTAGCTAAATCTGTAGTGCTTGGTGATTCATATGGTTACAGGTTTTTAAGATTAAAAATATACACACAAACATATCCAAATCAATCCCTGTGGCTCCTGATGATACGCTGAATGATCGGTCTGTGTGAGAAATTTAACATTATTTACAATATTGTTAGCTTTAATCCAAAGAATAGTCAAACAGTTCTCAGTGCATGTGTGAATGTAATTCAATGTAGTCCTGTTGCTTTGATCACAAATCATTATTTGAATCACAAAGGACAAAGGATTTAGCTAAAAAATCTTGTTCTGCTGAAGTCACCTACATTTTGGATGATATGAGGGTGAATTTAATTGCAATTTTTCATTTTCATGTTAACTATCCCTTTATCATTATTTTTATAATTATCATGTATGGTAAAGACATCATTCTAAAAATCGATCTGAATGTAAAACAGAAGAGCTCACACCACCTCTTGAAAACATTTGGTTATACCTTGTGAATTAATAATTAAAAACTACACAGAAGTTATGCAAGGAGAGTAGACAATTGAAGTATACTAATAAATGCACCTCAGATATCTTGTGCTTGTATTGGCATCTTTGAGTTGCCTCCTTTACACATCCTTTGATAATATGTTGTGTTGTTTTTGTTAGAAATCGCTAAATTCTAGATTAGATTGATTATACACGACCTGGATTCATTGGTCAGATGTGCGAATAGCGCCCCTGAGGACATCTGCTGGTTACAAGGGGGTAATTCCAAGCCAAAAGCAGCTGAAAATAAACAGTTCAATATCATTGGACAGTGTGGATAGAATACTATTTATTGGAACCTTTTAATTTATGGTTATCATGCTTGGTGTGAACGGGCCTTAAGGTGTGCAATTATTTTCACATAAACAATCTCAGAAATCAGAATACTTTGGATGAGATTTGTGAGAAACTATTATAAGACAAATGAGCTCTCCGAGGACAAAAACTTGAAAAATGTCTGAAATACAACATCTGAACAGTGTCTTTAGGTGTGGTGAGAGTTTTACTAGAGAAAATACATCAATTAATATATTAGGAAATAATTAATATATCACCACCTAATAATTGAATGGCCGATTAAACATCTTGTTTCGATTTCACTGAAGTGAAGTTTTCAAACTAGTTTCGAGAGGAGCACGTGATATGATTGACCGCAGCTGGCCACTCATCTACACTCACTAGTTAGCCAATCAGATTAACTCCAACTCACTATAAGTAGCCTAGCTAGAACTACTCTCTCATCTTCGTTTTCCGAAGAAAGCACACAGACCCAGCTCTTCTACAATCTTCAACTTCAAAACATCTACAACCATACCTACTACCCTACCTTCCCTGACTACTACAACTACAAACAACAACAACAACAACTACAACAACAACAGCAGCAGCAACAGCAGAAATTCATCTTCAACGGACACAGCAAAGCAGTATAAAGATCTCATCATACCAACAACAGCAACATGGAAAGATCTGATACAGCCGCTCTCCCAGAAACACCAGCACAAGAACAACAAGCTCCAACCGGAAACCAACCAATCTCAGAGGCTCCCATAAGAGGCCGAAGGCCTATTCGTTCAACAGCTACAAGGACCCTACGCCGCACGCTATCTCCCTCTCTTATCACTCCAAATCGCAACCTACCTTCTCCAGCTTCATCTTACGCATCCGCCAGATCTTCATCCCCCACCTCCAACAAGATGACCATTTCTGAACTTCGCCAGACCCTCATAAACGCCGGAATTTCCATCCCCAGCCGCTGCAATAAATCCGAACTACTAAAACTCTACTAAACCATCCCGTCACCAACTCCGCCCCCCCAGGACAACAGAGCTGCTCGCTCCCGCCACACCCCCTATCCTCAACCCACCACTGCACAGCAAGCAAGAAACCTCCCCGGACCTCCAAAGAAAGCAACCAGAAAAAGCAATACAAAACCATCCCAAGTTACAGGACAAACTGCTCCCTCTAACACCACCTTCCAAAACACCGACAATCCACCGGACAATTACGCCACTCCAGGACTTTCTACCCCCTTCCCCTGGCCTCCAGCTCCACATTCTAGCGAAAACTCCAGTCCTATTCTTCCATCTCTCCCCCCCACTCTCAACCCTCCCCATTTCGCTCTCTCATCTAATCTTCCTCATTCTTCAACCCAGCCTATTTCTACTCAAACTTTTCCTACAAATCCTAACACTCTTCCTCTGCCTACTCAATTTCCCTCTGCAAATATCCCCTCTTTTTTCTCCTCTACATCCATACACCAAGCACCCACATCCTTTACTAATCCTCCCCAACAGTCTACCATCCCTCCTAACATATCTTCCGCACGACCCCCCTTCACCCTAACCACAGCCACGCCCCTTCCCATTCCGCTTAATGCTCCAGTCCTGGAACCAACTCCGATCTCCAACGTCATCAAGAACCTCATCCTATCAGGTGCCGACATAGACCTTTCTACACTCCTTTCACCCATAGCACCTCCCTCGGCAGAACGACAGGTGGATTGCGGCGAATTTACCTTTACTCTCAAATCATCAGTTAGCTCACAACCTCGTACACTTTCAATAGCTGAATTCCACATAGCTTTCGCACGTTACACAGAAACCATCTGCTCAGTTTTTCCCCATAGGAGGCTATGGGGGAACACATTTTTACACATACCATAAATTATTCTCTGCAAAATGCGCCATTCGCGTCACTCAGTGGAATCAATGCCCATATTGGGGGGCTATGGACACCGATCTCCACAACAGAGTTTTCTTAGGATGCCGCAATCTTTCCTGCGCGGTCTGCCGTTCAAATACACACCCGACCACTTCTTGTCCCTTCATAATCCCTTCCGCAGATAAAGAACTACAAAACCCAAGATCCACCAGCTATGTACCCCGCCCCTCTACCTCTGCTATCCCCGCTCTACTTCCTCCTCTTTCATCCCATAACCCTCCCTCTTCTGCAACCTGCAATAATTTTAACATAGCAAGATGCTTCCGCAATCCTTGCAAATTTATACATATCTGCAACTACTGCGGCGGCGCACACGCACGTGTAGTTTGCCAAGTTTTGAGAGCTAATAAAAAACAAAGAAATTACTTGTCGACTCCTGTCAATATTTCTAACCTTTACTCTGAATTACGATTGCACCCTGATCCTAACTTTTCTGAATTTCTCATTTCAGGTCTGTCTAACGGATTCCACCCAGGTGTTTCGACTCTTCCTTCCTATAACCTCGCATGTCCTAATCTACAATCCGCCAACGCTGAACCAGAAGTGGTGGAGAAATTAATCAAGAAAGAGATCGATAATAAATTTATGATCGGTCCCTTTCTTGCCCCCCCGTTCAGCACATATCGGATCAGCCCAATCGGAGTTGCAACCAGAAAATTTTCCGGGAAAAAACGATTAATAATTGACCTGTCTTCTCCTCATAATTCCGCATTTTCAAGCATTAACAGCATCATTTCACCAGACGAATTCTCTCTGAATTACCACGACATAGACCATGCAATCCATTTAATTAAACTCGTCGGCCGCAACGCTTGGCTCGCTAAAGTCGATATCACGTCAGCATTTAAAATCATGCCTTTACATCCCAAGTTCTGGCATCTTTTTGGCATCAATTGGAAATCTCAATTCTACTTCGCAGTCCGTTTAACTTTCGGCTGCAGAAGTAGCCCCAAAATATTCGACATGCTTTCAGAAGCCATATGCTGGATTCTCGCTAATAACTACGGAATCCCACACGTAGTCCACCTCCTAGATGATTTCCTCATCATCTCTCCCCCAAATACTCCACAAGCTCAAAACCTAATGACCACAAAAGCAGTTTTTGCTAAACTTGGTATCCCCCTCGCGGAGGAAAAAACCGCCGGCCCTAGTACCTGCATAGAATTCTTAGGCATCAATTTAGACTCTCAAAAACTTCAAGCATCCTTGCCTAAAGAGAAAATAGATCGAATTATTTCTCTTTCTTCATTATTTTTGGAGAAACCAGAATGTTCTAAGCGCGAACTGCTGTCAATATTAGGACACCTAAATTTCGCCATGCGCATCATACCACAAGGACGACCCTTTGTCACTCACCTCCTCCAACTCGCAGCATCAGCTCACAGTTTAGACGAAAACATACCCTTATCCGATCCCTGCCGCAACGAACTCAGCCTTTGGATTTCCTTCCTTAAGTGCTGGAATGGCTGCTCATTCTTCTACAATGATTTAATTTCTTCCCCCGTAGATATCCATCTTTACACTGACGCCGCCCCCTCCGTAGGATTCGGCGGTTATTACCAAGGTCGATGGTTCGCCTCCGATTGGCCTCCACAAATGACGGAGATTCCCTCTCATCAACATTCGTCCGCACTATTTGAATTATACCCCATAGTAGTCGCAACTTTATTATGGGGAGCTGAATGATCTGCATCCAGTATTCTCATCCATCGTGACAATGAAGCCGTTGTTCACTGCATCAATAGAGGACGCTCTCACTCTCCCGCCTTAATGCCGCTTCTCCGTCGCCTCATTTGGACTTCAGCCAAAAAACAATTCATTATAATTGCTGTACATGTTCCTGGTTTTCATAATCAAATTGCTGACTCTCTCTCTCGTTTCCATTTTCAGAGATTCAGGCTATTGGCGCCAGAGGCGGAGCAACACCCGACTCCCATCCCTCCATATTCAGAGATGATATTCCAATAAATCATCCCATGCACAATCTGCACCAAACATCTATATCTCTAATTCTGCAGGCCTTAGCTCCAAGAACATTACAATCATATCTCACTGCATGGAAAACATTCAAACACTTTCATTCCCTATACAACACTACATTCCCTAATTTCTCCCTTCTTACAATCACATCATTCATCACATATCTACATTCAAATAAACACATCCAAGCCAACTCTATTAAGAGTTACTTAAGTGGTATTCAATTTTTTCACAAACTCATGTACGGCTCCATTTCTGATTCTATTGCTAATTCACAAACCAGCCTTCTCATTAAGGGCATCCAGAAAACCCATCCCCCCCTCCCAGACACCAGACTGCCCATCACACACAATATACTCTCCAAATGCATTTCCACTCTCAGAAAAGGCTACCTATCCTTTCATACAGACCACACTCTAGATGCTATGTTTATTTTAGCCTTTTTCGGATTTCTTAGATGTTCCGAATTTGCAGTAACTTCCAATTTCGATCCCTTTATTCACCCCACCATCGCAGATCTGACATTGATTGACGAGGAAACAATTTCCTTCCTCATCAAGCAAAGTAAAACGGATCAATCCAGAAAGGGACATTGCATCTACATATTCAATATCCCATCCCCCACAAGCCCATTTCAAACACTCCTAGCTTACATACAATATAGAAAAACACTAAGCTTAAGTCCCCTAGCCCCCCTTTTCATAGATGACGCACACCACCCAGTGACACGCTTTTGGTTCCAAAAACACCTCAAAGCAGTCCTCCACCATTCAGGCTTCCCATCAGGATCATACTCCAGTCACTCATTCAGAATAGGAGCCGCCACCACAGCTGCACACAAAGGGCTATCTCAACAACACATACAAACACTAGGAAGGTGGTCTTCTGACGCCTTCAAATCCTACATTCGACTCAGCCACAGCCATCTAAAGGAAGCCCAAAGGACCCTCACCAGCAGACACCTTAAACCTAGCGGCCAAGGGCACGAGCCCAATCCAGGGATAAGCCTAGACACAGCCATCCCAGCTTCCAGAGGGCGGAGGAGCTCCTCAGCCACCCAAGGGCGCGAGCACGACCCAGCCACCTAACCCTCCCTTCTTCCTTCTGGCTCTGAGTCGCACTCAGCTTTCTCTCCCTATTCACGCACCTAACTCCAGCAGGAGTTTTCCCGCCCAGACACCCCCTGTCACCCCGCCCCCCCTGGCCGCTGCCACAGAAGTCTTCACCACCCCTCCACCTTTCCCTGACTTCTGTAGGACCCTGCCCCCCCCCATGGCTCTGACTCCCGCAGGAGTGTTACCCCGAGCTTCGGTTCCCGCAGGAATCATCTCACAGCCCCTCCCCCAACCCTAGCTTTTACATATTATAAGTCATTTTAGCAATGACATATAATATTGCCTTTATTTTTCTCTCTGTTTTGATTTTATTTATATAAATTCATATCTATATGCACCCACGCATATAAATATTAATTTATATATAGCGCTGCCACCACCACGCTCTGTTCCCGCAGGAACTCCCCCAGAGCACCATTCTGCCCGTCACCCTCCAGCAGGAGTCTTCACCTCCCCCTCATCTCTCCCGACTCCTACTGGAGCTGGCCAAAATAGCTCAACCAACCCCGAGCTGTGACACGAGCACGAGTCACGTCACCGACCCTCCCCGGCCCTAGCTTATTTTATTTTCTTAAACATTTATTTTACACATTTACCTTTCCTTTATTTTATTTCATTTATATATATGTATATATATATGCACCCACGCATATAAATATACATTTATATATAGTGCCGTCACCCTCAAGCTCTAACTCCCGCAGGAGTGGTCCCGAGCATCGACCCCCGCAGGGGTCATCGCCCAACAGCCATTCACCCTTCAGCTGGGGCATTCACCTGCCCTTCCTCTTCCCGACTCCAGCTGGAGATGGCAAATGCAGCTCTATCTCCCGCAGGAGTGCCCAGGAGCTTCGACTCCCGCAGGAGTCCAAAAATCGCCCCCCCCCCAAGGCACTAGATTACCCCATTATATATTTATATATATATATATTTTCATATATACATATATATTTATATATAGCGCTGCCACCTCCCAGCTATATCTCCGCAAGGAGTGTTCCTTGAGCAATCTACTCCTTGGAATCCCTGCCCCACGCCAGCCCCCTTCACCCCCCTCTTATCCAGCTGAAGTCCTCAAGTCCCCTTCCCCATTTTTAACTACCCCAGCAGGATTCCTGTCCATCCCATGGCTCTAACCCCCGCAGGGGTCTCCCCGAATCTACTCCCGCAGGAGTATTCATAGCCCATGCCAACCCTGCTCGGGCTCCCGCAGGAGTCCGTATCATTCTTTGCTCCCACAGGAGCCCCCTTTACCTTTCTTTCTGTAAAACCACTATATCCAGCAGCCGGATATAGCCTTCCAAGCCTTTTGGGGAGTTTCTTCGAATACACGGCTGCTGTCCCGAGTCTCCTGCATTTGGGGAGCTCTCGAGAACCACCTGATCTCGTACTCCCCTCATATGCTCTATGGACCAGGCGGGAGCCCTGGGCTCACCTATCTCCGAGCTCAGGGTTCTCTCCCGGGACAGCATGCCAAACTTGCTAACAGTTGTCAAACAATATCTAAGTGTGAACTCTTGAAGTGAAGTTTTCAAACTAGTTTCGAGAGGAGCACGTGATATGATTGACCGCAGCTGGCCACTCATCTACACTCACTAGTTAGCCAATCAGATTAACTCCAACTCACTATAAGTAGCCTAGCTAGAACTACTCTCTTATCTTCGTTTTCCGAAGAAACCCCCCATCCACCCCTTCTCCTCCTTTTTTCTTTTACCACGGGGAGCTCTCGAGAACCACCTGATCTCGTACTCCCCTCATATGCTCTATGGACCAGGCGGGAGCCCTGGGCTCACCTATCTCCGAGCTCAGGGTTCTCTCCCGGGACAGCATGCCAAACTTGCTAACAGTTGTCAAACAATATCTAAGTGTGAACTCTTGAAATAAATAAATAATGAAATAAATAAATAAATAAATATCAAACAGAAGTACATTGTAGTGTCAACATGATCTCAAGGCAATTTGTAATTTTTTGATTCAGTGGCTAATTTGTATGAATTCGTACAATCTCATTTGTACAATTTAGAATGATTTGCCCCAATGACGCTTTAGGGACGGGGTTGGATGCCACGTCTCCTTTTTTAAAATCGTACATTTTCATACTACTCGACTCATATAAATTCGTACAAATTAGCCACTAAACTGACAAAGGGTAAAATAGTTATGTTTCCTCATGAGATCAGGCTGGATAGTGCTGTTTCTGCTTAAGAGTAAAGCTGCGCTCACACTGCACTTTTCTCCCCATAGACTTCTATTCATTTGTACGCGAATGCGTCAGACCGGAAATGCAAGCTCATGCAATAAGTTTCACTGCGTTGGAAAGTTCAAGCTTGGTGAACTCTGACCTGTGAAATCGCATCACATGATTGTGTTAGATCAATCGAAGATCAAAACATGACGTCTCTGGACAGGAATTTAAAACATGGACCAATCTCTCGCCTTTTTTAACGTTTAATCATCTTGTTTAATCCCGTCCCTTTTCGCAGTGCTGTACAACAGAATTTCGCACCCACAAACTCTAGTGTGACCACAGCATAAGGCTTCATTAGCAATGTTTGGATTTACTTAATATTATAACCAAGTAGAGACACATCTTGCACACACTGCAAATTCTACATACACATCAGCACCGAACAGCTGATGGACCATTGTCTCTTTACAGGTGCAGGTTACTAACAAGGTAACAGTGCTAAGTACTAGCTTGGCATAAATAAACTGTCCCAGCAGACACACAACATCAATATTAACACAACACAAAAAATATTAACACAACATTAATATTAGGTTAGATTTAGGTCGCCAGCTTCCAAGGAAAATGTTATTCTAATTTCTAATAACGGCATGAAATGACGTTGATATTTGGTTGATTTTAGGTTGTGTTGGAAAGTCACCAAAAATCCAATGTCGAGCCAACATCTTAAACCAATGACATCAAATACTGACATTTATTTATCAGGTATGATAACTAAAACGTCTGATAGATGTCATATTGGTAACAACTACACAATGTCAAGCTGTTACATCATTAGATATTGATATTTTGTTGTTTTTAGGTTTCGTTGGAAATTGACCAAAATGCAACATCTGTCCCCCTTATGTTGGGTTCTGATGTCAACCCGATTTTCATTTCCAAACAAAATGCAACGTCCCAAGACATTGGGGTAAAACGTCAATCTGACGTCATGTTGACGACCTGTTCCTGCTGGGGTGTTTTTGAGGAAAAAGGAGGAAAAAAAAGTTTTCCATTTTTGACTACATCGTTGTCATCTAGCCTAAATTAATAAACCCTGGGTTAAGTGCCCATTTCCATATTTGCAGTGTAAGTGTCATTGATTCGACAAAATCAGCCTTTTTTTTACAGACTCTAGCTCTACATTCCTTCTTATCATAAATTGCTGATTGTACAATAAAGTTTATCCTGAATGGGCTTTTCAAACTATGAGTCATTCCAGCTCACATTTTTTTTCCATCACATTTTGACAGTTTTCTCCTCAAATGCTGAAATGCTTTCTTATATGCAACTTACAGTGGTTTGGTGACTGTCCAAAGCTTGTGAGTATGAGGAATTGAACTGGCTGATGGGTGTTAATCATCTATAGGCACCACTTCACACTGCACATTTGGCACCATAAATACAAAACAGCTAAAGCAGCGCTAATCCTGCTACAAAACAAGGTTTCATAACCATAATTATATGAAATATTGTTATACCCCTGTTTAAAAGCAGAGCTGAGAAATTGAAGTGCTAGTTCAGCCAAAATAAATAAATAAATAAAAATAATGTATAAGTATAAAGTTAGGTGGCCGTGTGTGGAGTGATGTCACAGTCCAACAGACAGGCCGAAAGAAAAGGAGATGGAAAAAAAAAAAAGCGAGACAAAAGAGATTGAGAGAGAATAAAGAAAGAAAAAAAAATGAGTTTTGGTTCTCGAAACACGCTGACCTTTGGTCCTCAGCCGGCTGAGGTACTCTCGTTCGCGGTGTGCGGCTACAGCACTGGCCACCCCTCAATGGATGGCTTTCTGGGCCTCTGCCCCACCCCCACCTTGTAGGCGACGGCTCCTCTGGACAACAGGCGCTCGGCAATCAACCATCCCTTTTTCTCTCTGCTCCACCCCATCGTGGTGGTCAAAAGCAGGTTATGGCTCTTTTGCAGATCGCGACAACTTTCCCGGACTCTTTCTACGGTAGTAAGCCCCTTGTCTCCTATTCCTCCCTGGTGACTCTTTAATCTCACAGACGGTAGCTGCCCCTCCAGGTTGCAGTGGACAGTGGCGAGTTCCGTTTCCATCTCCCCGGCAAGGGCTTGAGTGTCTCTTGTGGCAGATTTTGCTCAGTCCAACTTGAAATCACTGTGCCCCTCCCTCAGTGGCGAGGGCTTCATGGCAGCGTGTTTCTACTCCCTCCCAAGTTTCGGCACCACTCTAATTAAATTAAATGGCCACCTGCCCATCGGAAAGAAGGAGGCATGGAACTGACAACATTTAAATGATTTATTAAAATTAAAATAATTTATTAAAATCTGTTCCTCTCTCTGCATCCCCCTCCTTCTCTCCTCCCTTTATAGTCCAGAGCTCCTCCATAGGACTCGAGGCCGGTGTGCTACGCAGGTATCATTACATTCCCATGGCTCTTGGCCACACCCCATCAATACAAAGACCATGTGGCTTTAGTGATTCAATGAGAGTGATTAAGCGATAGGAATATTTTTGTGCCCACACAAAATAAAAATAATGACTTATGTATAGGGCACATTAACGCGTTTCCACTATCGCACCTAAAGCGAGCGAGCCAGGGCCAGTCGCGTTTCCACTGTCACTTCCAGGGCCTGATCGGGCCAAAGCAGGGCTTCCTCGGGGCCAGCATCCAGCCTTTTTTGACCCGCGGAATACCTTGGGCCAAAGAGGGCCAGCTGGGGCTTCGGGCAGAGTAAAAGGAGAGGCAGACTTTGCCCGAGTCTCTTAAAGATGGCATGCCACCATTACACTAGTTTTCCGATTGCACACAAGTACATGCGCCAAATAATTAAATATAGCTGGTCAGTTTAAAACAGGCTATTTCATAAAACACGTTATAGGTTAGGGGTCTTTTTGCTTATGATTGCATTGCAATGTAAGGCTGTTGCGTAATTTCTAAGGGACATTTCTTTGCTGCGTCCTCATGTTTCAATAACGCATAATAATCTTGGTAAATAAAATAAGGTTGGCAAGAGAAAAATGAAATTTAAATACATGTAGAGCTCTATTAGTGGATAGCTGCTGAGCGCACCGAAATATAGGCTATATTTTACTTTTTTTATATTATTTTACATTTTACTTGCTCTCATGTCCTAAAAACACTTACTGTTGCCTTTACTTAAGAGAACCGAATGATATGCAACATCCTTAAATTATTCTCTTAAATAAAGGGGAACTACCTATTAAGTGTCATATAGCCTTGGGAAAAATTAATATGTTTACGTCTCCTCGGACCATTTGGGCTGAATGTTTGACGATGTCTATCAAAAGGAGGATGTTATAAAATACATTTTATACCGAGTTATTACTGGAAAACTTCTGTGGTTTTATATTATGGGTGGTGCGCTGGGTCCCTTCGTTAGTGGCGAGACCACTCGATGTGTGATGCCAGCAGTCGGTCGGTGAGTAGCCTAAAGAAATATAATGAATGAAAATACATATGCCTGTGCATACAGAGATAATCAAATGCTGTACAATAACATGTCATTTGTTTGTTTCAGTTGTATTCATTTGAATCATTTCGTGATGATGTGATGGTGTGCTGTATTATTTATATTTACCTGCCTGATTCCCACTGAACTGGGCAGGTTATGTGATGTGTGATTCGAGGGAAGTTCTGGGGGCGGGGTTTGCATGACGGGCTGTGAGCTACTAGCCCGACAGTGGAAACGCGACATGATTTCAGCTTCACTGCTCAACCTCCTGGACGATTGGCCCAGTCCGGCCCGATAAAAGCCCTGGCTTGCACTGGCCCGACAGTGGAATTGGGGCTAATCATGAACAAGGTGGGATCAAGCACTATACTGACACTTATATACAAATTATATAGACTTCTTTTTTTTTTTTTTTTTTTTTCTTCATTAAAGCAGGGAAGTAACTAAACATAAAAGCAAAGTTGTAGAAAGAGAGGGATGGAATTGGGTAAGTAGTAGAAATGTCTCCTTTAAGTGTACTTATGTGTCATAAAAATGTGCTCTCTGGACATACATTCAAGTGGCCATTAATATTGAAGTTTATTATCTGCAAGAGCATAATGCAATTGAATGTAATTAAGTACATTTATTTTTTGACATAGTGAGATTTGCACATTGAATAAAGTTCCAGAACTTCCAATGTATTTAGATACTTTGCAACACGGCATGCCTTCTTGTGTTGCTCCTTCATTAAGATACAATGTCATGAACTTCGCAAAAATAATAATAAACATTTTTTTTTCCCTCAGAAAATCATAGTGTAATGGTCTGCACAGATGAAATATCCACTGACCCTTGAACCGCCCCGACCACTGTCTATCGTCGAACCAAACATAAAATATAACTTCATGAATATGAATGAGAGATCAGTAAGAAGATCTTACGAAACAAGTCAAACACACACACAAATGCGGATAAGCAAGTTCCGAAAGCATCTCTCTACAGCGTGGATGATGTTTCTCAGAGTTTACCGAGGCCAACTAAAGTCAGCAGTTCAGTGATACGCTGCTTTGGCCAGGGCCCTTTTACCCTCCATTAGACAAAGTGCAGGCTGGTAGGATTTTGTCCCTAAAGCCTCTGACCAGGCCAGAGAAGAAAACTCTGCAGAACTAGGATCAGAGCATATGTGTGTAAGAGATACAACCAGATCTAGCCTCTGGATTCAATTTCAGCTGATGTTGCACCCAGAGCTTCTTGCCTACAAAGCCGCTGTATGTACTGCATGTGTGTGTGAGCCAGTGTGTATTTGAAGTGTGTGGGTTTTAGGAAGTGAGAAATCCATTGAGAACAAGAGGGTGCAGGAAAATAAGCATGCCCTGTTAGCACAAATGTGTTTGTGTGGGTGTACATTAACATCTATGTGGGCTGGATGGAGGCTGAATATGCAAAGCGACGCAAACAAAAGATGATTTCTTCTTGACGGACTGCACTACATACCATTTGCGGTTTAATATGTTTGGGTAACAGATTCTCTCGCCTTACTTATTGCTTATTGATGCCTGGTCAGAACTCCTTGGTTTAACCCTATGAGTTTCAGGGTACCTCTTTAGCATGATTTTTGTTCTCCATTAAATGACACATTGGGTAATAATTTTGCCATCATTGTAAAGCCTATAGTAAAAGGCACAATATAAGATTTTTTCCTTAATATATCCAAAAACTAAAGACCAGTGTTCTATATTTTGCTGACTTATGTACTTACAGTATCCCAAATGCTTCAAAGAATGCTCAAATTCAAATAAATAAGCTATTTTATGTAGTGACATGGGCTGTGTGGCCATGCTAATGACATCACACATCCTCAATTTCCAGTTTGATTTTAAAGAAATCAGAGAACACTAGACACTTTAAATTCCCAGTGATTTTTTTCATTTATTTATTTGTAGTATTCACATGCTAGTCTTAATAATATCTATAAACTATTGTGCTCCAAAACAGTGACAAAAATTGCATTTTAAAAGATAGAAACTTCAAAAACTTGCAGTATGTCAATTCCATCTAAATAGACTAAGCTTTTTTTTGGGAATCACCTTATAGTTCAATTTCTTATCTAATCTTTTGACCAGTCACATGCTCTGTTGCCGTGGTTTCCAACCCCCGGGCCGCGAACCAGCCACAAATATTTTTCATTTTATTTATAATCTAAATCTGAACGATCTTTTATTTTGAAAAAAAAAAATACTTTGAAAATTTACCATATTCTCTTGTTTACATCTCGGTCAATCGTGCGCCAAAATTTTACTTAGAAGCTAGCAAAATGAGCAAGTAACAGACGTCTTTGGAAAGTTTCTTTGTGAAAGGGAAAAGGCCAAGTGAAGAACTCATGAACTGCCAAGGAATGGATCCGCAACCCGTTTGTTAACAAATCACGTGGATCCAGCATGTCTGTGAATGAAGAAGAACTGCTGGAGAAATCATGTTGGGGCTGTTCTCATATTGCGTCTTTTCCGCTCGCAACTTTGGCCCAATCTCAATTCTGCCCCTTAGCCCTTCCTCTTACCCCTACCCCTTGTTTTGCGCATTCACATGAAGGGGTAGGGGTGTCCCAATTCTCTTTAGCTTGAAGGCATAGGGCTAAGAAGACAGGCTAGATAATCCTACAAATTGAGATTTTTCATGACCACACTCAAAAAGATGGGGTGAGAAAATTTCCCAGAATACACCATCTACAATGGCAGCATGGCTGCACATGGAAGTAAGGAGATGCACAAATTAGTATTTTTTGTCATTATTACAAATTTTTACAACAAACAAGCATATTCTTGAATACATTCACAATGGCATTTGTGTTTTACCGTCATAGTTAAATGCTAAATCAAAAATGCTAAAATAAAATCCTGTACAACAGTCCCACAACATTCTTTTACTTGATGACACTTGAATACCCTGTCAGTCTAGTGGCTGGGAATAACCTTTTTACTGTGTCTGCTATAGACAGATAGATTCTTCCCTGTTCATCAAAGATTTACTACAGATTAAACACCCGTGCTTACATGACAAGATGTGCATGACAATCATGATTGCAATTGTATTTTGATTGATTGTGCATTCCTACCTACATTGACCATCAAAAAGTGACACCAAAAGGCCCTGACCATTTTAATGTTATGCGTCGGGAGTGTAAGATTTGATTTCTGTTATGTATACAGACTTTAGCAGTAGCTCAACTGACCTTGGATGAAAGAATTAGTCAACCTTTCTCTCATTAGCCACAGCTCAGGTAATCTCAACATGACTGTAAACATGATGCCTAAACTCGGAACCTAAAATAAAATCTAAAAATGCTCAAATTAAAAAAGCTAAATTTCACTATATATAAATCCTAATGAAAACTCCTGTACAGCAGTCCCACAACATTCTGTCACTTGATGACACTTGAATACCCTGTCAAAAAAGTCTAGTGGCTGGTAATAACCTTTTTACTGTGTCTGCTATAATGTTTTTGTTGTTTTTGTGTATTTACATAGATGAATATGGTAACAGTCTAAATGCACAATATAGTTATGATCTTATTGCCACGTTATATCATTATGAGAACATAATATATGCCTTCAGTGATCTCTTGAAGATAAATACCAAAAAATAAAGCAACTGGAATAACTACAGCAGTCGTGATCGTCGATCTCATATGAAGCCAGAAATCGCAATGACATTTGATGACGTGTGCAGGTGCTGTAGTGCTGTCCCATTTCTTAGGAGTAAATTTTGAAGGCTTTCCCCTTGGCCCTTAAATGGAGTATGGTAGAGCTACAAGAATTGGGATTAGACTTTTGTTATTTCCAATGAAAATGCGTGGCTTGTGTGTGCATATTGAGAGTGATGTAATCGCATCTACCAGGCGCACATACAATGCAGAAGTTGAAAACATCTCAGCTTTTCAGAATGCCATGAGCACACTGCGAGTCATGTGACAAGAACTGACCAGGGTCTCACATGTCCCTCCCCCTTCGAGATGCTTCTCATTTGCATTTTCATTTGATGTGTTTCAGCTCAACCACTCTCACTGGACTGTGATTAAAAACAAAACACTGTTTTGTCTGTTTTTTATTAAAATGTTCATTTATTCATTTATTCATTCATTCATTCATTCATTCTCTTTTTCGGCTTAGTCCCTTTATGAACCGCCTTATTAAAATATGGAAGAGCTATTTTGGTCCCGCCCTTTCTTCATGTTTAAAAAGTTTACCTGCACTACCATTATGATGTGACATAGTTAGATTTGATTAGAGATACATGAAACTGAACAGCGTTTGGTCCCTACTGAACATATAACTGAAGAGTATGGGATCAGATATAGATCAAAACTCTAAATTGAGTCATAAATGATGAATGTGATCCATTCTTACAGTTAGAAATACAGTCTAAATTTGACCGTCTCCTAAAATTTGAGTCTAATTAAATATAAAAATATTAATATAAATATTAATATTAATTATATATAAAAGTATTAATAAATTCTAATAAGTAACACAATTCTTTTTAGAAGCCCTAGAGAAAGCTTACATGCATTTGACCTTCGACCATGCTGTTAGTTTCATCATTGGGCTACTAGATGCACTTCTACAGTAGCATTCAATGAATGTACAAAAAACATTCAGTGAGGATGTTTGCTTTCAGTGTTACCACCCTTGATAATAGATAGATAGATAGATAGATAGATAGATAGATAGATAGATAGATAGATAGATAGATAGATAGATAGATAGATAGATAGATAGATAGATAGATAGATAGATTCTCCCCTGTTCATCGAAGATTTACTACTGATTAAACACCCGTGCTTACATGACAAGATGTGCATGACAATCATGATTGCAATTGTATTTTGATTGATTGTGCATTCCTACCTACATTGACCATCAAAAAGTGACACCAAAAGGCCCTGACCATTATAATGTTATGCGTCGGGGGTGTAAGATTTGATTTCTGTTATGTACACAGACTTTAGCAGTAGCTCAACTGACCTTGGATGAAAGAATTAGTCAACCTTTCTCTCATTAGCCACAGCTCAGGTAATCTCAACATGACTGTAAACATGATGCCTAAACTCGGAACCTGACAAGCAATTACAGTCCAGCTCTCCTATCAGCCACCTTCACACATATGTGCGCCGTTACAACTATAATTATTGTATTGCTGACCTTGTTGGCTTGAGGTCCTATTCAATATGCTGTAATTATCACTCCAGCCTTTTCTCTATGTTTTTGTGGCATTAACAATGGAGCTTTGCTTTTCTTACTCTCCCTGTAATTCAAGAAAAGAGGTTTCAAAATGAATGTGTTTTTCTTCGTATGGCAGAGGTTGTGCATGCAGCAGAATAGACATCTGAATATTTAAAGTTGATATAAAGAGCTGTCTCCGCCATATGATAACAAGTGTAAATGGGGTAAATGTTTTATGATCACTCAAATTAGTTGTAGATTAGTCAGAAGTTCTTTCACATGCAACCATTTTTCTAGTATTTGACATATGAGGTGTCATTTATTATGGGGTGTACAGTAGTAGTCCCAAAATGAAACTTTTGTCATCATTTACTTAGTTAAGTTGTTTTTTTTTCCCTCTGCCGAACACACACACAATCATTCTAAAGAATGTTTATTAGAAAGTTTATTATTATTTACAAGACCTTCATTTATGTTAAGCTGATTTGACTATAGAAATAAAGGTGAACTGAATATTGGAAACTAGAAGCCATTGACTTCCATATGACTTTTTTTCTTCTACTATTAATCAGCGGCTACCACTTAACAAAATTTATCTAAAATGTATTTAGCAGTGTTGGTCAGTAGCGTTGCTACAAGTAGGGACGCTGCTAGCTTAACTAAATTTCTCAGTAGCGTGGCGGTAGTGTCGCTGCTTTCTAAATCAAATAGATTTTCAGTAGTGAAGCTGTATTTTAGTCAAGTAGCGCAGTAGTGTCCACACAAGCTACATTTACCAACCGCGGATCAATAAGTGACAGCACCAACATTCACAGAGCTGTGAGGCCGATGCTGATGAAAGTAAATCCATATGGTGGCGAGAATGTCAATTTCTTGTTCCTGTTTTACAGTGGCCGGCTACAAACTTTTTGGTCCGCTACTGCTACCTTTCACTCTGGGGTGCTTTTCCGAAAACCATGATTAGCCAACTAAAGTCAAAAGTTGCGTCATTACAAACATAGTTCGTTGATTTGGCGTTTCCCAAATCCATTGTTCAAACGAACATTCGCAAACTACGTCGCAAACTTGTATGCTTGCGACTACACCTCTAAAGCTGAAGTTAGAAACATAGTTCCTGGTGTGTTCTATTCCCAGATACCCCCCTGTGCCCTATTAATTTAGAACATTCTAACATTTAAACTTGGAATTATAAAAAAAGGCATTAAAGTCATCACTCTTAGGTGTAATTTGCTTTCAAAGTATTTTTACAGTTGTTTTAGCGATCTTCATGTTTACAATTGCACTCCCTTTGCAGTGCACTTTTAAAACATTGATGTCATTTTGAATGCAGCCATGGCTCATGACGAAAGCTATAGGTGACCTATTATTTAAAAGCGGAATTTATGTTATGTATCTACAGAGAACAAAAAATAAACAACATACGTTAACGGTGTTTCAACAACTTTTTTGTTTTTGAGCACTTTCTAAATTTCCAAAAACCATTGTGTGTGAGAGTATAAAATTAGTCCAATATACAATTAATAGATGTATAAACATCTTGGCTATAACAAGGCTAAATTTGGGCTGCCAGTGAAAATATAATAAGTGATATCTAAGAGTAGCCAAAAAACGACACTAAAACTAGTCCACATATTTACAGGAATGAATGACCACATGTGAAGTCTGTCTAATCCAGGGGTGGACAAACTTGGTCCTGGAGGGCCGGTGTCCTCCAGTTTTGCTCCAGCACTAATCAAACACACCCGAAAATGCTAATCAGTGCCATTTCCAGCCTGGTCTTAGCTAATTTGGCTGACCAGCTAAATGACCAGCTAAAACTAGCTTGACTAGCCTGGTTTTAGCTGGACTTAGCTGGTTTTGGCTGGGCTCCCAGCCTGGCTAGACTGGTCAAGCTGGTTTTAGCTGGTCATCTCCCAGCCTGATCAGCTAAGACATGGAAATGGCTGGAAACCAGCCTGGAAGTGGCAAAACCCCTCTAAAACCAGCCTGGCCAACCAGCTAAAACCAGCCAACCAACCTAGGTAGGTTTAAGATGTTTTTTTCAGTAGGGGAGTTTGCACACCCTTGGTCTAATCAGTGATAAGTTTATTTTTGGATTGCTGTTAGACATCTACAGTATGAGAATTTTCACTGACAGCCTGAACTTAGCCTTGTTATAGTCTATGTTTACGTGTCTATTAATAGATGTCAACACCTTTCAATGTAAACACGCACTAGATGGACATTCATAACTGTTTAAAGCATCCCAGGCTCATTCTGAAAACGTACCCCAATATACATTTCTGTATAACCGGAGCACCCAGAGGAAACCCACGCGAACACAGGGAGAACATGCAAACTCCACACAGAAATACCAACTAACCCAGCCAAGGTTCGAACCAGCGACCTTTTTGCTGTGAGGCGATTGTATTACATGCTGCGTCACCGCATTACCAGTGGGGGTTTGTAGTGGACGGAATTAAAAAGTGGAGGGCAGGGGGTGTTAGGATTTGAGTCGCAGATGAAAGTGAAGAGGGTTGGGGAGTCGCAGAAGAAAGTAAAGCGTGTGAGGTGAAGGATCGGTAAAATAAGGTGCTGGATCAGATTTCAGAGGTGGAGCCAGCACAAATTAAGCCCTGCTAACAGGTAAATAAATTAGCCATTATTCAACTCATGTTGTAGTGAAAGTTTGTTCATGATTAGCACATACCTTAACTTATTATAAGTTCATAATAAAGTAACATTTAGTTTATATATTAGTACATCATTTTGCACTTTTATTATAAAGTGTTATTGCAGTTATTGATAATAAAAAGAAAAATATAATAGAAAATACAGTTAAACATCTGTGCTCTGTTAATTATTGGATATATTTAAAAACTAACTAAAGTTTCACAAGAAGGTGAACACTTTTGTCTTCAACTGTATTTGATTGATTCTCATATGTGAAAAAAGTTTCAGAGTATTAGAAGGATGGAAACAAATCTGCATTAGGACTGACCTGCACAGGCTGCTTTGCGCAGCTGCGCGAGGTTCTTGTTCTTTGTCCTGCTTGAGTGGATCAGGCAGGCTGTCGGTAGCAAAGGGACATAAAGGAGGTAGATTTCGAACTTCTACATGCTACAAGTCATTTTGATCAATGTCTGCAGCAGGACTCACTCGCTGGAGGGCAACAGGAACTGCTGAGAGATGAATTCTTCTGGATGTGCGTGTATAGGACTGCGCTGCTGGTATGTGTGCAACAGCCACTCACTTTCATTCTTTATCGCGCTGTGTGAAAGTACAGGTATGGCAGTGGTCACACCACTTGAATAAAATATTCCCACTCTCTAATAAGCGTCTTTCATCACCGCTTTTGTACGAGCTAACGAACCTGCTGTGCTAATAAAAGAGCTGACGGGTTTCACTGTATTTTGTGCAGAACTGAAAGCACCATATTCTGGCTCCGTGCACGTACAAACAGGACAAAGCCATCTAGATCTTTTTTTTTTTTATTTATTTCCTATATACTGCTTTAAATGCTTTCATAAATTTAGTGAGGTGAAAAACATTTCCTTGAAAGCCGTACATTTGTATCAGCAACGCAATCAGCAAAATGCTACTTGTGCCAAGAGCCCTTACAATACTGTAATCAAACTTTACCACCAGTAGCTGCGGTTTTCATTAAGCCAAAGACATTGAAATGCAATCTGGTACATCATGGGGATTTTCAAACTCACAATACAAGTCCTCACAATGTCATTGGTTTACCCCTACAGAGATTTTCACCCCAATATTACAGTTTTGAAACATTTTTATTTATACTGTATGTTCTAGTTTTTATTTCCTTTAATACACATGATGAGAAGTTATGCAGAATATCTGTTCATCCCACGCACAGAAAATGGATTGTGATTTACTGTATACTTCCATACAACAATAAAGTAGTTGTGTAAAGTAAAAAAAGTAAAGTGTGTGTGCACTTAAAGTGTGTGTATGTGAGGAACATTTAAGTATAATGATAATCTTCTCTTCCACTAAAACGTTTGAATCAAAACTCTAAATCATGTTTGTAGTTGTGTTTTCACTAGTATTTAGTAGTTGAACTAGTGTGAAAAACCAAACCAGAACACATTTGTGTATGTGTGTGTGAGTTGTTTTAAGACATCTAACATCCGAACAAAGACATCTTAGCTAAACCAAAGCTAAAATTGGGACGCCAGTGAAAAAAGTCTAAATTTGTACTGTTGCTAGACCATACCTGGATGTGAAAATAAGGGATATGCCCCCCATAATAAGGGATATATATATATATATATATATATATATATATATATATATATATATATATAATAAATAAAAATAAATCCCCAAATGACTAAATCTGTTATTCTGTTGGCAAACAGTTCAGCTTATTAAAATGAATAGCAAATATAAAGAAATAGAATCCAGTTATCAAATCACATAAATCTTTTCTTCACTTTATAAATTACACATTCTGATTAAAAAGCAGCGAATTAATCACTCATTTATTTAGATTTTTCATGATTACATTAAATAACAGGTGTCACTTTAAAAATGCACACATCTTACGTTATAACTTTTTGTGCTCATTTAGGACAAAATTAGTTGTGTTTGTAAAAAAAAACCTACCAAGATCGACATCTTTAGATGTTATTATTATCAATTATGTGTATATGTCTGTTCAAAGATGCATCCAAAACTCAGACTTTCACTTCGCTTCAAATCACGTGTACAGAATCCATTTGGGATATGGTGTCTATTTATCACTATTTGTTGCGTGTCAGCTGACAGTCACGCACCGCTATATGACTGTTTTGAAGATTGCATAGGAGGGGCAACGGCACTTGTAAGGAAAAGGAAAGGGAATCCTGCCATTTTTTTATTTATTTCAAAGTGTTTTCATGCTGTAATGTGGTGGCGCAGTGGGTAGCACATTCGCCTCACAGCAAGAAGGTCACTGGTTCGAGCCTCAGCTGGGTCAGTTGGCATTTCTGTGTGGAGCTTGATTGTTCTCCCTGTGTTCGTGTAAGTTTCCTCCCGGTGCTCTGGCTTCCCCCAAAAGTCCAAAGACATGCGGTATAGGTGAATTGGGTAAGCTTAATTGTCCATAGTGTGTGTGTAAATGTGTATGGATGTTTCCCAGTGATGGGTTGCGGCTGGAAGGGGATCCACTGTGTAAAAAAAAAAACATCTGCTGGATAAGTTGGCGGTTCAAGAAATGAAAGTAAATGAAAGCACAGAACAGACTCACATTTATGAGCAAGGGGTGGCCCCTGGTGGTTTGGCGGTATGGCTTGCGTATAGGGAGAATTGGCTCTTTGATGTTTATTGCCACCCTTCAGAGAAAAACTGAAAATATGGGAGAAATACGAGATAATACTTTTACCAGATAATAGAAGGATAGAACTGTTAAATACAGGAGAATCCCGGGAAAAACAAGAGGGTTGACAGGTATGTGCTAGACATCTATTAGATTTCACTGACAGTCCAAATTTAGCCTTGTTTTAGCCAAGACTCTATGTTGAGATGTCTATTTGATGTTTTTTGAACATAAAAGTGCTTGGTGGGAAAGGCGCTATCATATCAAGACCTGGTTGTTGGACAATGACTATGTTTACATGGACATCAGTAATCAAATTATTTGCTTTAATCTGATTAAGAGAATAATAAGACTAAGGTGCACTTCAATATCATCTATTTATTGGTGGCATGTATTTGTGGCTTATCTATGTTACATTTTGTTTATATATATTTTCACTGTTTTGCATATATTTGTTTTAATAAATCAGCCAGATATGTGAAAAAAATTGATATTGAAAAAAAAAAAAAAAAAAAACCCAGCAAACACATGACGTCAGATTGACGTTGTACCTCAACATTGTGGGGACGTTGCATTTAGAGTCCAACTTATGGTCGACGTCAGTTTCCTATGTCCAACCTAAACTCAAGCAAATATCAACGACTAATAATGTTACAGATTGATGTTGTGTTAACGTTACCACTATGATGTCTATCAGACGTTGGATTTTGGTTGCCATACCTGACAAATACATGTCAGTATGTCACGGCAATATGACGGTGGTTTAAGATTTTTAATTGACGTTGGATTTTAGTCACTTTTTTTTCTTTAGATGCTGGTTAGACATTGAATTTGGGTTACCTGACTGCACAACCTAAATCTAACCTAATATTAACCTCTTATGATGTGGTGTGCCTGCTGGGAAGTGTCAAGTAAAGAGCCACATAAACTAGCCTAAAGCAGCCAATAAACCAGCCTAAACCACATTAGCAACTATGCCTGAACACTATACACCACCTGACAACCAGCTGGAAGGGGGTTGTATGCATCATAAGTTGTATGGTATCATAAATTACTATGTATATTTTGTACTTTAATATATTTGAGAGTTTAATTAGAAACTGGGCCTGCAGTAAAATACACTTAATATATCACAAATAATTACAATCCCAGCAGAATTAATTGTTTATGCAGTACTTCTTTATGCTTCTGTAATTTATTTGTTATATATCATTTTTACAAGTTAAGAATTTAATCATATTTACAGCACTATTAGAAATATATAATTTTGCTATTATTTTGTTCAATATATATAAACTTGAAGTCTCATTTCTCATACGTTCCTAAAAGGCTAAAGATCCCCTGAGTGGCCTGCAACTCTGGTCCTTCTATCTCCAATCATTAGATCTTGGTGGAAAGCTCAGTATGGGAAGGAACACAGGTGAGTTTCCACAGAGATAGTCCCTATTGTCCTTTCATGTCCCAGCAAGCTTGGATGCTCCTGTCAAGTTTCCAGAGAGTTAGGATGTTAACCAGAGGGTGAACTTAATTTCTCATTGGGGGTTGTGAAAAGGTCTAGGCTTGAACCTTCTTAGGTGACGGGCATTCCAAAGCAGACACCAGAATGGCTACTCTGCCTGCCTAGTCCTTCCAGCATTGGTCTGGAATATACTCCTCAGCTTTTTCTGGATTTGAGCACCACATTACAGCTCCTTCATGGTAGCAAACTTCACTCCCCTCACCATCATCAATGATGGGACAAAGCAGAGTACTTGGAAATTCCTCAGGTGGACTTGTGGCACATTTGTCCCCACAAACAAAAATGCCACCATTTGGAGTAATTGTCCTAGGACCCCATGGCCATTAAGCAAGATTGTGATCCAGTGTCACAAATGTTTTACACCATTGTCTACATTGTTTTTAGAATATGCAAAGAGGTGGCACTACTTTCAGCTAAATACACCCTACGGAACAAACTTTGCCTGTTCTTTCCATGTGCACCCCACTGAGAAGGCTGCAGCTTCCCCACAATCATCTGGGCCAGCAACCAGACCTGCACAGTGGTCATCCACTCACAAAAAGGTGATTCTGCCTACATGTCAGCAGACTGCAAGAACCACTACAGAGGTCTTAAAAGCTGTCATGAGACGTGATCCAGGGTGAGAGAGACTTCGATCTTCATAAAATATAACTGTCTCTTGGTATAGCCAGTCTTGAGCCAGTCTTGAGTTTCTAGTTGTATCAGGTAATTCTTTGCCAACATGTTGCATATAGTACTTGCTACTAAGTAATTACTCCTACTTACATGTCTAGATATCATAGGTGTGACATTCAAATTTCATTTGCCACTGATCAATAGCCAGTTTATATTACAATAATCCTATTGTCTGACCAATTTCTCTGCCCTAATTTTAACCTTAAGCCTTTAGGGAATCAGGGAAACAATTAAACTTTTAATAACCTTATAGCCAAGCTCCATCTGCTCTTTGCCAATGTTTTGCACAATGGTTTTTCACTTACAGAAGGTAATACCACCTACATCTCATCAGTCTCTCAAGAACCTACAATAGAAGGCGTTGAAGCAGTCATGAAATGGGTGATTCAAGATAAAAGATAATTATGTTCACCGCATTCCACCGCACACTCTGGTACTACCTGACTGGCGCCCATTTCGACACAGATGCATTGTTGCACAGATGGACAAGGTGCCTAGAGTACACATGTGTCTCCCGGTGATCCTCCTGGCACAAACCCTTTGCAAGATTGGCGAGGATGGATAACAAGTCCCGATAGTTGTGCTGAGTTCAAGTTTCAGTCCTTGGTCATTTACCCAAAGAAGAATTCATCTCCTGCTGAGAGAGAGAGGCATAACTTGAACACTGAAGTGACCGAATTTGCTACCTGGCATTCCTCCCAATGTTAGTACCCATGGAGATGTACATATACATCAGTGCTTTTATGTCTTTAGAAAGTCCTGAAGAAATGTCTGTTAGCTTCTACACATAAAGTCTATGTGACTGCCACTGGTGTGAATAATGATTTGTTGGATCGGAGGTTCACTGGAAAACGAAACTTCATTTAATGGTTCCTGAGAGGTGCAATCACATGCTGCTGCATCTTATTCTTTTTGAAATTTCTCCTTGATTTTAAAAGACTTGCAAGAAGATCTTTATACACATGTCCATTTACATGATTCTATTATCCCTAGGTATACCCAGTCTTGGCCTGAGTTTCTGGCTGTATCAGATAAGCCTTTGCCAACCACTTGGATGTAGTACTTGCTGATACTTTATTCTGCCTCCTTTTGTACCCAGATATCCTATGTGCGGTGTGCAAATTTCACTTGCTGCTGATCAATAGTCAGTTTTGTATTACAAGAGAGGTGATAGGGGCTCCCATGGTGTCTGTTAGACAAAATATATCTGTAATAAGGGTTACTATGAAACCTTATAATAACCATGTAACCTAATAACATTGTGTGACATATGATTTGGATATTCAGCCTTAGATGTTTAAAGTCGAGAGAAACTATGTAAGTAATATTTAACCCTGAAACCTTTTATCAAGACATGTTTTTATAGCAAAACCTCCTGGGGTGGGCACAGAAATGCTTTTTATTTAATTTCAATTCTGTATTTGACGTTATCATGCTGTGTTTTACTTTTCTCATCTCTGCTCAAAGGCAAAATGGTAAACTAACCCAAGAATGTCAGTGTCTCTGTGTGAATAATTTTGCAGTTTTTGTGCCAAGATATGGCATCAGGTTTGGGAAAAACAAAGGTCCACTTGACTCAGACACGTTTCAGACTTTTTAGAGACACATTCAAATAAGGGAAACCATTCAACAAAATCTGCTGACCTTTAGTTGGAAAGGGACACCTAAAATATATCCTTACAGTATTATTGAACACACACACACATTTGTTTTTATGAATTGTGGGAACATTACATAGGTTCCCATTGTTTTTCTACTGTACAAACTATGTTCTAATGCCCTAACCCCTCCATACCCCTGAACCCAACCATCACAGGAAAAGTGCAGTTTTACCTTCTGAAAACAACTTATTTCTCAAAAGGCTTATAAATCACACCGAATGAGGACATCAGCAATGTCCTTATATATATGACCATCTACTTGTAATACCTGTCATACCTATGCCATTTCACAGATTTTGATTATTTTGTGGCTTGACTGATTAGACAAGGCAAACAGAGAGAGAGAGAGAGAGAGAGAGAGAGAGAGAGAGAGAGAGAGAGAGAGAGAGAGAGAGAGAGAGAGAGAGAGAGAGAGAGAGAGAGAGACTGACAGTCCTCTATACAACTAGGACACAAAATAAGCAAGCAGGGACAAGGACATGCTTATGATGGAAGCATATTTCTTGATGAATTGATGGGTACTGATATTTTGCTTATGTCATTTTTGCAAAATAAGGAAATTATCAGGCAGAAGTGCACACTGCCTGATTTTAAAAGGCCAACTCACCTTGCAGCGGACTCCTTTCGGGGGAAATGGTTTATTTGAAAACAGTGATTTAAAATAGTGGATGATGGATTGTGATTAGGGTAGTAGATTTGTGACAGAAGTCGTTTCCTGAGGCAAAGTCATCCAAAGATTGTGAAAAGGAATGTTTTACCTCAGAAAACCTTGACCGGTTTTTGAAGTTGTCAGCTTCATATTTAGCCACATCTAATTAAAACTAACTGTTCGATGTCCTGCAAACATGTATCATTATCTGGCGCACTAGTAGCTTCATTTATGTTTTTAATTTAGTTTTTGATAATGACATCGCTTTAAGTCATTTTTGTACCAGCAGTTTTCGGCTCTGAGATCTAAAGGACATTAACGCAACTTGAAGATACCGTCTATTCATATGCTGAAAATTTACAGAGGATGTCGAGATTTTAGCCTAGAGCACTTCTCTATAAAGTTAAAAATATCTGGATGATACAACTGCCATGGTATTAAGGAAAACAGTGTGTTAAAAGAATTACATTTTTAAAGAGATAATAGTTATGTCTTAAAATAAATGTATAGGTCAAAGACAAATGGCGGAATATGAACATCAAAACAATACAATATAATATAAATTAATACATTATTATAAAAATATTTATTGATTCATATACTTATTTACCTGCAATTTTATATGAAATGTCATTTATTGAACAATAACATTTAACAAACAATAATAAAAAGATGCTAAGTAAATCAGTCAAAAAATAATAACCAAGTTGTCATTCAGCCTAATATAAAAAGCTATAAAACTTAAAATTGCCATCAAATCTATTTGCTCGGGAGAAAATAACAGATGACTGTGACTAAATATTGCCTTTAGACATACCTGCAACACAAAAAAGTTGGGACAGGAGCAAATTAGAGCAAGTAATCAGGTAAAATGCCTAAATAATGATGTGATTTGAAACAGGTGATGTCAAGAGGTGATTGTACAGAAATTATTATTTGGTACAAAAGCAGCATTCAAGAAAGTCTAGTCCTTTAGGAGCAAAGACGGGTCGGGGATCACCAGTTTGCCAACAAATTTGTGTGAAAATTATTGAAATGTTCAAAAATATGTTTCTCAAAGAAAGATGGGAAAACATTTGGATATTTCACTTTCAACAGTGCACAACAAAAATGTGATCTCCGATCCCTTAGGCACTAAGATCCCTCTGGGGCACTGCATCAAGAATAGTTAGTCCTCTATAAGTGATATCACCACATGGCTCAGCACTACTTTGGCAAACCTTTTTCAAGTGCCACAATACGTAGTTGCATCAACAAACACCAGTGAAACTATAATGTGTCAAAAGGAAGCCCTATGGTTAATGGTGTCCAGAAGTGCCATCAACTTTTTTTTTTTTTGAGAATTGGACGCAATGTGCTCTGGACCAAGGAAGAAAAGAATTATGCAGACTGTTACCGGCAACAAGTCCAAAAGCATAGGGTCTGTCATTGTATGGGGTTGTGTCAGTGCTCTTGGCAAAGGTAAATTGCACTTCTGTGATGACGCCATTAATGCTGAAAAGACAATGCAAAACCACATTCTGCACACATTACAAAGTCCTGGATGCCGAGGAAGAGGATACAGGTACTTGTCTGGCCTGCCCGCAGTCCCAACCTGTCTCCAACAGAGAATGTGTGGCACATTTTGAAGTGCAAAATGACACAACGAACACCTCGTACTGTTGCCTTACTGTTATCTTAAAACGTGTTTGCTGGTTTAAATAGGAAAAATTACACCTGAAACATTTAATCGATTGGTGTCTTCAGTCCCTAAATGTCTTTTACATGTTGTGAAGAGGAATGGCAAAATTAGTAAGTGGTAAATGGTTATACACTAAATAATGTTTTCCATTTTCCATACTGTCCAAACATTTTCTGATTTGGGGTTGTAAAGAACAACTTTTGTATTGACAAAAGCCCACCTTACACTGATTTTTTTAATAATCCCAAAATCACTGTAGCTTGTCAGACTGCAGAAACATAATTATCATGTCAGGCTGTAAGATCTCAGTTTACATAACATCAGATTGAACAACAATCAAGATGCACCACACAGATATGCAAGAAAACCCATCCAGAGTTTGATGTCTTCCATAAGTGACATTCACTAACCTGCGTTCTGAAATATTACCTCACAGCAAAAACAAATATGTATCATTATTTTTTTTTTTTACAACATCCATTATTAATAAAAAAAAAAAAACAGAAAATAAAGCTATTTTGACATTCCCTCGCATTGGTTTACTGTTTCTTTTCGCACTACTAGCTGACAGCTTACCTCTGTGTAGTTAGCTTTTCCGCTGTAACCAGTTTGCCCAGTGGCTCGCCATGTACGTCAATAGACTTGAGACTCAGAGAGGAGTTGAGCACGACGACAGGGTTTGAGTCCAGCAAAGAATGGTCAGTAGGAGTATTTGGAAACACTATAGGTTGGGTTGAGGGAAGGGGGTTGGTGAGGGTGTCGACAGTTGACAGCGGCCTCTGGTGTATTTACACGAGAACAGCAGATGCTAATGGCACTCGCGAGAGAAATTGGAGATCTGAAAAACTGTACAAAGCAGCCTCTGGTGGATTCACGATAACAAAAACTGAAGAAAATAAAAAAATAAAAAAAATAAAAAACCTCCAGTGAGGTATTTCATGATCTCCAGAAATGTATATAGGGGTATGTATCAATAATGAGCCTGAGATGGTAAGATGACTCTTTGACAATTCTTTTACAAATTGTTTTTTACTTTTATGCTGATGTTGCGTAATATTTTTTAACTTATTCTGTCTGTTTTGAATGTGATATGTTAATCAATTACTGCCTGGCAAAGAAATGTAAAATTGTTGTTTAATTCTAATATTTCCTGAAATAATTTATATCTAATATATTGTTTAGGCTAAAGTGTCATACGACCAGGATTGCTCATACATTCCGGCTCAAATACACCTGTTGATTTCTGACAATCTCAGGCTTAATATGATATAATATAGTGGCTAAATCAAAATATTATTTATGCATGAGCAAGCATTGGGTAGCCTACTTAGAAAGATTAGTTTACAGTTATATGCTCTGTTTAAGACCCAGAACTGGTGAAGTTGTGTCCGTGAGCATGTGTAAAGTACCAGCATAGGACTCGAATTTGAGTTAATTATTAGGTTAATCTAAATTCTATCTAAATTAAACAAAATTACAACCAATAATGTAATCATATTTAATTCAAATGTAAATTATTACCAGTGTTTGTGTTACCAACAACAAGTCCAAAAGCATAGGGTCTGTCATTGTATGGGGTTGTGTCAGTGCCCTTGATGAATTTTGATTTGATATGTACTCTACACTCAATATGTATCCAATATATAAATAAACTTTCAAGATTCTGATCAGTGTTGCCAACCTAGCAACTTTGTTGCTACATTTAGCGACTTATCAAACCCCCTTAGCGGCAATTTTTTCAAATAAAAGCAACTAGCGACAAATCAACAATTTTTTTTTTTAATGTTACTGGAGATGTTTATAGACTTTCATGTGTCCATGCTATACCATTCCTAGTCTTCTCAACGAGCTGCCGGTGATACCATTGGGCCCATTCCCACCTCAGAGCACTCACAGACGACCTAGTGCTCATACAGGAGTCTCTCCCACCTGCAGTCTGAGAGCAGTACACCCCTTGACGTACTGACGGCAAATTATTTAGCACCGCAAGTGTGAGGTATTTCCCTAGTACAGTCAAACCGATCTGTTTTTCCTTTGTTTTGAATTTAACAATTTCACTTTGACCATTTATTCTTTTTTTGTTCACAATCGGAGAGATTTTAGTGACAGTCTGAGTTTATTGACTGAGAGAATACTGCAAATTCACTACACATCTGATACACTGTATTCCAACAGCAATAAATTTAGTCAAATTAACCTGCATACATAAAGCGCAGTGCAAAAATACACACCCCTTTATTAACTATAGACTAATAAACAAACAGAAATGGTTGTGCAACATGGGGAGTGACACAGACAACTGAAGTTAGGATCCACTTGCTGGTTTATTCGAAGTCAGGGAAGCAATGGTCAACACAGGTGCAAACAGGTGTATAAAGGCAAATCCAGAATCGTAGTCACTATAACAGGCGAGAGGTCGGAAGGCAGGCGGCAGACAGGGACAATAAGAATAAACAAGTCTAGGGTCAAAACACGGGACAACAAGACTAGGAGAAACGCGTTGAATTGTCACTTACAGGTAAACTAGACTTGGCAATGTGAATGAGTGTGTGTGCTGCTTAAATGGTGTTTGTAATCAGTCTTTGACGATCCTCAGGTGATGCGAGTGTAATCAGTAGAGACTTGGGAGCAGGTGTGAGTGTGTGTGTGGCATGACTGAATATGTAGTCCATTTACAAGTAGATTTGTAGTCCTTATGTGCAAACCAGCGATCTAGGGAGTTATGATAGCTGGTGACCGTGACAGGTTGGAAGCGATGACGTCAGTAATATGTAAATTGATGTATGACAATATCCAGTGACATTTAGTGACTTTTTTGGGCAGAGTTTAGCGCCTTTTCATTGAAAATAGTTGGCAACACTGATTCTGATTATTGAGATCCCAATTAAACTAACAGGATTACATTTCTAGCTAAGTGACATGTCTTCTCAGTTCTCAAATCATTTTATTTGTGAGCACTTTGTTGAGGCAGAGTTTGCAGTGGAAAAATGAAGGAGTTTGGGTGTTGTGCATAATTGTGTGACCTGACATGCACCCGAGAAACGATTTTATTTTGGTGGCTTCGACTTTGGAAGCGCTGTTTGTGGTGGGACAAAATGTAATAGTTTTAGCACACGCTGTTTTCTAAAATGATGTTTTAGGCTAATGTAATTGAATGCGGATTGCTTGGGATTTACTTCAAGCAAGTGCAGTTTTCCCTTCCGTCAAGCACAGATATGGAAAATGGACACAGCGGGCCAACAGCTCCTCCATGTGTAATGTGCCACCCGACCCTTACTCTACTGCTTCCACAGCGGAGCTCCTCTCAATCCTCTTTCCCTGTCTCTTGCAATCTCCACAGGACAGAGATTTCCTGGATTTATACAAACAGATCTCTCTGAAAAGTAGTCTAGCACGCTTCTCCTCTGCTTCTTAAGCTTCTTTCCTTTCTTTGGCGTCTCCGGTGGGAAGATGGATGGGTTTGCCCTGGGTGGCGGGGAAAGAAGTATTGCTAATATTTTCATGATCTGGGGCAATATTGTCATGACTTAACCTTTCTTGTGCGGAGGAGAGGAGGTGCATGGTTTGGCTGGTGCTGAGGCAGCAGGGATGATGGGGAGGGGTTGGGTCCGTGTATATTTACTAGCCGTGTCTCCATCCATCAAAAGTCAGCCGGCGTTGTCTCCTTCTGTCCATCAAAGTCCATTCTCATTCGTGACTCACTTCTTCAAGTGTTTTAGCCTCCGTGCATTTGCGATATATGTGCATGATTTAAAAACCTGCTGCTCTGTCTTTACTGACACACACACACACTTAGTTTATCAGTTATATACTGTACAATCTGTACCTTTTATCACTTAACTGTGACCCTGAACATATGGTGCATTCTAAATCACACATTTATTCTCTATTCTACACCATTTTGAATAAATAAATAGTGTAAGTACTCCATTCACATTGAAGACTCTAAAAAGAAGATGTGCACTTTAAATGGATGGATGACATACTGTACTTATTTAGCAGATAAAAAGAAGTTTGTAACATTGAACACTTCATGCACTCAATGCTCACAGCTTTGCTCATGTATCGGAAGGGAAGGAGCTATTGGCACTGAGCTTGGACTACTTTATTTATTACCTGTGGAGACAATAACTAATGGTGACTGGGGTTGTACCCATGACAGGTACTATTTTTGGTAATTTATTTCAAGTTTGGCTTAAACATCAATTGTCAATGAGAAACTGTTTGAATTTCCAGGTAGTAATAAAAATGCTTTTGTTCAATCTAGAATGACACTAAGGCCCAAGCCCAATTCTACCCCTTAACCCTTCCCCTTACAACTACCCCTCATTTTTGTGAAGAGGTAGGGATGTCCCAATTCTCTTTAGCTTGAAGGCATAGGGCTAAGGGGAAGGGCTAGATACCTCTTCAAATGGAGATTTTTCAGGACCACACTCGAAACCAAGGGGTAGGAAAATTTCCCAGAATACACCGTCTACAAAGGCAGCATGGCTGTGAGGAGATCCACAAATTAGTATTTTTAATCCTTATTACAAATTTGTACAACAAACAAGCATATGTTTTAATACATGTATAAATGCATACTTGTTTTACCGTCATGGTTTAAAAAAAAAAGCTAAAATAAAAATCGTTAATTTCGTTATCTATAATCTATAATAATATCTCCTGTATAGCAGTCCCACAACATTTTGTCACTTGATGACACTCGAATACCCTGTCAGAAAACTCTGGTGGCTGGGAATGACCTTTTAACAGTGTTTGCTATAACGTTAATGTTGTTTTTGTGTGTATAAATGAATATTGCGACAGTGTAAATGCACAGTACAGTTATGATCTTATTGCAACATTAAATCATTTTGACAACATGATATTGTTGCCTTCAGTGATTTCCTAAAGATAAATACCAAAAAATAATGCAACTGGAATAACAACAGCAGCCGCGATCATCTCTTCTCGTCCGAAGCAAGAGATCGCAATGTCATCTGATGATGTGTACAGGTGCTGTCCCATTTCTTAGGGGTAAATGTTGAAGCCCTTCCCCTTCACACTCTATTGCAAGGGCCAAGGGAAAGGAAAAGGGAAAGGGGTTGGGGTACAAAAATAGAATTGGGATTGGGCCTAAATTCAATCTTTCTATATGTTTAGTTTTTCAATAAACATCGGTTGGGCTTTGTGAGCTGTTTTCCCTCATAGGGAAAATAATGTCCCTACAATGTCAAAAATTTATGGTAGTGCTATACTAAGGGGACGTATGGTTGCACTAAGTGAAGTTTAGTTATAAACAAGTTTCGAGAGGATCACGTGCTTATGATTGCTAGCGGCTGGATCCGCATTATCCAATTCTCAATGCACCAATCAGACGACTCCTAAGCTACTACAAATACCCTGGGTTACGTACCACCGCTATCTTCGTTTTGAAGACCACTCCGTTAAAGCCAGCGTAAGCCAGCGTAAGCCAGCGAAAGCCAGCAAAAGCCAGCAAAAGCCAGCAAGCCAGCAAAGCCAGCAAGCCAGCAAAGCCAACCTGCCAACCGGCCAGCCACTGCTTCAACACGGCCGATATCAACAAGCCTCAACTATTAGCCGCAGACGCTACCAACGACTGCTAAAAGCTACTGCTACACCTTCTGCTTCAACTACTGCGACAACTACTGCGACAACTACTTCTACTACTACTACTACTACAACTACTGCCTCAACTACTCCTAATAATTTATATGCTAAAGCCACTGCCGATGCTATTTCCTCTGCTACCGCTAATCTTACCATCAAGTTTTCTACAGCTCCTACTACTGCCACAACTACAATTGCCATCGCCAATAACCTCTTCAACAGTCATATCTCCGACAACAACAATCAGCACAATGAGCAATTTTGACAATAATAATAATAACAACATCATGCCAGAAGACCAAGACATCAATCCTCTAAACCACCCTGCCAACATCGACACCCCCCCAGCAACTCAATATCATCCAGCACCGCAAGACCCCCTATTGCAACCCGAAGATCAAACAAGGGGGCGAAAAATTACCCGCTCCGCTACTACTAGACCACCCCGCCACAGATCACCATCACCAGCAACATCAAGAACACATAACATTTCACCTACCTCATCCTACGCCTCCGCCTCCTCCATCATCCAGCCAACAAAAAGAATAACCGTCACCGAACTCAGGAAACTCCTCGCTGATCTGGGCATTCACGCTCCCAAAAACCTCAATAAACCAGAACTTTTAAAGTTATACACTAATGCCACTTCAGACTCTCACCCCTCGCTCAGTCCCTCTGCCAGATCAACCACACGGAAGACCAGTTCTCGCTACACTCCTTACACTCAACCTCCCCGTTCACAAACCGGAAAAAGGAAATCAAAACAAAAACACATTTCAAGTCACACCCCCTCTGGGGAACACCCTCTGGAAACCCGGCAACTCCAAACCACGTCACCCACCTTTCACCAGCGAGAACCTAACCAAGACCCCATTTACGCCATTCATTCCTTCAACCAAACTGGATCTACACCCTTCTCCTGGCCGCCAGCTCCCCCTAGCGCTCAAACCAGTCCACACATGCCTTCTACCTCAGCTTCTCATTTCAATCCTAACATATCTGTTCCTCCTGCATTTCTTTTAAACCAATCTTTCCCTCCTCAACCTTCTACCTCTCACCCTCTGTCTTCAGACCCAACATCTTCAGCCCAACCACGCTATCTTCCTTCCTCTTCTCGTCCCTTAGCACGCACCAACACTGAACCTGTCATTCATTCTACTCTCCCTACACCAGTTTCCACGTCACGCCCCCCATTCACACTTTACACAGCCACTCCCCTCCCTCCACCGCAGAACGCCTTAGCCATGGAACCACCTCCAGTCTCCAACACAACAAGAAATCAAATTTTATCAGGTGCAGATATAGATCTCTTCTCACTCCTTTCACCCATTACACCTCCTGCGGCAGAACGCCAGATAAATTGCGGCGAACTTACAGTTACTCTCAAATCATCATCCAACACTCTATCTCGCACATTATCTCTTGCCGAATTCTCCATAGCTTTCGCACGCTATACTGACGTCATCTGCTCAGTCTTCCCCCATAGGAGACGCGAGTTAAATGACTATATGGCTATTATAGCCGAGCTAGCGCTCTCCTATGGGGGTACTCATTTTTACACATATCACAAGCTGTTCTCCGCCAAATGCGCGATCAGAGTGACTCAGTGGAACCAAATTTCTTACTGGGGGGCCCTAGATTTTGAACTCCACAACCGAGTCTTTTTAGGATGCCGCAATTTATCTTGCGCCGTCTGCCGCTCCAGTCTCCACCCCACCACATCCTGCCCCTTCATCACTCCTCCCTCTGATTCTACACAACCTCCTAAATCCACTAGTTACGTCCCCCGCCCATCCAGCTGCAATCTGCCTTCTCTTTTCTCCTCTTCTCCCTCTTTTCTTCCAATCGAGCAATCTGTCAAAACTTTAATATCAGCAGGTGTTACAGAACTCCCTGCAAATTCCTCCATTTATGCAATTACTGCGGCGGAGCCCACGCCAAGGTGGTATGCCAGATGTTTAAAGCAAAGAATAAAAAATCAAGAAATTACTTGTCGACTCCTGTGAATATTTCTCAACTTGCTTTTGAATTGCGTTGTCACCCCGATACTAACTTCTCTGATTTTCTGATTTCAGGTCTAACCCACGGATTTAACCCGGGCGTTTCAGCTCTCCCTTCCTTTAATCTATTCTGTCCTAATCTACTATCCGCAACTACCGAACCCGGAACAGTAGATTCGTTAATCAAAAAAGAAATAGTTAACAAATTCATGATAGGACCTTTTCCCGCTCCACCGTTCAGCGTTTCTCGCATTAGCCCTATCGGCATTGAAACTAGGAAATTCTCTAGCAAAAAACGCTTGATTATCGATCTATCCGCTCCTCACAATTCTGTATTCCCTAGCATTAACAGCACTATTCCATCAGAGGAATACTCGCTGAATTATCACGACATAGACCAAGCCATTTCCCTCATCAGAATTGCCGGACGCAACGCCTGGCTAGCAAAACTTGATATTTCATCCGCCTTCAAAATCATGCCTATCCACCCAGAATTCTGGCACCTTTTTGGCATTAATTGGCGCTCACAATTCTATTTTGCGGTCCGACTAACCTTCGGCTGCAAAAGTAGCCCCAAAATTTTCGATATGCTTTCAGAAGCATTATGCTGGATTTTATCTAATAACTACGAAATCCCGCATATCATCCATCTGCTTGATGATTTTCTCCTCGTTTCCCCCCCCTCCTCGCCCCCGGCGAAACACCTAACGATCACCCAAAAGGTTTTCGAAAAACTAGGTATCCCCCTCGCAGAGGAAAAAACAGCTGGTCCCAGCACTTCCATAGAATTCCTGGGCATTAACCTAGATTCAAATAAATTTCAAGCATCTCTTCCTAAAGAGAAAACCGACCGCATAATCTCCCTATCTCAAATCTTTCTGGAGAAACAAACTTGCACTAAACGTGAGCTTTTATCTATTCTCGGGCATTTCAATTTTGCCATGCGCATAATTCCCCAAGGCCGCCCGTTCATTACTCACCTACTCCAGCTCTCCTCCTCGGTTCCCGGTTTAGAAGATACAATAACTCTTTCTAAACCCAGTCGCAATGAACTCCGCTTATGGATTTCTTTCCTTAAGCAATGGAACGGCTGTTCCTTTTTCTACAGTGACTTGATTTCATCACCGAGAGATATTAATTTATTCACTGACGCCGCCCCCTCAGTCGGGTTCGGCGGCTTTTACCAAGGTCACTGGTTCGCTTCAACGTGGCCCCCCGAAATGCTCGGTTTACCAAAAAATCAGCAATCATCTGCCCTTTTCGAGCTCTACCCCATAGTCGCAGCTGCTCTTCTATGGGGTGACGAATGGTCCGCCTCCAGCATTCTTGTCCATTGTGACAACGAAGCTACCGTTCATTGCATAAATAAAGGACGCTCGCATTCACCTCCTATTATGCCTTTATTAAGACGCCTAGTTTGGACGTCAGCCCAAAAACAATTTATCATGACTGCCGAACATGTCCCAGGTTGTAAAAATCAAATTGCTGATTCTCTCTCTCGCTTTCTTTTTCAGAAATTTCGGCTCTTGGCACCAGAAGCAGACCAGCATCCAACACCTGTCCCACATTATTCTCTAATGATATTGCCTTAAATCATCCATTACATCACCTTCACGAAACTTCCATATCCCTCATCCTTCACGCTGTTGCCCCGAGAACACTTCAATCATATCTCACTGCATGGAAATCATTCAAACATTTCCACACCCTCTACCAATTACATTTCCCAGAATTCTCACTGCTTTCCATCACCTCCTTTATTTCCCACCTCCATACTGCCAAAAATTTCCTGGCTAGCTCAATTAAAAGCTACCTCAGTGGAATTCAATTTTTCCATAAATTGATACACGGGTCCCCCTCAGAAGCCATTTCCAATGCACAGACCTCCCTCCTCATTAAAGGTATCCAGAAAATACACCCCCCCCTTCCTGACACCAGATTACCTATTACACTCAACATTTTCTCAAAATGCATCAGTACACTCCGCAAAGGATACCTTTCACCTCATACAGCCCACACACTAGACGCTATGTTCACTCTGGCTTTTTTTGGCTTCCTGAGGTGTTCAGAAATGGCAATTACATCCAAATTTAACCCTGCCATACACCCAACAATGTCTGATCTAACCTTACAGGATGCCGAAACCCTTGCCTTCTTTATTAAGCAAAGCAAAACAGATCAGTCAGGTAATGGGTATTTCATTTACATTTTCAATATTTTCTCCCCCACACGCCCCTTCCAAACTCTCCTAGCATTTTTCCATCTAAGAAGATCACAAGAGCCTAACCCACTTGCCCCACTTTTTACTGATGACGACAATCGTCCAGTAACCCGTTTTTGGTTTCAAAAACACTTAAAAGAAGTTATCCGCCTGTCAGGCTTTATCCCCGAATCATATTCCAGCCATTCATTCAGAATCGGCGCAGCCACCATAGCAGCTCACAAAGGTCTATCCTCACATCAAATCCAGACACTAGGCCGCTGGTCCTCCAATGCCTTCAAAGCCTACATTCGCCTTAGCCAATCCCACCTCAAGGAAGCCCAGCTAGCCCTAACCAGTTAACAGCATACCCCTGATTAAGGGTTCGAGCTCGACCCTATTTTATGTATGGGCATACGTGTGTGTGCATGTGTGTGTGTGTGTGTGTGTGTGTGTGTGTGCGCGTGTGTGCGCATGCGCGTTCGCTGGAAGAAAGGCTGCGAGTACGTGTGTGCGCATGTGTGCATGCGTTCGTACGTCTGTATGCGTATCCATGTGTTTATATATTTATATATGTATATGTGCGTGTGGGTGTATTTATGTATGCATATATGCACGTGCCTTTAGGTCCATGTTCGTCAGAGTGCCTGTACGTACGTTCACTTGCGCATGCAAGCGAGTGAGTACGTGTGAGTGTGCGCTCATGCATACGACCAGGGCATGCATATG
This sequence comes from Danio aesculapii, assembly GCF_903798145.1. Lineage (NCBI taxonomy): Eukaryota > Metazoa > Chordata > Actinopteri > Cypriniformes > Danionidae > Danio > Danio aesculapii. The sequence continues at coordinate 51,453,118 of NC_079437.1, read as the reverse complement.
TGTATGTTCATATATTTATGTGCTTATGCTCTACCCACTGCTCAAGCTGTGCTACGCTTGCCATCTCACCCTACAGCTCCAACCCCCGCAGGGGCCTACCTAAGCTTCGACTTCTACAGGAGTCACTTTAAGCTCATCCCCAGCTATCCCTCCACAGCAACACCTTTAGTAAGAGCCATCACCTCCCCCTCCTTCCTCCCTATGCTTACTGGACCCCCCCCCTCATGTCTCTGACCCCCGCAGGGGTCTAACCCGAGCTTCGACTCCCGCAGGGGTCACCTCAAGCCCATCCCTGGCCACCCCTTCACAGTCTCACCTCCAGTAGGAGCATCGCTGCCCCCTCCTTTCTCCCCACTCTTACTGGAACCCCACCCCCCCCCTGGCTCTAACCCCCGCAGGGGTTGCTCCGAGCTTCGACTCCCGCAGGAGTCATCACCGCCCCCAGCCTTTACGAATGGTATGCACACACGTACGAGCAGGTATATGTGTGTGCTTTACGTGCGTGTGTGTGTGTGTGCGCAAATATGTGTGCGTGCATGCACACGCATGCAGGTATATCCTTTCTCCTTTCTTCCTTCCGGCGTCGAGATCCTCCGCCACCCTCTTTTTATCCATCTCTTTTCAGCGAATTACTTCGCTACTCTTTCTCTTCCCATAGGCCCTCAATCCTCAGCTCTAACTCCCGCAGGAGTCACTAAAACGAGCTTCGACTCCCGCAGGAGTCTCGCCCCGGCCACCTCCTACAGTAGTCTCCACCGCCCCCTCCCTTCCCTAGACTACAGCAGGAGAAATGCCCACATCAGCTCTGACCCCCGCAGGGGTCGCCCCGAGCTTCGACTCCCGCAGGAGCCATTCACTGCCCCTCCCTGGCCCTTACTTATCGAATTTTATTTATATATATATATATATATATATATTTATATATGTATATATATTTTACATTTATACTCTCCTTTTCTTCTTTCCGGCGTCGAGATCCTCCGCCTGGCAATTATTTGCCCTTTCTTTACTTCCTTACAGCGTTGAGTACTTTTGCTACCTTTTTACCGCTTCTTTTATCTCCTCCCTTATCTCCCTATCTGTCATTTCCCCCAATAATTTCCTTGAGGCAAATTTTCTCCGCTAACTGTTTTCTTTCAGTATTGATTCTACTACTTCCGCTTAGGCCCTCAATCCCCAGCTCTAACTCCCGCAGGAGTGACTAAAACGAGCTTCAACTCCCGCAGGAGTTCATGCCCCCCCTGGCCCACCACACACCATCTCATGCAGGAGTCTTCACCGCCCAATACCTTCCCCACTCCCGCAGGAGCCTGCCACCCCAGCTCTCACTCCCGCAGGAGTGTATCTAAGCTTGACTCCCTCAGGAGTCAATACAGCCCTTCCCACGCCTCCGCTTGGACTCACGCAGGAGTTTACTTTCCTCGGCTCCCGCAGGAGCCTCTCTTCCTAAAATATCAATATATCCAGCAGCCGGATATGGCATTGTTACATCTGCATTTTGGGGGGTTCTTAAATACGCGGCTGCTGTCCCGAGCTATATATGGCATTTTGGGGAGTTCTCGAGATCTACCTGAGCTCAAACTCCCTTCTCGCCTTGCAACGGGAGGGAGCCCCGGGCTCGAAGATCTTATGAGCTCAGGGCTCTCTCCCGGGACAGCATGCCAAACAAGCTTATAATTAATCATCAGCTAAGTGTGAACTCTTGAAGTGAAGTTTAGTTATAAACAAGTTTCGAGAGGATCACGTGCTTATGATTGCTAGCGGCTGGATCCGCATTATCCAATTCTCAATGAACCAATCAGACGACTCCTAAGCTACTACAAATACCCTGGGTTACGTACCACCGCTATCTTCGTTTTGAAGAATCCCCCCATCCACCCCTACTCCTCCTTCTTCCTAGATGGGTGACACGGTGGCCCAGTGCTTAGCACTGTTGCCTCACAGCAAGAATGTCTCTGGTTCTAGGCTTTACCAAACCAGCAGACATTTCTGTGCGAAGTTTGCATTTTCTCCCCGTGCTCACGTGGGTTTCCCCCGGGTTTCCCGGTTTCCTCCCACCGTCCAAAAACATGCAACATAAGTTAATTGACTAATCCAAACCGGCACTTTAGACATGCTCCTTGTAATGGTTATCTCTCAAGCAATCACTGGCTGTTCATTGGTTATTACAGCGGGGAGTTCTCGAGATCTACCTGAGCTCAAACTCCCTTCTCGCCTTGCAACGGGAGGGAGCCCCGGGCTCGAAGATCTTATGAGCTCAGGGCTCTCTCCCGGGACAGCATGCCAAACAAGCTTATAATTAATCATCAGCTAAGTGTGAACTCTTGAATCTTCTTATGACCAAACAGACACACACTTATTGTAATGATGAGGGTGTAGCAATGGAGGTGAAGTTCCAGTTGCAACTTTATTATAAAGAATGGCCAGGCAGGCAGAGGTCAAGACAGGTGCAAACAACAATGTAAACGGTAATACAAAAAGGGTAAATCCAATAAACAGGCAAAGGTCAGGGCAGGCAGCAAACAATCATAAAACAAGAAACAGTCTGAGAATAAAAACCAAGGAAACAAGAAACATTAGTCATAAAACAAAACAATATCTCACAGTGAAGTAGCGATGCAATACCAATGCAAATGTTACTAAACACTGCTCCTAAGCATTTCAAAACACCCAAGTCACGTGACTAGAGTGATTCAAATGACTGGTTTCACAAGCATTCCAAGACCTGGCAAATACAGTATGTGTTTGTGGACAGGGTCGGAAACAAAACCACTATTGCACCTAGCTTAGTGGACTGTCTATGGGCATAGTGCAACTGCACCGTGGGTGTCCTGAACCTCTGCTTGTTCAAAAATTCAGAAATTGTGACTTGATGTCTTTTATTAATGATGATTTTTATGACCAAAACAATACATATTTATTCACAAAGAGTTCATTTGGATGTCAGGCCAATTGTAAGACAAAACATAGCAAGGACAGAGCAATAAAAACTATTTTTAAGTTACTATAGTTGCTTCACCCTGAATTTGAACTCAGTATATTTGCATGGCAGACAGGAACTCTAGGCATTCCGTTAAATCACTTGATATTTTGACTGTACAACGTGGGGTATATTTCCTCAATTCGCGTAAAAGCTGTTTTAGTGCAAAAACTAAAAAGACCACTGAGCATCACTGTAGAGAAATGTTTTGAAGCTTCAACAAATTTTCTTCAACTGTTTCCACATTTCTCGAAGTCTCATTCTACAGTGCATGCAATCAGTATCAATGATCAGCTGTGTGTGTGTGTGTGTGTGTGAGAGAGTATGTGTGTGTGAGTGTGTCATACTTGTCAACATTCAGATCTAAAAATCTGGGAGATTTTATCCGGGGGTGTGCTCGAAGTGAAGAGCGGGGTCTGGAAGGTGCGCGCAGACCTAAGAGCGGGGATCGGGTATGAAGATGATTGCGACTGAACCAAAAAGCTACCCGGACTGTACCAAAAAGCTGAGGTGTTGGTGGGGGAATGTTGGAATTACAGGAGTTTTCCGGGGGGGTAAGGTGGTGGGGTGTAATTCCAGGAGTTTTCCGGGAGACAGAACAATACAGGAGATGGGTGGGAGATGGGTCTGAAATACGGGAGGCTCTGGGGAAAAACGGGAGTGTTGGCAAGTATGGTGTGTGTGTGTGTGTGTGTTTTAGTAAATTAGAGATTAGAGATTAGTAAATGGTTTCAGCTGTGAGATGCAAAACATTATGTGAAATGTAGTCCAGGTGAATGGCTGGTTTAGTGTTCATATATCTGGAATGCCCTCTAGTGAGTCTGTTGGGTACTCCAGCTAATGACCATAACACTTGTAAAGCTAACTTTATAGGGACTTACCATAGACATAATGATTTTTAAATTGCCAATACTATATATTATTTTGCCTACCCCAACCTTACTCCTCTCACAGGAAACAATCTGCCCTTTTACATTTTCATAAAAGTTATGTATTTGTGATTCATATGCCGTTTTCCTCATGGGGACCCTAAAATAAATGTCCCCAAAATACAAATTTTACTGCTATCGCTATGCTTGTGGGGACATCTGGTGAGTAATACAAACCATATGAACACACACACACACACACACACACACACACACACACACACACACGCACGCACACACACACACACACACACACACACACACAAAAAGTGTGTAAAAGCAAAAATACTACTGCATATGGATTAAAGTTTCAACATTTTTCAAGGAAAGAACACTTGAATACAAGAACCTGTTTTTAAACTTCAAATGTGTGGTTTCTAAAGATTACTAGCTTGTTTAAAAAAAAAAAAATGTTTTCTAAAAACTGACATCTTTAAGATTGAATCTGTGGCAATTGAGAGATTAAGTGATTTACATAATTTTGATAACCTTCTTTAGAAACATCCCTCGCAGTGATTAGAAGTGGACTTTTTAAAGAATCTGTGTGGAAATCCTGGAAAGAGACATGAGGGTCTGAGGAAAAGATTGAGAGATTGCGCTGTTCTATGTATTGTGAATGATTTAGAACTCTTGAACTTTAATTTGTAAGGGCATACCATAAATATGCAGTAGATGTACAGGGCCACTGCGTATTTGAATATTGAATATATTTTATTTCCTACCAAAGGTAAAATAGTAGAGTTTTTAAGCATAGTTCTTGTATACTGTATATTCTCACTATAAAATACTTACAAATAAACTATTAAAGAGCACTGATCAAAATGTTAAAACACTTTTAAATACCTCCCAGATATTGATGTTAATCTTTTAATTATCTGAAAAACCCTAATTATAACTATAAATCCAGTGTTTTAACCATACTATTGTAAAGTGTATTATGCAGTATACATTATAGTAAGTACAACTCATTGGCTATGTTTATGTGGACATCATTAATCGAATTAGTTGATTTAATTTGAATAAGAACACAATATTATTATGGAGTTTACATGATCTTTTCATGATGCCATTTTACATGTTATAGGCATAGACTGATTAACATCATTGCGTCACCATGCTATTCATGTTTCCTCCAGAGTTTCATTTAATTGTTCTCATTGTTAATGAATGCTATACTGTAGTACTAGCTAAAATGATGTGATAAACTGTAATAGATATTGTATAATTTTGCTTTCACTAAAGTAACGTTGGTGTATTGTAGTATAACATACCTTCGTTATAGAAAACTTTGTACAATATTAGATAATGGGCCCTATAATACACCCGACACAATAAGGTGCAAGACGTGTTTGGTGCGATTTATTTATTTTTTGCTATTTTCAGACCAACGCAACACTATTTTTTTTTTTCTGTTTTGCGCCATGTTGTTTAAATAGCAAATCTGTTTGGACTGCTTTGTGGAATAACGGGTGTGTCGCTCTAGAAAGGAGGTGTGTTATGGCACATTGTTGGTGCGTTGCTATTTGGAGTAAGTGCAACAATGTTTCCTTATCCACAAAAGTAAAGAAGTAAATAGTAAAAGTAAAGTAAAGAGGTAGAATAGAAAGTGGCTCGTTCTTTATCCTTGTGCTGCAGATGGCTTGTTTAACTGTTTTCTTGCTAGTTAAGCTTTCAGTTTTTCCATTTACAAAGTTCACCATGTAAATAGCAAATTTGCCATGGAATGATGCACCTGACTCTTAAAGGCAATAGGAGATAAGACTCTGATTGGTTCAATGCACGTTATGATCAAAACACAGCCATAACTCATAAAGAGAATAAGCAAAACCTTGTTAGACTATGCGCCTCGGCAACCCTATTTTTCCATCCTTAAAATAGCAAAAGTAAATTCGGACATGCCCTTAATGAGTTTGTGCCATGTGCTTTAGACTTTGTGCCTAGATCATTAAAATAGAGCCCCAAATGTGTGTAATACTATAGTTGTTGTATTAGAGCGACACTTGAATTACTGTACCATAGCAGATTTGTTCAAGTACCGTACTGCAGTACAGTTTTAAAACTATATGCATCACTATGCATCACTATTATTCATGTTGGATGGTATGGTGAATATTGTTTTCTAAAAACTAATGGATTTTAATTTGTAAAACGCTGTTGTACTAGCATGCAATATGAGGATTACATTATTTCTGAGTTACAATCCAATGTTGATCTAGTGTGTGTGCTTAATTATGTATTTATTTATTGATTGATTGAATCCTAATCAGGTTGGTATAGGTCATATTTCACTGACATGAGTTTGCACGAAACTGTTTTAAAAGCCTTTACAGCAGGGGTCACCAATATCGGTCCTGGAGGGCCGGTGTCCCTGCAGGGTTTAGCTCCAACTTGCTGGATGTTTCAAGTATACCTAGTAAGACCTTGTTTAGCTTGTTCAGGTGTATTTGATTAGGGTTGGAGCTAAAATCTGCAGGACACCAGCCCTCTAGGAACAGGTTTGGTGACCCCTGCTTTACAGCGTTAAACCATTCTATAAAAAATGATGTGCTATGTGCAAAATGATCCTGTATTCCAATTAAACTGTATATTTCCAGTAATTCCAGTTAAATTCGACATTGATATACTACTTTGTACCAAGTAAAAGTGTCTTTGGAAATAAGTGCACACCCCTGTACTCAGTGGTGACCCTATGGCCCATTACTGAAAGGCATCAATCCTCAGCTGACCCCCGTTTCTCGTATTTTCATCCCTCTTCTATCATGTCCTGTGTTTTTCTCCGATTTCTATCTCTCCCGGTGCAGGGCCGGTACGGCGGTGTAATTTGAGCATGCTGGGCACTCTGTGCTCAATGTTGATGGAAGGATGGGGCCGTGTATTGAGAGGTTACATGCTGTCCTAGTCGCCTGGGCTGCATGGATCAGTGACACCTTGTTTGGTGGAAAGGAAGTGCAAATGAGTGTAGAATGATGGAGCACAGTACCTCGGATTTATCCTTAAAGACAGATGACAATGATGAACCTGTTTTCTCCCTCTTTACCGCTGGAATAGACTCCATTCACACCTGAACTGAAGCCTGTTTTCTGCCTGAGTTCACATGTGCTCATGTGTGTTGTTGTCCTTGCTTTCTCAAGCGGATAAGTGTGTGTGTGCATGTGTCATGTTAGTGCAGTACATGATAGATAATCATTGCCTTTCCTTCATATGTCACAAACAAACCGAGTCACAGATGTGAGTATATCATTAGTCATGTTGAAACGGCTTCAAACGTGCTGCAAACAATCAGATTTTAGAGTCGGGAGTTTTTTATTTAGCATTTTATCTGAAAGAAAAGTATAATAAAATGGAACCAGGCACATAGTGACTGCTAATATTTATTGGCTAGCTTAATGAACCGGTTCAGCATATTTCTTTGAAAAAAGCTAATCAAAACAAGGACAAATTATGGTAGTAACAACATATCCAGATAAGAGAGCAGTTATTAAAAAATACTGATAAGTATCAAACTTTTTAATAACTGCTTTCTTATCAGGATATTTTTAATGTTTATCTTTTGTTGTCACAATTTGGGTTGGTTGTGTTTCCTGTGTAATTTTAAAATGCATAATGTGTTTAAAGAGCCCCTATTATGGGTTTTTGAAAATTACCTTTCATGCAGTGTGTAACACAGCTCTAAGTAAATGAAAACATCCAGCTGAGGTTGAAATCTAAAAGTGCACTGTGTTTAAAAATATTGACCCTTTAGCGAAATATTTGACTCCAGGTCGAATAAACCAATCCAGTTGGGTTTGGATCTTTTGTTTGATCGCATTGATGTTGATATGGTACATCACCAAATATGTAATTCCAGTTCAGTTAAAATGTGCACCCGCTTTCCCTCCACACACTTGCGGAGACGCGCGGGATAAAGGGACTGATCATGACGCGAAGATGACGATCACTGACAGATGGAGATTCGGCTGCGGGCAGGTCCGAAGCAAACTGAACTGGAGCTCTAGGTAAAAGATGATCAAGCTGCCCTCAAATAGAAAGCATAAACGAGAGACAGGGGTGTGATTGCGTGTGCGACAGCGGAGTGTTTAATTTAAAGGGCACCTAGGTTAGCCCTTTTTTCAGATTTATTATAAGTGTTTTGAGTCTCCAGAATGTTTCTGTAAAGTTTCAGCTCAAAACACCCATCAGATTTTTTATTATACCTTTTATTAAATTCCTATTTACACATTTTTTCACTGGGTGGCGGTTTTGGTGTACTGCTCCTTTAAGGCTAGTCCTCCCCACCCACCGTTTCTACATGCCTTTCTGCGTGCCTTAATCTCCTCCCTCGGCTGCGTCAGACAACAGACAGACTTAAAGGAAGGAGAAGCATTTGTGAGGAAAACTACAGTAAGAACTTTACCAATTAGTATTTATTGTGCACTTGCATCGCAGAGTCACACAAAGTTCACGAGCGCACACACACACACAGATACACGTGCGCACACACACCGCAGTAGACACACACACACACACACACACAGACAGAGCGCCCGTTTAGCTTTGCACTCTTTGTGCACGCAAATGTGACATGATACAGGTTAATCTCCACTGCTGTATGGATATCTGTTATATTAATGTACAAAATAAACCTGATTTAACGTCCACAAACCGGGATTTCTTTATAATTGTTCAGACACGCGGCTGTGCTGATGAAGTAAAGCTAAGCTAAATCGCTGTAATTCGCTGTAATGACACACGTGCACTGTTTTAAAACATTTTAAACATGTGAAACTTACTCTTGATCACATTTGATGATAATTGATGATCCTAGCGAACTGAACACACCTTTTATTCCCGGTTGCTTTGCGCACGTCTGGTCTTGTTTATATGATTATACACGTGACTACCTGGACATGTTAATACGCGCAGCTGTCAATCAATTCGGTGGGCGGGGGGACCGCACTCCTACGTAAAGTTGCGGTCGATCTGAAAACCTTTTTTAAGATTTAATATTACTATTTTGGTTCTTCTGAGTGTGCCAGTTTAGGTTCAGGTCAAAACACAGTTCAGATTTTTTTTTATTATAGTGTGTTAAAAAGCATAATTTTGGGAGTTCTGTACACAGGTCGTTGTTTTAGGGGTGTGTTGTTTCACATGAAAATTAGTTTCGACTTCCCGCCCAACTTAACAAGGGGGTGTAGCCAAGAGCTCCCCCGCTTTGTGTATGGCAATAATGATGACAAAAAGAAGCAACATGAGTGAGAGGACCAGCATTCAGCCGTACATGTAAGACTCGGACACAGACCAATGTGCCAGAGTATGTCAGAGTGGCAGTTCACAAATCATTTGTGTCTTTGTATAGTTTTACAGCCGCTATGTAACGATACATGCATCATCCATATAGGGATGCAATGATGAACCGGTTTCACTATTAACCGCGCTTTAATTCATCACAGTTAATTAATCGTAAAGGCTTATCAACACCATGTTTCTGCACGCCGAGACTATAACCACACACACTGTATTAACTTTGACTGAGGCTATAACTAAGTCAAGTTCGTTATTTCCAATGGAGGGACGCGACTCGAGGCAACACGCTCACACTTTCCAGCCGCACCTATTTGAGATGACAGGGAGCTTCTGTGACCGCGGGGAATGCAAAGGGCTGAAGTTTAAGGAAGACTAGTACACAGGTTTGCAAACCCACCTAAAGTTACAAACAATGGCACCGATTAGGGTGATCATGTGGTGATCAGTGTTTTTTTTTCGGAGAGAGTGCTGAAATACTTGGTGGATCAGCTTTAAATGGCTCGAATCTTGATACGTTGCATTCACTGCATGCTCAGTACAAATGGCTGCTAAATGTAAAACCTCTGATGCTCATTCGCAGGAAGACGATGATGGCTCTTGTGTTGAGCCCAATGAGCCTTACATCCAAAAACAGAGCAAGGGTGTTTCTTTGGTGACATTGCTTTGACTCACACGCTGAAAATGGTGGACGTGAAACAACAAACTGAGGATATGGTGATGCGTGCCTGTCAACCAATATTGGTGGGCGGGGGACCGCACACCTACGTCAAGTTGCAGTTGATCTCAAAACCGTTCCAATTGGTTCACCGTTTTTAGGTTGTTAAACTGAAAAAAAAGACTGGGTTTGTTTTTATCATCCCAATATGATGGCCTATACACTATACCTACACACAAGTCTGTCCAAACAGCTTGAAAAGTAGATTTTTCAACATAGGTGCCCTTTAATTCAATCGTTAAAACCTTTATTCATTTATACAATCAATAAACCTTTTATTAATTCGTTAATTTGTATAATACTGCATTTCTTCATTTATTTGTATGTTAGTATTTTTGTGCAATTATTTTTCAGCATTAATTCAGTCAGTGCAGAAATGAACAAACATGCAGTTATTACTTAGAATGTGAATTTAAAATATGCACAAATCTGATTTTTCTCAATTGCTTTGGCTCAATTCTCGATTGCAATTTTTATTTTTCAAAACAATAAGTTTAGATCCCTGAACAATTAACTTATTTTTCACTTTAGAGTGGCATTTCTTCTTGATTTAGGCACATTGCAAATTATTTGGGCATGCGTGCAAACAGTTTGGACAAAAATTAATTGCATATGGATTGTTGATCAAAACTGATGTGTCGATTCTCATTTAAACTGTCAAACTGTACAACTTCTCCATCATGTTTCATCGTGTAAGCCATCACACTCAAAACTGTTTATTCAATTGTCAAACATCTGTGTATGCACGTGGGCAGCACGGAGGCGCAGTGGGTAGCACGATCGCCTCACAGCAAGAAGGTCGCTGCTTCGAGTCCCCGCTGGGTCAGTTGGCATTTCTGTGTGGAGTTTGCATGTTCTCCCCGTGTTGGCGTGGGTTTCCTTCGGATGCTCAGGTTTCCCACAGTCCAAAGACATGTGGTATAAGTGAAGTAAATAAGCTAAATTGACCGTAGTGTACAGTATGTGTGTGAAAGAGTGTGTATTGGGGTTTCCCAGTGTTGGGTTGTGGCTGGAAGGGCTTCTGCTGCGTAAAACATATGCTGAATATGTTGGTGGTTCATTTCGCTGTGGCGACCCCTGATAAATAAAAGGATTAAGCCGAAAAGAAAATGAATGAAGGTATATGCTTGTTTACACCATAAATATCTGATATTGATACTGAAATGTCTGCTAAATTGTAAAATTACCTCTATTTGCAATACAATTTGCGTTTTCTATTTAAGTTTGGTAGCATAGATAGATAGATAGATAGATAGATAGATAGATAGATAGATAGATAGATAGATATATAAATACATTGATTGATTGATTTCCTACAGCATAATCTCTACATTCACAATCCTAAACTGCAGTAACATGCTTATGGAAGAGCAATTGGAAGATGTGTAACCTCTTTAAGGGTCAACAAGAGCGACAGGATGTCCACCAAGAATATATATTTTTTTCATGTATGATATTTTGTAGTACTTTATTTTGTATTTTTTGTAACATAAGAAATATGAACTATGCAATACAGTAATTGGACAAACAAGAATGCACACTTTACATCTAATACATTTGTACACAAATAAATGTACTGCATGTTCATTTATTTATTTTTTTCTATGTACTATTCACTATTCTTAAAAAATTTCAGATTTTTTTAAACCTTAATTTCTATGGTTGACTGTCATTGTGAAAAACAATGAATCATTTTGAGCCATGTGGCTCAAATGATGACAAATACATTTTATGTTTTGGTTGTCTTGGCCAAATTACTGACATGATAACTAGGTTTTGAAACATGAATAAAATATTTTTGTGGAGTAACTATATTTAGCATACATGGAATAAAGTTCTGAAGGTCCAGCAAACAGTTTTGACATTTGCACTCACACTTTATAAAATGTGGCAAAGCAATTTAGAAAACCTGTAATTTGCATATGTATTGTTGAATTTTATTCACAGATTATAGGCTACATATTTCAATTGTAACCAGGGTGTGACACTGACAACAGAGGTGCGGATCCACATGCAGGTTTATTAGCGAGGTCAGACCAGCAATGGTCAACACAGGGGCAAACAGATGTGTATAGGCAATTCAGAATCATAGTCAATAGGCACGCAGCAAACAGGATTAAACAAATAAACAAGGCTGGGATCAAAAACACGGAAAAACAAGACAAAGGAAAACACGTTGTAATGTCACTAAAACAGGAGACAATGTTCAGCAACAGTGTTTGTGTTTGTGCTGCTTATGTAGTGCATTGATCTGTCCTTGAGCAGCTTTAGCTGTGTGAACTGGTTGTGTGTGTGTGTGTGTGTGTGTGTGTGTGTGTGTGTGTGTGTGTGTGTGTGTGTGTGTGTGTGTGTTGTATGACTGGGTGTTGTAGTCCATAACAGGGCGGATTTGTAGTTCATGTGAATGTAAGTGTGTTTACCAGCGATCTCAGGTAGTAGATCGCTGGTGATCGTGACACCAATATAAACTGCCTAATATTTAAATATTTTTAACATACAACTATAACCAATATATGTGTGGTTTAAAGGTTTATGTACAGACAAATATGCTGTCAAAATTATGTTAGATAGATATGAAGAGTTGCAAAAACTGAAAAACGTTCTGCTAAAACGAGCATTTCCAGGAACCTATGTGTGTGTACAGTTATTTCACTTTAAAGGCAATGCAAAAATTATATGGCAAAAAAGTGGATTTACTGAGCATACACACAGGAGCATAGGAAAAATGTCCATTTTAGGGGAAAATTTCAAATCTAAACTCTTCATATGCAAAAATGTTTGAAGCAATCTTAAATAAATCCTTCCCTAAACCTTATAGTGTTAAGATATTGTTTCACAGAACAATGGTGTACCAGATAAACTACTAAGCAAGTTTACTTCATGTGAAAAGACATATATGAAGACAGACATGTGATGCAAATGTTAATATGGATTTCGTTAACACTTTATTGTGATGGTCCATTTGAGTATTAGTACGCTGCCTGCTTAATATCTGTTGATACTGCTCCTTCAACAGACATTTAACTGACTATAAGAAACTTAGCAAATACATGTCAAATTACACTAACCCTCACCCCAACCCTAACCCAAACCTAACAGTCTACTTGTAATCTAATGAGAATTAGTTGGCATGTAGATGCAATGTAACTTATATTTAACAAACTAACCATCAAAATAAAGTGTGACCTGGATTTCTTTACAAATTTTTATGGTAAACATATGTGATAAGGTAATAATACCACTGTCTTGCATAATAAACTGAGCAGAAATCAGTCTTCATTAACTAATTAGCTGCCACATTATTGTTAATTTGCTTAAAAAGACACATACTTGTGTTAGATTATCTCTAATGTTCTTTTAATCTGAAAAACTGCATTAAACTGAATTTATGGGTATGGGTATTGGAGTTGTGCTCTCTAAACACTGGTATCAGCATCATCGAACATTGATAAACATGCACTGTCATATCATCTGTACAGCGAGTGCCATTGAAAAAGCATGCAGGTTTGCTGGAACAGATTGTGACTGTGGGAATATTTTATCAGTCTGAATCATGTTTCACAGCAGTGGAGACCTAGTGTACAGTGTGTGGTGATAAATGTTTAAAAGGTTACAAATAATCGATACAAACAGCATATACTTAGATTAAAAACTATAATCAAAAGGGCTTGCTAATGGCATTTACCAGGTGAGCTACCAAGCAAGTTAACTATGATATATTGGAGGCAGCGACCAGGGGTGCCCAAACTCAGCCTGGAGGTACGGTGTCCTGCAAAGTTTAGTTCCAACCCCATTCAAACCCACCTGGTCTAGATAATAAAGCTCTTATAAGGCTTTCTAGAAACATCCTTGCAGGTGTGTTGAGGCAAGTTGGAGTTTATCTGCAGGACACCAGTTTGAACACCTCTGGGTTAGACTGTTGGACTTGTGTCCCAAACATTGAAGGTTCCCACACCGACAGGGATTTTAGGTGTTGGAAGTGAATAACTAATGATCTCATAACCTTCATCACCATGGCTGAGGTGAGTCACTTGAACGAATCTGGTCATCGTGTGGGTCATCATACTTTGTCACATGTCAAGACTTTCCTTTTCCTTTCCAGATACATATAGATATACAAACAGCAAGTGTGGAGCACTGCGTCACTTGCTCTAGTTTACCCAGTTTAGGATGTTTCTTGCCTCACATTCATATGAGAACCTGCTTTGAATTTTTTGAAATTGTGTGGAAGATTGCTTCAGGCAAAATCCACATCTTCTGCATATTTTGTGTCACATAATTCATGTGTTTGCATTGATTTTGAATGTAACTTATTTACGCAAATATGTAATTCCATGTTTGGTGTGAACACAACATTAGTTTACTAATAATGCACTGTAGCATAGGTGTCTCGATATTACAGGCTACATAAGCATTATGCAAAGAACTTTGTGGAAGTGAGGCATCCTTAATTAATAATCCTCCCCATAGTCATAATTTGCATTGCATATTGTTGTTTATTGCCTCTAGTATTTTTTTTTTCATCTGGAAACTGCAGACAATCGTGTGTATAGGTATGTTTTCGGAGTTTCCTACTCTGTTAAAAATCCTGGTTACCTCAGATTTGTATCCTGAATCAAAATAACCTTATGAGTCCATTGAACTTATATCATGTTAAACTGACCTAAAACTGCTTGCATAACTTATAAAATTAAGTTGGAACATGATTAACTTAGATTGATAAGTTACAATTAACTGCTGTCATGACTGATTGTTAATATATTTTTTTACAGTGTATAACTCTGGAATGTTTATAGCCACTGTGCTCTAAATATTTCCAGTGCCATCTGCAGAGCCAATGCAAGACTTCTAGGGAACATAATGTACACTGAGAGGGCTGTAATAAAATCATTATAAAAATGACCCCAACCCTAATCTGTAAGCAGTTTCATTGTCAACTAATAGCAGTATGTTGAAACAGTATTACAATAATAAAAACAGAAATTACGAATGATAGAATAAATTAAATTTAAAAATTACAATTAAGTTGAACAATTTAGACTAATAATAAACCAAGTAATCAAATCTATTGCACTTTTTTATTAACATTGTGATTTATATATTAATTTACGCTTAATTTGTTCAGTGAAAGGCAGTGAATGAAACTCTTATTTTCTTGTGATTCTCTTATTTGTTGTT
Organism: Danio aesculapii; assembly: GCF_903798145.1. NCBI lineage: Eukaryota > Metazoa > Chordata > Actinopteri > Cypriniformes > Danionidae > Danio > Danio aesculapii. The sequence goes on along the minus strand of NC_079437.1, from coordinate 51,438,033 downwards.
TGTTAAATTAAATAACAGAGGTGTCACTTCAAGAATGAATGCACAGATCTATAATGACAAGCATTCGATTCCTAACTGATTGTGCTCGTTAAAAGGTCTCACTAACTGCATTGATTCAATTGTTCTCTGATGCCTACACAGTAAGTGGCTTTACTATAGGTGAATTATCCTAGTCCCAAAAAGTGAGTGTTCCTTTAACATACATGACAACACAGGCATTTATTAATATCAACCTCTGCATAAAAAGTTGAGTTTTATAAAGTGTTTTAGTGTCCTTTTACTCAAGAACAATCACAGTAAGAGTGATATGACGCATAATGCATAAATGTGCGTCGGACATTTATACTCAGCAGTCTACGTATATTTGTTGCCTCATTACAAACATATGTAGCAAATTTTACAATATATATGTCAAACGAACAAAATATACATTTAAACAAACCTTATGCCACTCTGTGGTGGCGCTAAATAAAATTTGTAATCTGGATATCCTGCATTTTGTGTTCAGATAAGCTGTGAATAGAACAGCAATTGTGAAGCACCACACTGCACCATGTCTTTTCAAATTCTGAACATTGTTTTCTACAAGTGTACATGCAGCTGCATTCTGCAGCATTTGACAGCTTTAAGACTCATGTATCTGTGTTTTAGGATAGTACAAACTGAGATGGACATCATTACAAATCATATGTCTATTTGTCTGTTTTAGTACACAATCAAATCCCAAATTTTCACTTCTCTGATCACATGTACAGAAGCTGGGTTTACTTAAGAATGGCAACAGCATTTGGCTTTCAAAAAGTAGACAAAATTTGGCCATTTTCATAATTCACCCCCCCCCCCCCCAGCCCCTTTTCAATGTGCACACACAATCAAATTGTATTGGGACGACATAAAGGAATTAAGTTAACTTTAAGTGGACTTAACATAGAACAATTAAGTTGTCTAAGAAATAATCAAGAATTGTGTTGGTTTAGCTCATTTTAAATAAGTAGTTAAAATAGGTAAATGCATTGCTTTAAAAGCTTTAACTTCAACTGAGTAAACCCATAGAAACTTGCAACTGTTAAGTTGACTTAATTTTAAGAATTATGTGCATAGTTCATTTATCTAATAATGTACATGACAATGATGAACAATGATGTTTTTCCTTTGCATTCAAAAAATGTTTCATGTTTACAGAATGACATTCAAAATGATCCACGTATACAAATTCATGTATACGTTGTATTATTATGTACAGTATGCATATGCCAGGCCAGTATTTGTCACTGTCACCTTGTTAGTAAACAGTACCTGTAGGGAAGTGACAATATGCTGTCAACAGCTCAGTACTGATATTTATGTAGAACGTGCCATGTGTCTCTGCTGTTAGTTGTAATGTGAAGTAAATCTCCATATTGGGGATGAACTTTAAGAGAATATTGCAGCAACAACACTACATACCAACTTAGGCTCATTCTGAAAATGTATCTCTATATACATTTCTGGAGAGCGCCAAATACCCAAGAGATAAGCTTTTTTTCTTTTTGCAGTTTTTGTTTTTGCTTATCAACCAGAAGCGACTGTGTATGCTTTTTGAGATCTCAAATTTCTCTCGCATATGCCATTCACGCCTGATGTTCTCACGTAAACTCACCAGAGGACGCTGTTGACTGACTGTTTGACTGACTGACTGACCTATCAACTGACTCACCCTCCTGTTTCACTAAACCCAACCAATAGTATTTTTTTTCTAAAGCACAGATTGATCTGCCCACCCCCTTCCCTAAACTCAATCGACAATTCTAAAAAGCAATCCAGAAAAAGAAAAGCCCTCACCTGATTTTTACTATGTTTTCAGATTTTACCACATTCTCATCCTATTATTTACTTGTTTATAAAAAATGTTGGGCTCTGTTTTTGTCTTACCTACCTTCTGGAACTGTTCCTCCCCGGATTAGAACCCCATCATCATGGTCAAATCCTCTCTCTGTGTTTCAAGTCCATTCGAAGTACATGGTGAGCCATCTGGACAAACTGGTAACAGCAGGAAAGCTGTCCACACGGATGTAAGCGGTCAGCTGGTAAGTGCAAAAAGGAATGGCGTCATACCGCCCCATGGCGTACAGCCATATGAACTTCTGGCTACGTAATTCGTGATTTCAAGAAACGTATAGGTAACACTTTATTTTGATGGTCCCTATTGCACATTTTGTGGACTAAAGTTTGCATTGCAACTACATGACAATTCATTCTCATTTCATTAGTAGACTGTCAGCTTAATATCTGCAGATACTGCTCCTTCTACAGACTTTTAACTAACTATAAGAAACTTTGCAAGTACATGTCAACTTACACTAACCCTAACCCCAATTTCACAGTCTACTCATAATCTATTGAGATTTAGTTGGCATGTAGATGCTATGTATTTTAAAATCAACAAAAAGCGTTAAAGGGAGCATCAAAATAAAGTAATACCAATGTTTATAGGGCTACGTTTTCAAAATGAGCCTATGTTGCTACATACTTTGCTATTGTTGTCTGTTTTTTTACGCTTTCTATTAATCTAAACCACTAAATATGTTTACATGGGTGTTTTGGGGTGAGGTGCATTTTCAAAAATGTCCACTTTGAAACCTCATTTAGGCATTTTTTAGTCACTAAAATGTCTTTGCTGTGTAAACAAACCAATAGTATCTGACTGCAAACTTGTATATGCATTCTGACTCATGCATCAAGACTGTTTCACACCGCAAGCACGGGCAGAGCGTGTTTTTTCGGTGTCCATGTTAACAGATTAGAGCTTTCATACTGCACGCAGGAGCAGCATGTCAGTACAGATCGTGAGCGTGGCTGATGCAGCAGTGCTGCGATAGTTTGGGTGCTAGGTCTGTTTTTGCCGCGCAGCTCAATTAAAGTGACAGTGCATTGATAAAGACCAAAAACAGTAAATGACAGTAAAAAGTAGCAATTTTACCCAATAAATGCATCAATAATATCCACTGATTTATATATAGTCAATCAAATGAACTTAAACGATTAAAAATGGCAACAAATATTTATTTGGGCCCGAACTACAAAACCAAAATTAAAACAACTTTAGTATTAGTTTTGCTTAAGTTGCACAATATTTTGATCATGTATAAATATAATTATAACTATATTGTATAATTATTATTATAACTATAGGCCTACAACATCCTGAAAATCAAAAACAAAATTACATGATATCACAAGTGATTGTCTTCTGACTGAGTCCACAAAAAAGTGTATACAGTTCAAGTCAGAATTATAAGTTCCCCTGAATTATTAGACCCCCCTGTTTATTTTTTTCCCAATTTCTGTTTAACAGAGAGAAGATTTTTTTCAACACATTTCTAAACATAATAGTTTTAATAACTAATCTCTAATAACTGATTTTTTTTATCTTTGCCATGATGACAGTAAATAATATTTGACTAGATATGTTTCAAGACACTTCTATACAGCTTAAAGTGACATTTAAAGGCTTAACTAGGTTAATTAGGTTAACTAGGCAGGTTAGGGTAGGCAAGTTATTGTTGTACGATGGTTTGCTCTGTAGAAAATAATAAAAAAAAAAAAAAAAAAAAAAAAAAAATATATATATATATATATATATATATATATATATATATATATATATATATATATATATATATATATATATATATATATATATATATATATATATATTTATATATATAGCTTAAAGAGGCTAATAATTTTGACCTTAAAATGTGTTTTAAAAATTTTTTAAACTGCTTTTATTCTAGCCAAAATAAAACAGATAAGACTTTCTCCAGAAGAAAAAAATATTATCAGATATACTTTAAAAATTTCCTTGCTCTGTTAAACATAATTCGGGAAATATATATATATATATATATATATATATATATATATATATATATATATATATATATATATATATATATATATATATATATATGTAACTATATAGAATAGAGAGAGATAGATTGATCTGTGCAAAAGCTGCTGATACGCTGCACAGTGCTGACACTGCTGGTCTGAAAGGCAAGAGCTTGTGCGTTGTTTCTGCTCTCCATACACGCTGCGCACACGCTGCTCACGCTCTGCTTGCGGTGTGAAACAGGCGTCAGACATGCAATCTCAGACACAATGCACTCAATGGAGCTAGTGATGTCATTGTCCGGGGTAGGGTTAGAGGCGGGGTTAGGTGTGCACATGAAATGCATTGCATGCAGCTCAGCTTGCATCAGCACACAGTCTGCAGCCAGACCCTACTCAAACAAACAGGTAAAACACACACATTGTCTGTTTTTAGCTGAAAATCATTGTCGTGTAAACATCCCCAATGTTGAGTTATTTAGAGAATGACATTCCTGCTTCATTAGGTCAATATAGTATACATACTGTATATATTTAGTACATTTACACTTAGTAATATAATGTACATATACATTTAGTAATTAAATGACCCTCAAGGTAATATCATTTGTAATTAATGTATCAATTAATCTTAGTTTCGGCTGCTTTCAGCCGCACCCACAGAAAAACAATGGTTTCCCTCATCCATGCACAAGCACTCATGCACAAAAAGTTCAGCAGATTTATATTGGCGAGCAGACCGTTTTAATAGTTATAATGTTTTCGTCTGTCTGCATGTGTGTGTGTGTGTGTGTGTGTGTGTGTGTGTGTGCTCCGCGTCCACTCGGGGACAGCAGCAGTAGTGCTAATGATATTAAGGCAGGGACAGATCTGCTCCATGTCTGCAGGCCTGCCAGTCAGCTGGTCTGGCCCCTTAACCACTCTCTGCTAATCCCATCCTCCTCTCCACCAGAGACAGGAAGAGAAATCTAATAAATAAATGAGAGGATGCACGAGGAAAAAAAATAAATTACGTCCTCGCTTCTCGTAAATCATGTTCCCAACTTCCAGTAGACAGGAGGGCGGAGCCTGGGAGTGGAGGAGACCAGAGGAGGAGAGACAGAGAGAGGGAGAGTGAGAGAGAGCGGGAAGAGCTTCTATCCTTCCCTCAGTCGGGGTAGCTCTCGAGACTTGGCGTCGAGGTGTTTTTAATTGATTTTTGATTAGCCAGACATGGGGGGTGTCCATTAGCAGGGGAGGGATAAAACAAGAACAAAAAGAGAGAGAGAGGGAGGAAGAGGGAGATACACTGAGTATGAATAAATAAATGAATGGATGGATGGAGAGCCGATTGTGAAAAGCAAGATACTGAAGCACAGAGACACATTGTCTCTCACTCTGCCTAATTGACTGTAATATTTTACTTAATTAGTTGCAATTAACCTCAAGTTCAAGATACTCAGCGGTTGATGAAGAAGGTGAGAACTTCTCTCAAATATCTTCATGGTGAATTGTGTGAATGTCAGCTCACACACACACACACACACACGCTTGTTTACAGGGATCTGGATTTAGCACACAATGTACCATCTTCAAAGCTGTCCATTCGTTGTTCCTCTCACACTATACAAATGTACTATTTCGTTTTCATTGTGTGCAACTGCACAGCTTATCAATCAGTGACATTTTTGTCTGGTATACAAACTGCGTTTCACAACCAAAATATAAAAAAAAAAAAAAACACTGGCAAGAAAGGGTACAAGACATAATGTCACATGTGACACAGGATTTCATTCTGACGGTTTTAGTTATTTGTCAAAAATGGAAGCCAGCATGAAGCGTGCAATCTAAGTTTTCCGTAGGAAAGAAAAACATGCACATGGAAAGGAATTTAAAGGGCACCTATGATGAAAATCATCTTTTGTAAGCTGTTTGAACAGGACAGTGTGTAGGTCAGGGCTATTCAACATTGTTGTTTTTTGTTGCTCAGTATCCAAATACAGCACAAAATATGAATAAAAAACAAACAATAGTCTATTTGTCTCGATTACCAGCGATCGTACTTCATAGATCGCTGGATCTCACACACAAACACTTATGGACTACAAATCCGCCATTCATGGACTACATTTTCATACATGCACTCCGCTCACACACACACATGCTTCCTCATTTTGATTGATTACACTCGTACCACCTGAGGATTGTCAAGGACTGATTACACACACTACTTCCAATTGCAGAGTCTTGTTATCTGCTACAGTGACACTAAAACGGGTTTAGCTTGTCATGGTTTCGCTGTGTTTTGATTTAGCCTAGTTTGTCTTTTTGTCTTAGTCTGCTGTCTGCCTTTCAACCTCTTGCCTGATACTTTGTCCACAATTCTGGACTGCCTTTGCACATCTGTTTGCACCTGTGTTGACCATTGCCTGCCTGACTACCCAATAAACCTGCACGGGGATCCGAACTCGGTTGTCTCTGTCACTCCCCTTGTTACACTATTTCTCTCTTTGGACTTAAAAACAAATGAAAAGGTTTTTGATTTAAACATGAGTGATAATTTTACGATGAAAACACATGACAGAACAATAAATAAATAAAAATAGGAATAAATAAAAAATGGTATTTGCCTAATGTTAATTTAAGCTATATTAGCTAAGAATTTAAATAAACTGTTGTTATTATCTGTGTTCATACATACATCTATCATTTTAAGAATTCGTCTAACGCAACTTTTGTTTATGTTGCACTTGTTTATTGCACGCACTACTCTCACCACTACGCCGTGAGATCATTTCTCACATCTGCATAGAGGGCGCAAGTGCGTTGGTCCGCTCTACGAGCTGTGCGCACACCGCTTCTAATAAGTGCATGTCTCTATTGGAAACAATGAACTTACGCACAGAAAAGACGTGATATGTGAACGGCCTGCTGCTATAGTTAATCCAATGTGTGTGCATATTAGCTTCAGTATAAGCTCGGAACTTAAAACTAGCACACAGTTGGCATAACTTTGTTTAGTTGCAGAAGTTTTGTTCCGTGCAACAGGACATGCGCAAAGCAGCTGGAATTAACAGATCTGTTCAGCTCTCTGTGATCATCAATCATCATCATGCATGTTTGTGGACGTTAAATCAGGTCTTTTTTGCACTATAATATAATGGATATCCATACTGCTGAGTATATTAATAAATATCCTGTCACATTTGCCGTGCAAAAACAGTGCAAAGTTAAACGCGCTCACTGTGTTGTGTGTGTGTGTGTGCGTGAACTTTGTAACTACATCATTGTGACTCACCGTTGCAGAAAGGCTTGAATTAACTCCACAACAAATACATCAAATAATCATCTACAGTAAAGTATTTCTCACAAACATTACGTGAGATCTGCTTCCTTCATGTCTGTCACTGGGCTGTTTATCTGACACAGTCGAGGCAGAGATTGAGGCACACTCTGACAGACACATGGGAACTGTGGGTGAAGAGAACTAGCATTAAAGGCACAGGCCACAAAACCAGTTACATAGTGTTAAAAGCAGATAATTCCCATATGCAGGGGCGGACTTAACCAATAAATGAGGTAAGCAGCAGCTTAGGGCCTCGGGGAACTGGGGGCCCCTGACCAATGCCTAGAAGCCTGTATTAAACATATAGCTCTTTTATACATTTTCTATCATATGTTGTAAAATCTGTCTATAACGTTAAGATTTTGACATCATTACATCTTTTCAAAACCTGGGGCCCCCCCATGAATAACGAGGGTGATCGCTGCTCTTCAATCAAAGACACTGCTAGCTAGAGTTGCCAACCTAGTGACTTTTCAGACCCCCTAGTGCCAAATTTTCAAAAAGCGACTAGCGAATGTCTTAGGTGTTACAATAGATTTTTAGGCCCAATCCCAATTTTACCCCTTAGCCCTTCCCCTTACCCCTACCCCTCGTTTTGCGCATTTATGTGAAGGGGTAGGGGTGTCACAATTCTTTTTATCTTGAAGGCGTAGGGCTACGGGAAAGGGGTGAATCGAACAAAGATTTTTCAGAACCACACTTGAAACCAAGGGGTAAGAAAATTTCCCAGAATACACCAGCTACAGCTGCACCCGGAAGTAAGCAGATACACAAATTAGTAATTTTTGTCATTATTACGAATTTTTACAACAGACAAGCAAATGTTTTATTATATTTTTAACTGCGTTCGTGTTTTACCGTCATGCTTTAAAAAAATTAAAATTGCTAAATTTCGTTATCTATAATCTATAATAATAACTCCTGTATAGCAGTCCCACAACATTCTGACACTCGATGACACTCGAATACCCTGTCAGTAATGTCTAGTGGCTGGGAATGACCTTTTAACAGTGTCTGCTATAATGTTAATGTTGTTTTTGGTGTGTTTACATAGATGAATATGGCCACGGTGTAAATGCGCAGTACAGTTACAATCTAATTGCCACATTAGATGGTTATGATAACATAAAATATGCCTTCAGTGATTTCTTGAAGATAAATACCAAAAAATAAAGCAACTGGAATAACTACAGCAGTCGCAATCATCTGATCTCATATGAAGCAAGAGATCGCGATGACATATGATGACATGAGCAGGTGCTGTAGTGCTGTCCCAATTCTTAGGGGTAAATTTTGAAGCCCTTCCACTTCACCCTTGGTTTTAAGGGCCAAGGGGAAGGGGTATGGGTACAAAAATAGAATTGGGATTGGGCCTTAGAGACTCTCTTGTTTCCGTGCTGTACTGTTCCTAACGTTACTCTTCGCAACAAGCTGCGGGTGATGCCGTCGGTCTCCCCCCCTGCCTTAGAGCACTCAAAGTGCTACACAGTCATCTCACACACCTGCAGCATTGAGAGCAGATCATTCCTCTGCATACTGACGACAAATGTTTTAGTACTGAGAGCGCAAGGTATTTCTTTGGTACAGTTAAACCGATCTGCTTCTTCACTGTTTTAAATGCAAAATTTTAAACGGATCGTTATTATTTTCTTGCTGTTGTTCACAATCCCAGAGATTTTAGAGATACCAGTCTGCCAGAGATTAGAGTAGAGGCGGGTAGAGTGTGCAAGAGTGAGAATTTTGAAAACATTTGGGGAAAAAAGTAGAAATACAACGAACAACGAAACGCAACTTCCTCCGCGATCCTGCTGTCTGGTCGAGACACCTGTCTGATGCTGAGCGTTGTGAGCTTGTTAAGAGATCAAAGGCCTGTTCACATAACATTTCCCAGTGAAACGGCTGCCAATTCACAAACTGCAATTACTCAATTCATATGAAAAATGGTGAAAAGATTAGTTTGATGGATTATGAATTAAATTGATTTAAATGTTTTTAAATTAATATTATTATTAAAATCTAATATATATATATAATATATATATATATAATATATATATAATATATATATATATATATATATATATACTTTTTAACCAACCGTTTATTTTACAATAATGCTAGAGCCCCATACCTGAAGTTGCTTAGGGCCCCCAAATCACTAAATCCACCCCTCCCCATATGAAAGGTAAAGAATAATCTGATGGGTGTTTTGAGATGAAACTTTACATACACAATCTGGAGACACAAAAGATTTATATTAAATCTTAAAAAAGGGATAACATACAGTATGTGCCTTTCAAAGAATAGAATGCTTTTGTTGCAGGTCTATGACACCTCCCTTGCCCTTGTTCTTTGTCTTAAAATCGTCAGCATTATAATTCCCATTTAAAACACATTTCACATTGCAGGACATAACACACTGTGCAAACCACCTTCATTCATGTGAATGAACACGATTTACTTCCAATTTCCACACAGACTAATGTTCTAAAATATGGGGTTGACAAGATTTTAAACTTTCTTTTTTCAAAGAAGCCTTTTATTCTCACCAAGGCTGTCGTTTCACAGATTTTTGTTCACAGTGGAACCGGTTACAATGAAAGCACACTTTGCAGTTTTGTGCATTGTTGGGCACATGTGTTTTTAATATATTTCAGGATTTGATTGTTGCCATTGTTGTAAAGTCTAAGTTCAAAATCAATTGAGAACAACTGTGCTGATGTAATGGCCTTGAAAATGCATCAAAGTGCTTTCGCACACATTACACACATCACAATGCGTTTGTTCAGCTACACAATACAAAAATTCATTCATTCATTCATTCATTTTCTTTTCGACTTAGTCCCTTTATTATTTTGGGGTCGCCACAGTGGAATGAACTACCAATTTATCCAGCACATGTTCTACGCAGCGGATGCCCTTCCAGCCACAACCCATCTCTGGGAAACAACCATACACACTCATTCACTGCGAACAATTTAGCCTACTCAATTCACCTGTACCGCATGTCTTTGGACTGTGGGGGAAACCAGAGCACCCGGAGGAAACCCAAACGAATGCAGGGAAAACATACAAACTCCATACAGAAACGCCAACTGACCCAGCCAAGGCTCGAACCAGCGACCTTCTTGCTGTGAAGCGACAGCACTACCTACTGCACCACTACGTGGGGTCACCACAGCGAAGTGAACCATCAACTTATCCAGCTAATGTTTTACGCTGTAGATTACCTTCTATCTGCAACCCAGCAATGGAAAACACATGCACTCTCGCATTCACACCCATACACTATGGCCAATAGGCTATATGCACAGCTAAAGTTCTTCAGCCAATGATGAACTTCCGGTAAAAGCTTAATGTGACGATTTCCAATTTCATAAGGTTCCTTTTACAGCATCAATGTTGTAATGTAGTTCAAATATAATCAGTTAAATAGACTTAAGCATCCATTTGGTTGTTAAAGCGTGAAAAGAGACAAAAGACTATTTAAACGCAGGCACCGTCATTAGCAGCAGGTTAGCGCAGAAATTACATTAAAAATACTGGGGTAAAATTAATTTCCATGTTTAAAGACATAGCATGAAAAAAAAATCATTTTATGCAGTGCTTCTTGTTTCTTCTGATATCCATTATATATTGCATCTCAGCCAGGCAGTGAAGATCTTAACAATCTTAACGCTTTGATTTTGTATGGGATGACAATTAACCAGAGGCCCTGGGCCTGGCCGACTGAAAATAAAAGTCTGTGCACCCTGCAGGCACAGGAGGTCAACATGACATCAGATTGATGTTGTACCCCAATGTTGTCAGGACGTCGCATTTTGGTTGGAAATGAAAATCAGGTTGACGTTACAACCCATGTCAGACAGACGTCAATGTCTAATCAAGCAGACAAATTCAAAACCAACCAAAGATCAACGTCTACTGATGTTACACTTTGACGTTGTAGGGACGTTACATTACGACGTTAATACTATGTTGGATTTTGGTTAGTTAATGCCACAAATTTAAACCAACCAAAGATCACTGTTTACTGGTGTAACATTTTGACGTTGTATGGAAGGCACATTATGATGTTAAGATGACGTTGGACTATGGTTGATTAATTCTACAACCTAAAACCAACCAAAGATCACTGTCTACTGATGTTACATTTTGACGTTGTAAGGACATCACATTATGACATTAATATGATGTTGGATTTTGGTTAGTTAATTCGACAATGTAATATCAACCAAAGATCAACGTCTACTGATGTTACACTTTGACATTGTATAGACGTCATATTATGATGTTAAGATGATGTTGGACTTTGGTTAGTTAATTCCACAACGTAAAATCAATCAAAGATCAACGTCTACTAATGTTACACTTTGATGTTGTATAGACGCCACATTATGACATTAATATGATGTTAGATTTTGGTTAGTTAATTCGACAACGTAAAATCAACCAAAGATCAACATCTTCTGATGTTACACTTTGACGTTGTATGGACATCACATTATGATGTTAAGATGACGTTGGACTTTGGTTAGTTAATTCCACAACGTAAAATCAACCAAAGATTAACGTCTACTGATGTTACACTTTGACGTTTTATGGACATCACATTATGATGTTAAGATGACGTTGGATATTTGGTTGGTTAATTCGACAACCTAAAACCAACCAAAGATCAATGTCTACTGATGTTACACATTGACGTTGTATGGATGCCACATTATGATGTCATTTGATGTTAAACTGACATTGGATTTTGCTCCCTGATGTCGCAACCAAAATATAACCAAATACCTACATCATATGACGTTGTGTGCCTGCTGGGCATATACCCCATTTATTAATCCAATATACCTATCCCACTTGTCTTTAGACTGTGGGGGAAACCAAAGCACCCGGAGGAAATCCATGCAAACACAGGGAGAACATCCAAACTCCATACAGAAATGCCAACTGACCAATCCAGGGCTCGAACCAGTGACCTTCTTGTTGTGCTAACCACTGAGCCACCATGCCACCAATACACACATTTGAATGGTAAAAGAGTTATGCGCCAAACAGATTTACAAGCCAGCAAATTTTCATAGTAAGCAATGGCGGACCCCTGTTTACAAAGTTCACTCATTTTCCTTTAGCAGCAAAAGAAGTGGGGAAATCAGATATGTGGGTCATGCTAGATTTGCACTTTGAGTGTGTTTTAGCTCGTAATTTTAAAACCCATTTCTGCTTCTTCGACTTTTCATGTCTCTTGATACACCCTACTCATCTGGTCCGATCATCCAGTCCCAGCTCACTTAAATACAGACACCTTCTTGCAGACGTAGACACATTCTTACACGAGCTAGCACAAGCCTTAATATGCACCTCGCAGGTGGGAGTGTATGAGTGAAGTAAAGAAGCGATGATGGCCATAGAGCTGCGAGATTAGAGCGTTTACTGCTTATGGACATGTGCTTTGGGGGTCTCGCTTCTTCACTAATTGTAGCTCATGACTAATTGGTGTATTAGTGAAACATGTAGCAAGGTACTTTCGAAGGCTTCAGGGAACACCCGGAGCTCATTAGACCCTCATATTCCGGCCAGAAGAGGTTGTTCGGGAAAATAAAAGAAATCTTGCAATTGGTCAGGTGAGGACGGCAATTAAGAAAGCACATCATTTCAACAAATCAGAGGAAATATTGTCTGGCGTTGGCGTAATTTATCTCGGTCTCCGATGCCTAACTTCCAATTATCACTGATCCACTGCAATTCAGCGCAAATGTGCTCGAGCACATCGAAGGCATGGGGATTATGAGGATCTGTCAGCGCTCGTGTGTATAAGTGTTGGCTAATCTCAACCGCAGCTGTCACAAGGTGAGTTATGAAGTCTGGATGTGTTGTTTGAGTACGGAGCAGATTGGAATCTGCTTTGTTGTACTTGACCCCGACAGCGGACAAATGTTTGAGAGACAGCGCTAAATCCGGCCTGTGATTATCCCCATCATGCTCCATCCATTCCACAGGTCGCTTCTCTGGCAGACAGAGTTAATAGCTTGAGTGTTTGACATGATGAAGCAAAGTAGGCCATTGTTTTACTGAATGGATATTAGAGTGGAGATGCATTTAAGGCCATCAATTAGGTCTGCTGTTTTATTTATTTATTTATTTATTTATTTATTTATTTATTTATTTATTTATTTATTCAGTCAGTCACTTTATTGACAAAATTAACAAAATATGGTTGCCTTGAAATCTTTATAAAAAAAGAGTTTTTTGACCCTGACATGCAAGCAAATTTGTGTTGAAAAGACATCAAAGTTCACATATTGTGTAATTTTGTGCACACAAGTTCATTATTTCAAATGGAGACACATGGCTTTCATATAGAAACTCTGTTATGCATTTAAAGGCTGCTTGAAGCAGAAGCTGCGACCATTTTTTTTTTTATTGAATTGTGATGCAGTGATGAGAAAACAGTGGGTGTGGCTTGTTTTTTTTATAATCTGTTTTGAGGATTGCATATGAAGGGGAGACGGCACCTGTAATGAAAAGGAAAGGGAATCCCACCATAAACAAAGCGAAAGCACAGAACAGACTCACATTTAAGAGCAAAGGGCGGCCCCTGGTGGTTCGGCGGTATAGGTTGCGTATAGGGAGGCTCGGCTCTTTAATGTTTATTTGCCACTTTTCAGAGAAAGACTGAAAATATGGAAGAAATACGGTAAAATACTTTTACGGGATGAAAGCAGGATAAACCTCATCTACAGTGGTGCAAATTAAATTTGTCATTAAAAAATTATTAAATATGAATGGGGCAATACGGTGGTGCAGTGGGTAGCACAAACGCCTCACAGCAAGAAGGTCACTGGTTCGAGCCCCACCTGGGTCAGTTGGCATTTCTGTGTGAAGTCTGCATCTTCTCCATGTGTTCGCGTGGGTTTCCTCCGGGTGCTCCGGTTTCCCCCACAAGCTAAATTGTCTGTAGTTTATGTGTGTGAGTGAGTGTTTATGGATGTTTCCCAATGATGGGTTGCGGCTCGAAGGGCATCCGCTGCATGAAAAACATGCTGGATAAGTTGGCAGTTCTTTCCGCTGTGGCGATCCCAGAATAATAAAGGTACTGACCCGAAAAGAAAATGTATCAATGAATAAATCTGAATGACGCTGATGTGCATTAAAATGATATAATTGAGCTAATGACACTCAATTACAGTTGTCATAAGCATGCATAAAATATTTAATATTCTTGACATGTCATTATTATAAAGGTGTCCTGATAGTTTCGTGAACACCCCATCAAGTGTTACTGAAAAATTTTGCTTTTCATCACAGCACGAATAAAACAAAGTATATCTTAGCTTAGCTTAGAGGCAGATGAATATACAGTATAATATTGAGTGTAAACGAGCAGCATTGATATGTAAGAGATTGCAGACTTTTGCATGCCACCTTTGTTTCTCATCCCACTATCTGGCTTCAGTGTCTACTTCAATTCTTGTCTTTCAAACAATATTTCCAGAAGGGCCACATTGATCCCACTAAAAATCGTCTCGGTTCTCCTCCCCAACCAATTTACCAGCAGTAAAACTAATATTGTCTTTAATCAGATGCAATTAGGGCTCCAAGTTAAGATCTCCTCCCAATTAAAACTCATTAGGCCCTTAATGACATTAGAGGGGTTTTCTGTTGCCGCTGCTCATTTAGGCAGCTCAGTGGCAGGGTGTGGGTGTTGTCAGGCGAATCGGAGTGACCCTACGGACTGATGATTGCATACAACACTGGCTCCTCACCAGCTCGTGGCAGCCAGTTAAGCTGCTGCTAGACTTTATAATTGGATGTGTGTTAGTGGAGACATGGAGCCAGCTGGACTGTGAGTCCTTTCTCCCTCCTTATATTATATTTTACATGCTTTCCTGCATCTTTAGCCCGTCGAGACCACCCACATCGTTGTCTCCACTGGGTCTCTGTTTGCTTAATTTTTTTTCTGTTCCTCTGTTTCTAATCTCCTAAAATTGGACACTTACATTCCAGCATTTACTCCCTCACTTACCAAGTCATGATGTGCATGAGGACAAGAGCAAGCAGTGGTGTCATGTATCTGCAAAAACGATTGGTTGCTGTCCGTGGTTCTGAAACTGTTGGATTGTGAAGCTGAGGGGAAACTATAAGACATGGGTTTACTTCAGTTCTTGTGCACAATCATTTCCGCAACACAGCTTTCAAAATATCCAGCTAGAAATTAGCATGGATGATTAGTTTTAAGTGGAATCAAATCATTTCAATAAATTAAAAATAGCGCAACATTTTATTTTAAACAAGTTTGATTTTATTTTGGCCTTTGCCTTTTTTTGTGATAGGACAGTATACCAAGAGAAAAATAGAGGGGTGGGTTGAGTACCCTCCATGACTCAAACTTGGAATGGCCCAAGTTTGTTGATTTGGCTATAAACTGTAACCTTCAATCAAATCCGAAGCATTTGCTTCTGCTCTGGAAAGGCAGTCCTTCTCTGATGATGTCAGTTTGACAGCATGGACGAGTTATGCTTAGCTACGGCCCTTAGTTTGCTGTGAGTGAAGGAAGATAGGAGGAGCACAAAATTAGAACTAGGGATGTCCCGATCAAGATTTTTGGCCTCGAGTCTGAGTCTGAGTCATTTGATTTTGAGTATCTGCCGATACCGAAACCCGATTCGATACTTCTGTAATACATGAAAAAGAATAAAGAAGAGTGAAGAAACAGATCCAGGATGTTCCTTATTTTTTTATTTAATTCACTTTATTTTAACGTTCAACAACTCTGTTAACAAATAGAGCTCTTCTGTGAGGAAGCTTGAACAATCAAATAATAAATATCATAAATTCTTCACTTTTGGACTTTAGCGCAACAGTAAATATAAAAAAAAGTAATATAAAAACAAATAGCACCTCAACTCAAAATACCCGGTAGGCAATCCCAAGTTTACATCTCTCACAGTTTGCTATGGCAATGTTGTGGTCATCAACTTTATAATACCTCCAGATGCAGACATACTTGCACTTTCTGCTTCAAGCTGCTTCCTTGTTCTACTTTGCCAGCATTTGACCAATAGCGTCTCTGCAACAAAGTGAAGTCAAGTTAGAGTTCTCAATCTGTCACCACATAACTGTAGATGTGTTAGAAAAATAATGAGAATATACGAGTCCTGATTGGGAGGTAACATCCGATTCCAATCGAGTCTGAAACCGCATGATCAGGCCCGATTTCCAATTACATGATTGGATCTGATCCCTAATTAGAACTTAATTCAAGATTCTATTGGAAATAAATACTTTAATAAAAGTCTCCAGCAACTTTCTTTCACACAGACTTTATTGCATACAATTATGTTTCAATATTCAACTAGCACTCAAAAAAATGCTGCTTGTTTAAACTACTTATTTAAAATGAGCTGAATCAAAACAATGAATTGCTTAAACTTAAATACTTTACGTTCAATCCAATTAATTTGTAAAAAACAATTAAGTTAACTTAATTGATTTTTGTTGGCACAAAATTAAGTAATTGTGTAGAATCCAAATTTTTTTCCCCAGGTGTGCACTACTGTACACTTACTGTTCACATAAAAAAAGGAAAATATCGACTCTATTTATAACTAATACTGTCATGCAGAAAGTGTATGGACTAGTGGTTAAACAGACCACAACCAATAAATCGCAAGGTACATGACCTGTGATTTGCACTTTTTGTTTAACTTGTGAGTTTATGGAGTCAGTCTAAGGCCATATATACTTACAAAATAAAATAAAGTCTTGCAAACAAAAATAAAGTATTGAGCATAGAAAAAAAAAAAAAAAAAATATATATATATATATATATATATATATATATATATATATATATATATATATATATATATATATATATATATATACAAATCTACAAAAATTGCAAAGCGAAAATTATTGTTTGATAAATAAAAATTATTTTTGCTAACAAAAATAAAGAATTGCAAGGGGAAAATGAAGTTCTGAGAAATAAAAATGAAATTTGCTCACAAAAAAGAACTGCAAATGCATTAAAAAAACTATATGTATTTGCAAAAACATTTTTACAGCATTGCTTTAACAAAACCCATCCAGTCAATTGCAATGGTCATTTTGTTTTGGTTGTTAGTCAACCGTGAGTTTGTGGTGCTGTTTTCACTTTGCACTTGACATTTCTGCGCATTTCACTTTGTGGCACAGCAAGAAGGTCGCTGTTTTGAGCTCCGGCTGGGTTAGTTGGCATTTCTGTGTGGAGTTTGCATGTTCTCCCCATGTTCACATGGGTTTCCTCCGGGTGCTCTGGTTTCCCCCACAAGTCCAAAGACATGCACTATAGGTGAACTGGGTAGACTAAATTGTCTGTACTGTATGAATGTGAATGAGTGTGTATGGATGTTTCCCAGTGATGGGTTGCAGCTGGAAGGGCATCTATTGCATAAAACATATGCTAGATAAGTTGGTGGTTCATTCCGCTGTGGCTACCCCAGATTAATACAGGGATTAAGCCATAAAGAAAATAAATGAATGAATGAATGAATGAATAAAGGAAGGAAGCATACTAGTATAGAAGGTGCTCAGTGTCATTTACACATCTATGAAACACTATCATAACAGACATAGCATTTAGGTAAAGGAATATACTGTATTTATTAACATTCCATGTAACATAAAACACTAATAAACACAACTGATGGGCAAAAATCTAGAAAGAACCATATTAATATCAATTAAAATCATTAGAAGTAAAGAGTCATGCTGGGAATTCTGGCAAAGTCAATATCTGGTTATTTACATACTGAGAAATATAACTGTTAACCAGAGTTCAGCTCCAACCCTAATCAAATACACCTGCCTGTAGATTTCTAGTGAACTTGAAGACATTGATCAAGTGTGTTTGATTAGGGTAAGAAAAAACAATCAGCATAGTAATTACCCTGTACAACTGAAGTTGCCAACCCCTGGTTTAGTAGATAAGAACCACAGCCTAAATAGCAACACAAAATATATTGCAAGTTTGGGAGCATTTTGGCCTCACCCTAAAATATAATGATGATGAAGATTGGTAGGGGGCAGTAACTCATACATTATGTATGCAATGTGGCATGGGAAAAAGGCAATACATTGAGCATGACTGCACATCTGACGCAATGTTGTGCCAATGGCAGGGCTGCTTAAAAATAGACTTGACATACATATTAATATACTTTTTTATTGTAAAGTACACTTGCTGTAATATAATATTTTTTTTTTATTAATGTATGTAAATGCCTAAAATTAAAACTGAAACAATTTCCAAAAGCTTTTAATATTGTCAATTGTTGTGTGTATATTTTAACAAGTATTTATGTCCTGTGTTTTTCATTATTATTATTATTATTATTATTATTATTATTATTATTATTATTATCTGTTTGTTTGTTTATTTATTTCAAAAACGTGACTGAAAATGAGGATGTGCCTGATGTCAAAAGGTTTTCAAGCTCAATATCCACAAAGGGAGGTATTAATGTTTTGGTCATGCTGACGGATACATAGACAGATGCCTGACAGAATGTGATTCTCAATTCAGTTCTCTTTAATAGCATACTATGTTTGAACATGCTAATATTATTTAATAACATGTGCATTAATGAAAGCATAGCTGGTTATGTCTTATTTGAACATAAACACTTGGTCAAAAATTAAATGTGTGACATTATAATTGGTTAGTAAGTTTAACCAAACAAAAAGGGAATCAGCCATTAACTAGATTTCAGTTGGCTTTTGAATTTCCCTATTGTTTTATGTGACTATTTTTTTTTTTACTATATTTCATTAAAATTACTATAGTGGACCTTGTGTAGGATACTCTAAAATAAAATGTTACCTTTAAAGGGCACCTAGGTTAGCCCTTTTTTCAGATTGTTTTGCGTCTCCAGAAAGTGTGTGTAAAGTTTCAGCTCAAAACACCCATCAGATTTCTTTATTATACCTTTTATTAAATTCCTATTTATAATTTTTTTCACTGGGTGGCGGTTTTGGTGTACTGCTTCTTTAAGGCTAGTCCTCCCCGCCCCGTTTCTACGTGCCTTTCTGCGTGCCTTAATCTCCTCCCTCGGCTGCGTCAGACAACACAGACTTAAAGGAAGCAGATCTCACGTAGCGTTTGTGAGAAATACTACAGTAAGAACTTTACCAATTAGTATTTATTGTGCAGTTGCATGGAGTGTCACACAAAGTTCACGCGCGCACACACACACACCGCAGCAGACACACACAGACACACACACACACACAGAGCACCCATTTATCTTTGCACTCTTTTTGCACGCAAATGTGACATGATACAGGTTAATCTCCACTGCTGTATGGATATCTGTTATGTTAATGTATAAAATAAACCTGATTTAACGTCCACATATCGGGACTGAAGCGTCTTCCTTTATAATTGTTCTGACACGCGGCTGTGCTGATGAAGGAAAGCTAAGCTAAATCGCTATAATTTATTACACACATGCACTGTTTTAAAACATTTTAAACTTGTGAAACTCATTCTTGATCAAGTTTGATGATGATTGATGATCCTAGCGAACTGAACAGCTTTACACACGTGCTCTCTTGCTGATATGATTATACACGTGACTACCGGGACATGTTAATACTGCAGCTGTCAATCAATTCGGTGGGCGGGGGGACTGCACTCCTACGTAAAGTTGCGGTCGATCTGAAAACAGCTCCAATTGGTCCACTGTTTTTTATGTTGCTAAATTGAAAAAAAAGGACTGGGTGTGCTTATATTACCCCAATATGACGGTCCATACACCATACATGCACATATGTCTGTCCAAACAGCTTGAAAAGTAGATTTTTCACCATACGTGCCCTTTAATATTTTTAAACTGAAACCACATTGTATCTAATCAGCAACTTTTTTTTATGAATGAGTGAAAAGGCATGCACTCTTACATTGTTTACTCATTTTTTGAGAAATTAAAGATCAGAAGTGATTTAAAATTTTAAAGTAATAACATTTGATGCCAAATTTAAATATATATTTTATATAAATATACATTTTTTCAATAAAATTTATATATACAGTTGAAGTCAGCATTATTAACCCCCCTTTTATTTATTTATTTATTTATTTATTTATTTATTTATTTATTTATTTATTTATTTATTTATATTTACCAAATTATGCTTAACAGACCAAGAAAATTTTCACAGTATTTCTGATAATATTTTTCCTTCTGGATAAAGTCTTGTTTGTTTTATTTCTGCTAGAATAAAAGCAGTTTTTATTTTAATTCCTATTTTTTTTTATCATTTTGAGGCCAAAATTATTAGTCTCTTTAAGCTATATATTTTTTCTATAGTCTACAGAACAAACCATCATTATACAATAACTTGCCTAATTACCCTAACTTGCCTAGTCAACCTAATTAACCTAGTTAAGCCTTTAAATGTCACTTTAAGCTGTCTTGAAAAATATCTAGTAAAATATTATTTACTGTCATCGTGGCAAAGATAAAATAAATCAGTTATTAGAAATTAGTTAATAAAACTATGTTTGGAAATGAGTTAAAAAATCTTCTTTCCGTTAAACAGAAATTAGGTAAAAATAAACAGGGTGCTAATAACTATATATATATATATATATATATATATATATATATATATATATATATATATATATATATATATATATATATATATTCCAATATTGATGAAAACATTATTATAAGCTCACATAATATGATAATGTTCAGCATTAACCCTATTTTGAATAAATATACTTTATTTAATTTGTGTGTAGTTTTATTTAGACTGTGCTCTTCACTGTTTTTGTAAGATTAGTTGATTAGTTTTGTCCTTGGAACTGAGTAATCCAATGCATATGCACAAATATATTACTGTTAAGCATCATGTGGAAAATATTCATGTTAAAGTGAGGGCTGAATACATTTATGCTGAGTATTGTATTTCTTCAGCTACTTTAAATAACAAAAATAAAGAATAACAAATAACTGTTTGGTTAATAAAAAAAAAAGGATTGTTGATAAGTGAATATTTTATTGTAAATTTTATTTATTCGCACTGCTATTTATTGTATTTATTTATTGTTAGAGTATATTTTCCACATGTTATTTTTGTTACTTGAGGGGCATCAGAAACAGAACAGAATTTACTGCTGGGGATATGTCTCTTACATTGCACCACATCCATGGTGTAGACCGAGTTTTGGTATATTCGTCTATTCTTACACAAGAAATAAATATGAACAAGGCTATGATCAAGGTAATGATCACAGAAAATTTACGCAATTATATCTGCATTGCTAAAAGCAAGCCTATACTGTAAATCCAACCTGTCTGCCTTAAGATTGCTGTCCACTGGTGCTGAAATAACATATTACGAATGCTGAGCTGTCCTTGGTCCTGAATTGAGTCCACTGAAGATCTGCTCAAAAACTAAAGTACAGCACTCTGTCTTTATAGACATATAAGACATCTAAACGATCAAGACACGGCTCTGCTTTCTCTAGTGGATGAAGCTGGAAGAGATGAGTAAGCACAGTATACATCACCTCAGAAAATAGCCCCCCTCGTGACCCCGGATTAAATGTCTTCATAGAGCTGCTCTTTACTGCTCTTTATGTAATTCGCAAAGACTCATAACAACCAAGGTCGTCTAGTCGCCAAAGACAGTTCAGCGTGAAATTGCAGGGAAAGGCCGTATATCTTGCAGCACTACGGTTAACAAACCATATGTGAGTTTTTCCTGTCTTAAATATGACTACTGCATCGCCGTCTGTGACATCCTCGCTCCCATCTGAGTGATTGCGCTGACGCAGAAGGCTGTTGTCGGATGGAGAGGGAGTTGTGGAATATGTGTGCTTGACACCAATCTGTGATAATTACCAGAGGGGCCGCCGTCTCTCCCGCCTCCAATTGCCTTCTGCTGTCAATCAACAAGTCATTTCAGATCACAATTAAGTTACGGGAAAAGATACAAGGGAGGCCAATGGGTATAATTGAAAATAATTGAGCATGCGGCGGATTCGAGGAGTCGCCTTTTGCGGCGCTCTCCGGAGGAGCCGTGGAGAGAGGTGACTGGAGAGTGTGTGCATAATGAACACAACAAAGCCTCTGATTTGATCCTTTCCACCCTGGAGGATATCAGCAGCTTATCGGCATAATCATACGCCACATGTCTCGCTGCTGCGCACGAGGGAACGGAAATGGACCTTTGATCTGTTAACCTAAAGTGCTAGAAGCTGCTGGCTAACTCGACAGCCGGGAGGCTTTTGCACGACTGGAGAGATGCTAGAAAATCGAGAGAGAAATACCTGAGAGTATGTTTGGATGCATCCACTTACACACACACACAAAAAGATTTACATTTAAAGGAACACTCCATGTTTTTCTTTTCTTTTTTTTTTTTTTTTTTTTTTTGAAATATGCTCATTTTACTACTCCCCTATAGTTGAACAGCTGAGTTCTATCGTTTTTGAAACCATTCAGCCAATGTCTGTTCTAGCAGGAGCATATTTAGCTTAGCTTAGCATAGATCATTGAATTGGATTAGACCATTAGCATCTTTAAAAAAAAACCCTTTAAAATTTTGATTATTTTGCTATTTAAAGCATGAGTCTTCTGTAGTTACATCCTGGTTTTAGACTGAGAGAAAGGTAAAAGTTGCTAGCCCAGATTGGCTATGAGTTATACGTTCATTTCAGCATAATAGTCAAGGAAATTTGCTGCCATTCAATTGCTATACAGCCTGTTTAACAATATCACGCAGTGCCTGAAAATTGCTTGAAAAGTTCTGTCAAAAATTTCTCCATGGTTGCTAAATTTTCAGGTACTGCATAATATGGTATGTTATGTGTGGCGTTCCCTCCTGCCTGTAATTATTACTTTCAATTGATCTTGTTTGTCTTTTTCCCTTTCTAGTTTTCTATTGGATGATTTGGTGATGTCAGGCTTTTAAAATGGACAGAAGCAGACTTTATTTTTGTGTTCTCCTTTATACTTTCCTTTTTATATTTGTTTCGAGTGGGGAGTCCCAATGTGCTTTAGGTTCGTTTGGTTTGTTATTCATTATGTTGCTGGGCAGTCCATCTCTTGTCATTTTGGATTATTTTCCTGATTGTTATGTTAATAAATAATTTAGTTGGAGCACTTTGGCTGTTTTTTATTTATTTTACTTTGAATTAGGATCACAAGTTGAATTTAAGTAGGAACTGTAACATAACATGTCGGCAAAGTTCATTGATTATTATTGCGGATATATAATATACAGTTATGTCCATAAATATTTGGACATCAACACAATTCTAACATTCGTGGCTCTATACACCAACACAATGGTTTTGAAAGAAACAAACAAAATGTGTTTTATGTCAGCTTTAATTTGAGGGTGTTTACATCCAAATCAGGTGAACACAGTAGGAATTATAACAGTTTGCAAATGTGCCTCCCACTTGTTAAGAGTCTATAAGTAATTGGACAACTGGCATCTGAGCTGGTCCATGGCCAGTTGTGTGTCATTCCCTCATTTGCTCAATTACAAAGAGCAGATAAAAGGTCCAGAGTTAATTTCAAGTGTGCTATTTGCATTTGGAATCTGTTGCTGTCAACTTATAAGAGGGTGAGATCCAAAGAGCTGTCACTATCAGTCTAGCATCATATCATTAGGCTGAACAAACAAAACAAACTCATCAGAGAGATAGCAAAAACATCAGGTGTGGTCAAAACAACTTTTTGAAACATTCTTAAAAAAAGAAAGGACACACTAGTGAGCTCAGCAACACCAAAAGACCCGGAAGACCACAGAAGCAATTGTGGTGGACGACCAAAGAATTATTTACCTGGTGAAGAAAACACCCTTCACAACAGTTGGCCTGATCAAAAACTCTCCAGGAGGTACTGTAGGTGAATGTGTGTCAGAGTCAACAATCAAGAGAAGACTTCACCAGAGTGATAACAGAGGGTTCACCACAAGATGTAAACCATTGGTGAACCTCAAAAACAGGAAAGCCAGATTAGAGTTCTAAAAATGCCTTGAAAGTGCTGGAACAATATCCCATGGACAGATGAGATCAAGATCAACTTGATCCAGAGTGATGGGAAGAGAAGAGTATGGACAAGGAAAGGAACTGCTCATGATCCTTAGCAGTGAAGCATGGTGGTAGTGGTGACATGGTGTGGGCATGTATGGCTGTCAATGGAATTGGTTATCTTATATCTCTATATTTATTTATGATGTGACTGCTGTCAAAAGCAGCAAGATGAATTCTGAAGTGTTTCAGGTAATATTTTCTGCTTATATTAAGCCAAATGCTTCAGAACTCATTGGACGGTGCTTCACAGTGCAGATGAAAAATGACCCAAAGCATACTGCAAAAGCAATCAAAGAGTTTTTGGCGGGAAAGAAGTGGAATGTTATCCAATGGCCAAGTCAATCATCTGAACTGAATCCGATTGAGCATGCATTCTGCAGTTAAAGCACATCATGTTCGTTTCATTTCAAATCTATTGTGTTGGTGTATTAAGCCAAAAATGTTAGAATTGTGTCGATGTCCAAATATTTATGGACCTAGCTGTAGTTCCTAGCAATATTGGCCAAGAAAGACTCTACCTTACAGAAGAGTCAAGCGGTATATAGGAAAACTGTTGAAACAGCTTGGTCATTTTTATTTATTTATTTTTTTGCTAATGGTCTAATACTATTCAATGATTTATGCTAAGCTAAGTTTAGCTAAATACCCCTGCCAGACCCGGAGACTGGTTGATATGATTCACAAATGGTAAATCTCACCTGTTTAACTATAGGGGAGTTTTGAAATTAACCAACTTTGAAAACAAAAAAGATTCGCTAATGGTCTAATCCCATTTAATGATTTATGTGAAGCTAAGCTAAATGCTCCTGCCAGACATAGAAATTGGCTGACCGGATTCACAAATGGTAAATCTTACCTGTTTAACTCTAGTGGAGTTTTAAATTGAACCAATTTTGAAAACAACAAAGAGTGGAGAGTTCCTTTAAGCAGCTCTTGGGAATACATGTGGAGGTGACGAACAGCATCAAGATACGTACTTCCCACCAACGCAAATGCTTCCTCTGTCTCCCCCCATCTTCAAGAGCTACTTACCTTCTACTGCTTTTGAAAAAAAGGAAAACATTTCTCTCTGCAATTTGCATTTCCATATGCTGGCACTGGCGCCACGGAAAGTGGATAATTGGGCTGATGGGCAATGTCGGTGAGAGAGGAATAGAGAAGGATAGAGAGAAGGCCGCCTGGAAAAAAAAGCGCACACACACATACAGCCATTACTGGACGTTTTTCTCCCCTCCCCACCAGCACTCATCATTTCACCATCCACCTCTCAACCACTTGTGTAGCTGAAAAGATTTACCTTGGCCTCCCATTTTCACTCTTTCTGCGCAACTCCCTCCCCCAATGTTTCTCTCGCGTGCACACGAACGCACTGACTCGCTCTCATCCATATTCATTCAACGTCTCTCTTGCTCCCTCTGTCACCCACAGCATGGCGTTAATACACCAATTAGCCCTGAGAGCAGATAATGGACTATTTCATATTGCAAAAGAGAAAGAGAAACAGATCGACAGAGAGAAAGCCAGAGCGAGTGAGCCACGGATAGGTTTTGAGGTGCTGCTGTTTATGAATATCTACTTGTCAGATGAAGGGCATTGATGATCGCTGATGGAAGATGAGGAATTAAAGTGGTGTAGTAGTAGTAGTGCTTAAGGAAGCCATCTTTGCTAGGGACTTCCTGGAGGAATCTACATGTTTGGTCATACTTTCCATGGTTTCATTAATTTCTGTTAGTTAATGAACTGTAACAACAGCAAAAAAAGTCTGTGACTTAACTAACTGTAAACATGCTACATTAAAAATCTGTAACCTGGTTAACAGTAAGTTTACTTGTCATGTACGGTAAACAACCGTACAATTAATTTACTCAGAATTTCCTGCATGCCACTTTATTTTTTTTTCTCATCATTAGAGTTTTAAGTTATATGTAATAATGATAAACAATGTTTATTGCAAATACTGTAATTTACTGTAAAATGTAAACATTTCTTTTATGTTCCAACCGTTCACATAGCTGCAATTTATTTTACCTTAAATTTTACAGATTTTTCACAGTGTTTATTTATTAAAAAACTAACAATAAACAATATTGTCCAGCATTTATTAATTAGGGCGGCTCGCCGCGGCACAGTGGGTAGCGATGTCGCCTCACAGCAAGAAGGTCACTGGTTCTAGCCTCAGCTGGGTCAGTTGACATTTCTGTGTGGAGTTTGCATGTTCTCCCTGTGTTAGTGTGGGTTTCCTCCGGGTGCTCCAGTTTCCCTCACAAGTCCAAAGACATGCAGTAAAGGTGAATTGGGAAGCTAAATTGTCCGTAGTGTATGAGTGTAAATGAGAGTGTGTGGGTGTTTCCCAGTGATGGGTTACAACTGGAAGGGCATAATAACTGGAAGTTGGTGGTTCATTCCACTGTGACGAACCCTGATTAATAAAGGGATTAACCAACACAGTCTCATGGCAATTCGTAACTTTTTGATTTAGTGGCTAATTTGTATGAATTTGTATAATCTAATTTGTACAATTTAGTACGATTTGCTCATCCCCCAATGATGGTTGGGTTTAGGGGTGGGGTTAGGTGCCACACCTCCTTTTTAAAATCATACAATTTTGTACAACTGAACTGAATTCGTACGAATTAGCCACTAAACTGACAAAACATAAAATACTTACGTTTTCTCGCGAGATTAGGCTGGATTAACCCGAAAAGAAAATGTATTAATCATTTATTAATGCGTTATTAAAATGAGAATTCATGCTTGTTGAGTAACGAATGAAGTACAACCAGGTGGTTGTTATCACAAAATAGACCCTGACAGGCTAATCGGCAGCTTGACCCAAAACAGAGAGCTGTTTTATAAGACCAAAGGGCTTTATTTGGTAAAAACAACCACCTGGATGTACTTTATCCTGCTTATTACATGGTTACTGCCACAAAAAATTACCAAACACATTGTTCTGAGCCATAATAGTTTGTAAGTTATGTACTAAATATGTTAAATATGTACTGATGATCGATATGATTCAAAGTTCCCCAATGAGCTTGGATTATTAGTTTCAGAGGTTGTTGGCCTGGAATACAATATGTTGGAATGCTGTAACTGACCAATCAGAATCAAGTATTCTAGACACCAGTGTAATAATAACATTCGTTAAAAGGCATATATAATGAAAATCGTTCGTTTGGACAGAACTGTGTGTAGGTATAGTGTGTCCACAGTTATAGTAGAGTGATATAAATCCAACAAGTGTCTTTATTTAAAATTTAATGACGTTAAAATAGAATTCAACTCCCTCCCGTTCTGAGGCCGACCGCAACATGACATAAACATCACGTTTTCCCACACACCGAATTGATTGACAGCAGTGTAATAACATGTAGCCATAGTAATGTGTGTAATCATGTCCACAAGACAAGACGTGCGCAAAGGAACTGGGATTAAAAAGATCTGTTCATCTCTCTGTGATCATCATCAAATGTGATCAAGAATGATTTTTACAAGTTTAAAAACATTTTTAAACTGCATTTTTCTAATAAAGTTAAAGACGATAAAATTGCTGTAATCCATCACCACAGCCCCATAGCGTAAGTTCAATTATAAAAGAAGACGCGTCAATCCCGATTTGTGGATGTTAAATCAGGTTATTTTGTTCATTAACAAAATTGATATCCATACAGCAGTGTACATTAACATGTGTTCTGTCAAATTTGCAGTGCAAAAAACTGTGCAAAGCTAAACGCTTGTAACGACATTGTGTCTGACTCATCATTGCAGAAAGGCTTGATTTAACTCCACAACAAATACATCAAATAATCATAGGGAAAGTTCTTACTGTAGTATTTCCCATAAACGTTACGTATCTGCTTCCTTCATGTCTGTCACTGAGCTGTTTATGTGACGCAGCAGGAAATGGAGACACACTCACAGGCATGTGGGAAAGGTGGGCGGGGAGAACTAGAAAATTACAAACTTCTGAAAGGTACAATAAATAATCTGATGTTTTGAGCTGAAACTTTACAGAAACATTCTGGAGACACAAAAGACTTAAAATAGGTGTACTAACCATAAACCACTTAATTTTTAACTAACATTAACAAACATTAATAAATACTGCATTAGATATATTGTTCGTTGCTTGTACTGTACATATTTGTAAATACATTAACTAAAATCTAATGGATCTTATTATAAAGCGTTACTTTTTTCCCCCATAAAAATGAGCTCTAGTCATAGGCAGGATGTAGCTCATCTAAATCAATATATACAGAATCTAATGAAATCTTTACATTTATGTGAAGAACAAAAACATAAGCTTTTCACTTAGTTTGGCAATTGGGAGTTATTGTTGTTTTTTTAACTGAGGCACAAAAATAAGAACAGTTGAAAATTGGCATCTATTCAGGTGTTTCAGTGACCTTTTTAGCTTGAGATTCTCTTGTAGTTTACTGACTAAAGATAAAGGCATGTGCAAATTTGTAATTTGCAGGTGATGCTTGCTAAAGTTAGAGCTTTTTAAAAAAAAGAAAAAAGAAAAGAAAATGCTTTTCTTTTGAGCATGAGTATTAAAATTATATAGACAAGAATTGCTATAAGTGATGCCTCAATTGCCCTAACATTGAATTTGTGGCTAATGCTGACCATAATATGACTACTACAAACACAGCTAATATTATACTCTTTTTTTAAAGTGGCAGTTAAGTATTGGCTAAATGAATGAATGAATATAGTTTTCATTAATTATTTATAAATACTAAATCTATAGCCTACACTGTAAAACCCAAAAAGTTTAGGTAACTCAACTAGGTAAAACTAAACCTAATGAGTACTGTGAACTTAATCCATTTAACTAAACAAAGCAATTTGAGCAAAGTAAAACCCAATAAATGAAGAAAACTGTAAAACCCAATAAGTTAAGGCATCTCGAACCATTTGAGGAAACCAATTGCTACAAACCATTTGAGTAAAAAAATAATCTATTTGAGTACTGTAAACCCACTCCATTTAAGTCGAAGTAATGAGGTATTTAACTCATTACCTTCAACACTGAGTTTAAAACTCTTTTCAAATGAGTAGAATTATCCATTCATTTTCTTTTCGGCTTAGTCCCTTTATTAATCTGGGGTCACCACAGCAGAATGAACTGCCAACTTATCCAGCACATGTTTTACGCAGCGGATGCCCTTACAGCCGCAACCCATCTCTGGGAAACATCCATAAACTCACTCACACTCATACACTATGGACAATTTAGCCTTCCCCATTCACCTGTACCACATGTCTTTGGACTGTGAGGGAAACCAGAGCAAACACACACGAAGGCAGGGAGAACATGCAAACTCCACACAGAAATGCCAACTGACCCACCCGAGGCTCAAACCAGCAACCTTCTTGCTGTGAGGTGACAGCACTACCTACTGCACCACTGCCTCGCCCTGAGTAGAATTAACTTTCAGTCAATTTTGAGTTAACCAGTTAACCACTCATTTCATTTGATAAAGTTGACTATTAGGTTTTACCGTGTATATATGCACTTTATTATTTAAAATACTATTTATTTATTTATTGATTTTTTTATATGTCATAAAGATATAAGGCTTACTTAGAACAACAATCAGTTGAGGAAACAGTCAAAGACTGAATGAACTTTTAAGATTATTAGAAGATTAGATAATAGATTTTAAAAGATTTATACTCAATATTTATTTAAAAAAAATAAATAATTATCCTTCAAATCACTGGTACTACAATTTTTTTTCACAACATTTATTATAACTTAAAATTATATAAAATTAGACAGGATAACTAAGTATTTGTGTAGGTTAGAAGAAGTATGTTTATTTTTTTATATATATAAATAAATATTACTCTGAATGACAACTGTGTAACGGGGAGTCTGGGACAGTATTAGAATCCATATACAGAAGACGTGGTGAGAAGGCAGGCAAAAGTTCAAGGCAACAATAAGCAGTCCAAAACAGAGCAAGAGGGCAAAGACAGATAACGTACTTGATCAAGGCAGGCAGGGTCATACACAGGCAGGCAATCATGAAAGTCTCTTGGAAAACCGCTTGGTATTGCAGGTAGACTGGCAATACTTTGCAAGGAAACATGGCCTTAGCTCCTGCTAAAATACAGCACAAACAGGAAGTGACTGCAGAGGGATCAGAGCTGAGTCAGTAGTTGGGCAAGGGCTCCCTCTGCTGCCCCCCCCCCCCCAACCCCCACCCCCCTCTACAAGCGAATCCTCGAGCTCGAAGTGGGCATACCCGCGGTCTGGGAGCTGGTTGATCAGGCCTAGGCCGGGGGGCATAGGTGGACCTGGACCATGGAGCAGAGGTAGAACAGACGGAGGGATGGAGGGCCAGGACCATGCAGCGGAGGTATACCAGGAGCATGGAGCTTCGGAGGGCCAGGAGCATGGAGCTTCGGAGGGCCAGGAGCGTGGAGCTGCGGAGGGCCTGGAGCGTGGAACTGCGGAGGGCCTGGAGCGTGGAACCGCGGAGGACCTGGAGCGTGGAGCTGTGGAGGGCCTGGAGCATGGAGCTGTGGAGGGTCAGGAGCGTGGGTCTGTGGAGGGTCTAGAGCGTGGATCTTGGATTCAGGAGGCACTGACAGTTCCTTTAAATCCAGTGGGTCAGGAGGCTTGGGTTCAGGAGACACTGGCAGTTCATTTAACTCCAGTGAGTCAGGAGACTTGGGTTCAGGAGACACTGGCAGTTCATTTAACTTCAGTGGGTCAGGAGGCTTGGGTTCAAGAGACACTGGCAGTTCCTTTAACTCCAGTGGGTCAGGAGGCTTGGGTTCAGGAGGTACTGAAAGTCTATACGGTTTGGGTGGCTTTGGGAAGTCACATGGCTCTGGCAGCCATTCGTGGAACTCAGGTGGTAATTCTGGCCCCTTGTGGAACTCAGGTGATGGCTCTGGCCTTTTGTGGGACTCGGTTGACTGCTCTAGCCTTTCGTGGGACTCGGGTGACTGCTCTGTCCTTTCGTGGGACTCGGGTGACTGGTCTGGCCTTTCGTGGGACTCGGGCGACTGCTCTGGCCTTTCGTGGGACTCGGGCAACTGCTCTGGCTTTTCGTGGCACTCAGGTGGCAGCGCTGGCCTTTCGTGGGACTCAGGTGGCGGCTCTGGGCTTTCGTGGGACTCAGGTGGCGGCTCTGGCAGCTCTGGCGGTGACTCTGGTGGCGACTCTTGCAGCTCTGGTGGCGACACAACCATCTTGTGAGCTAGTAGCAGATTAGCGCTTACCCATGCGTGAGCTGGAGGGTTGGTTGTGGCCACTTTGTGAGCTGGATGACTGGAGTCGGCCATCTTGTGAGCTGGAGAAATGGTAGTGGCCATCTTGTGAGCTGGAGAAATTGTAGCAGCCATCTTGTGAGCTGGAGGACTGGTGCCGACCATTTTATGAACTGGAGGACTTGAGACAGCCATCTTGTGAGCTGGAGGACTGGAGGCAGCAATCTTGTGAACTGGAGGACTGGAGACAGCAATCTTGTGAACTGGAGGACTGGAGACAGCCATCTTGTGAGCTGAAGAAATGGAGGCGGCCATCTTGTAAGCTGGAGAAAACCCTGGCATGGCTTGAGCAGGCCATGGCATGGCTTGAGCAGAGGTTTTGCCGTGTTGTTCCACTGGACCCACAGTGAGAGAAGAACCACTGATCAACAGCGCATAGTCAATGTACTGGGCCAGTGAAAAATTTATTTTTCCCTCTGGCAGCCTTGATCTCCATGGTTCATTAAGTCCATTGCGAAAAATATCTTTCAACGCCACTTTATTAAAATCTACCAGGTAACAAAGTTCACAAAAATCAGCAACATAGTGCTCAATAGTCCTCTGGCCTTGAGTCAGATCAAAAATTTTGAGCCATAGAGAAGGCAGGCAGAAGTTCAAGGCAACAATAAGCAGTCCAAAACAGAGCAAGAGGGCAGATAACGTACTTTATCAAGGCAGGCAGGGTCATACACAGGCAAGCAGTCATGAAAGTCTCTTGGAAAACCGCTTGGTATACAGGTAGACTGGCAATAGTTCGCAAGGAAGCATGGCCTGAGCTCTTGCTAAAATACAGCACAAACAGGAAGTGACTGCAGAGGGAACGGAGCTGAGTCAGTAGTCTAATTTATTTTCTTGTCAATTAGACTCCTTCATTCCCCCAAGCAATTAATGAAAACAGACCAAAAATAAATAAATAAATAAATAAAAATAAATAAATAAAAATAAATAAATAAAGAGCAAGTTTTGCACACACTATAAAAAACAATGGTCTTTTGCAGGTTTTAATTATTTATTCATTAATTTTCCTTCAGGCTTAGTCCCTTGATTAATCTGGGGTCGCCACCGCAGAATGAAGCGGGAGAAGGTTTGAATTAAACCTTTAATAAAATAGAAAGTACATAAAATATGATAAATCCACTATATCCACTATATTTTCCACATCAAAACTGCATGGTTAATTCAATTTATTACTTATGATTAGGGCCAGACAGAATCTGCAGACATTTTTTGATATTTTGCAATATTTTGTAAAAAATCTGCGGATTTATGCTGAATGATTTTAGGAGTATCAATCAAAAATAAAAAGTAATACCTTTTTTTTTACTTTTATTTAATGTATACAATGCAAATCCAATTAGATCCACTTTATTTGGTAAAAAAAGTAAGTCTCTCATATAATATAGCTATTTATAAAAACCTAAATATTACTTTACAAATTGTATTGTAAATAAATCATTTGAATATTTTCATATTATTCAGTAATATTACTGAAATTAATAAAAAAAACTGAATGAATATAAATTTACACACATCATATACACATTTACACACAAATATAAATTTACACACATCTGCGAAATTCTGCGCGTGCAGATTCCGTGTGGGCCTACTTATGATTTACTTGTTTTTACTTGTTTTTAGTATGTTTTAATTGTTTCTACACCATTTTTTGATATTACAAACAAGTCCCACTATCAATTAAAAGTAATACTTTTTTATTAGTTTTCTAAGTTTTATTAGTAAGATGCATATCTGTTTGTGTATGTGTGTAGATGACCACCAAGCTATGATCAGCCCTGCATTTTATCCTTGTGAGATTTATACTTTGTATTTTCATCTAGTAAACATACCAATTTAGGTTGTTACCGGTCTGAAGCATCACCTTACACAGCCGAAATCGCAAGGCTATGATTGGACAAATCACAGTATTTGACATGTTTTTACCAATTGCAGTAAATTTACTTCACATCCATTGGTTTTCCCAATTTATCTCTTTTGAAACTCTGTAGGATGAGGACACACACAGACTGTAAAAAGTGATAAGTTAAATTTACTTTAAAAAGATGAGTAAACCTGTGATTTTTAAAGCAATTAGCTGACTTTTCTTACAAAGGGCATTGTTAATTTGTGCTCAAAAAATTAGGGAGTTCCCCTGTGCAGTCTTGCATCCTATTATGAACAGCCGGTGTTGAGGATGGCACATAAAATAATAAGAGATAGCAAACACCCCTTAAACATATTTTGATTGGATGCCCCTTGACGTCTAAGGACAATATGACGTTCCACAAATTGTTATAAATTTACTATTGTGCCTGAAGCTATTCGGTTACATAATAAATGTAGTTGGTCCATGTATTTTTATTATTTTTTTCCTTTTAAAAAGTACTAATAGTAGTAGTATTGGTAGTAGCGGAAGTAGTAGTAGCAGTAGTAGTAGAAGTAGTAATAATGGTAATAGTAGTACTAGTAGTAGAAGTAGAAATAGTAGTAGTAGAAGTAGTAGTAGAAGTAGTAATAGTAGTAGTAGTAGAAATACTAATAGTAGCAGTATTAGTAGTAATGGTAGTAGTAGTAGTGGTAGAAATAGTAGTAGTATTAGTAGTAGTGGTAGTAGTAGTACGATTAGTAGTAGTACTGGAAGTAATAATAGCAAAAGTAATAGTATTATTGCCCCAATAGTATTAAATGCAAATGGTCAGCATTTCACCCTTTAGTCGCGTAATCATCATCATTGTCATTGTTATTATTATCATTATTAATAGTCTACGTGTCACGGATTGACAAGGCTCTTCCACCAATTCCACACAGCTCCCATCATCACCTGAGTATTAATCACGCACAGCTGCACCCTATCACCTTAGGACTACAAAAGCACACACCTCACTTCACTCATTGTCCGGGCTCGTTTATATGAAGTGGACTCAGAGCTGATACTCTCCCAGTCTCGGCTATCTTTATCTTACCACTGATAACTTACCTGATCTCTGTTTGTTCCCAGTCTGTCCAGTGTTCCCAGCATCCTGTCTAAGGTGTGTGTGTGTGTCTTCAGTCATTCTCCCTGCAAGTCATGTGTGCATTCGGTCTCCCTCTTCACCCATCATCCATCCTGTTAAGGATAAGGACAGTTATATCTTCCCGGACTCCATTCACATTCCCCTTGTTATCCTTCTGTTGCTCCGCTGTTCAAATAAACGTTATTCATTATCTACTCACCCTGTTTGTCCGTCTACTTCCCTAACAGAAGCCCGGACCCTATACAGTTAACAGCATGAGCACTCCCGATACCATATAAGAGCTGGTGGACTCGTTGAAGAGAGTTTTGTTATCCTCTGCACCACTTCCCAATGCAGCACTGAGCACTTCTTCGCCGTCCACCGATTCATCCAGTCCCATGGCTCAACCAGCGCCCTACTCTGGCGGGACGGAGGAGTGCAACGGATTTCTGTTACAATGTTCTCTTGTTTTCACCATGCAACCTGCTTTATACCCCACAGATAGATCGAAAATAGCCTTCATCATATCCCATCTCTCTGGATCTGCTCTCCGGTGGGCTAAGACCATTTGGCAACAAGCTGGGTCGGTAACGAATTCCATTCAAGCTTTCACTGACCATTTCAAGGAGGTTTTTGGTCGTTCCGATGTAGAGGTAGCAGCAGGAGAACAACTATACCATCTCAAACAAGGAACCAGGTCCACACAGGAATATGCCCTGCGGTTCCGTACTCTGGCTGCTGCCAGTGGATGGAATGAGCGATCTCTCCTCACCACTTACCGGCTCGGATTAGAACCTAAACTTCGTCTCCAGCTAGCAGCACAAGATGACACTATGGGTTTGGAAAAATTTATCCAACTCTCTCTTCGATGTTCTGATCGTATGAAGGTCTACTATTATGAAATAGATCCAGGACCTCAAGCACTCTTCCATCCGCCTGAGCCAGTAATCCCTCCAGAACCCATGATCATTGAATCTGGTAGACTCACGGCCGCTGAGCGACAGAGGAGGCTGACCCGGGGTCTGTGTATGTACTGTGGTGCTGGAGGACATGTCAGGATGGACTGTCCTCTCCGTCCCTTACACTCCTCGGTGAGTGTGTTCAGTTCGAACATTGAGAAGATGCATCCTCTCACTACCAATGTCCAGTTAACTACCCACTCTTTCTCTGTTTCAGCCACCGTCCTTATCGACTCCGGGTCAGCTGGAAAACTTCATCTCGATGCAGATTTACCAGATTCAACCCATAACCAACCAGATCAAATCACAGACATGTATCCATCGTAAATGTGAGTCTGTCAATCTACACATTGGGCTGTTACATAAAGAGGCGATCCAATTCCTGGTTCTGGAGGGTGCCACCATGGATATCATCTTAGGGCGCCCATGGCTGGTGAAGCATGATCCCATCCTCTCTTGGGGTACAGGAGAGATTAAAAAAAATGGGGTGCAGAATGTACACCAGTCTGCTCCCGATCTTCCAGTACAGCGTCGTAAACCCTTATCTATCTACGTCACATCAGTCGAAAGCCCTGTCGAGAAAAGATCCATCCAGATTCCTGAAATCTACACTCCCTACAATGACGTGTTTTGACGTGTTTCCCAGCTACCTCCACATCGGCCATGGGACTGTGCCATAGACCTGATTCCAGATGCGCCAATGCCCAGAGGTAGGATCTACCTGTTGTCGCTTCCGGAGACTAAGGCCATGGAGGCTCTCATTCAGGAGGCTCTGAGTCAGGGGTACATCCGTCCTTCCACTTCACCTGCAGCATCCAGCTTCTTCTTCGTGGCAAAGAAGTATGGAGGGCTGCGACCGTGCATAGATTACAGAATCCTCAATCAAGGTACAGTCAAGTTCCGTTATCCCCTTCCCCTCGTCCCTGCGGCCCTAGAGCAACTTCGGTCCGCCAAGATCTTCACGAAGTTGAACCTCCGCAGCGCATATAATCTGGTGAGAATACGTGAGGGGGATGAGTGGAAAACCGCGTTTGTGACCCCTACTGGCCACTACGAATATCGAGTCATGCCCTATGGTCTGGTCAACGCCCCCTCCGTATTCCAGAACTTCATTCATGAAGTCCTTCGGGAGTTCCTTCATCACTTTGTCATTGTCTATATAGATGATATCTTAATTTACTCCCGGAGTGAGACCGAACATCGCCAACACGTTGCGGAGGTCCTACAAACCCTCAGGAAACACCACCTGTATCTCAAAGCTGAAAAATGCTCATTCCATCTTCCCTCTGTTCAGTTTTTGGGATACATTATTGATCAAAGAGGGGTTCGTACGGACGAGGGGAAAGTCACCTCTGTTGTCTCCTGGCCAGAACCCACAACCATCAAGGAACTTCAACGATTCCTAGGATTCGCAAATTTCTATCGACGCTTTATCCATAACTACAGTATCGTCACAGCTTAACTCACCAACCTCCTTAAAAATAAACCCAATAAATTATCCTGGCCACCCGAGGCCGCCGGAGCTTTTCTAAACCTCAAAAAGGCCTTTACTCAGGCTCCACTCCTGACTCACCCTGATCCAGACCTACCATTCGTGGTGGAAGTACATGCCTCCACCACTGGAGTAGGAGCCATCCTGTCTCAATTCCACGGTACTCCCAAGTTACTCCATCCATGTGCCTATTTCTCCCGGAAGCTTAGCCGGGAGAAATAGGAACAAACTACGGAACAAACCATCGTTATACAATAACTTGCCTAATTACCCTAACCTGCCTAGTTAACCTAATTTAAATAGTTAAACCTTTAAATGTCACTTTAAGCTGTTATAGAAGTGTCTTGTTTTAAATCTAGATTAATCTCACTATAATCTTGGAATTAATCTAGATTAAAATGGCTCGTTTGAATTCTGCCGAAGGCATTCAGAATATGTGTGCTACCCAAATAATGACTAAAAGTAAGTCTTTGAGAATGGGTTTCTCATGCCAGGTGGCGCATTAGACCAGGGGCTCATCTACTGTTTCCAAAATGCATCACAAACTGCTTGAGAAACTGTTCTTCTATGAAAATTGGTGATGATAATAAGTTATGTTCAAGATGTACTTGTGTTCACTGTATATTCAGTTAAACATGGATTTTGAACTGTAGGCCTACGTAAGCTCGAAACAGCTTTTTTTGATTACCTTAATCAGACAAATGTCATAAATGAACTAAACAGAAATGGCAGACGTAAGGTATGTATATATTTGTGGCATTATTGAAGCATACACTGCGTATTATTGAAGTATACAGAATGCGTTAGTTGTGCGCCTCGCTTAAACATTGCTTAATACAGACAGGATGCACAGCAATACGCAAATATCTTTACATATGAAAAAGGATTGAAATATTAAGGATATATATATATATATATATATATATATATATATATATATATATATATATATATATATATATATAGGATATAAATATAAAGGATTAAAATATTACAAAACATATTATTTTCTAGCCTACATAAATATAAAAAGCATACATTCATGCCTTCATCTCGGGGGGCTTTTTCAGTTTATTCATAACAAGTTGCTTTTGTGTAATGTATTACTATTATTAGTATTATTTATTAAATGCATATTTATATTTGTTTTTTAAAAAACAAGCTTAGATTTGTCCACCTGTCAGCCATGTGTATTTGGATATTTTTTGACCACACTTTGTTATTATTGTTCATTTATTCGTTTTCTGGAAATTAGAACTGAATTTAGAAATAGTTTTTTTTTTAAGTTATGTTACTTTCTTCCAAGTTTAAGCTGTTAAACTTAACATTGCAGTCAATTCTATTTGCTCTGGAGTAAAAAACAGATCATTGTGACCAAATATTGCCTTTAGATATAGCCTAAATTAATTACTTTCACAATAGGCTACTATACAGACATCCTTCGTGCTTCTGAATAAGTGTCAGTCAGAGAAGGGCTCTCGGCGGCCAAGATGCTGAATGGTCACTGAAGCGCTGGAAGTCCCATTTCAGAAATCATTCATTCATTCATTCATTCATTCATTCATTCATTTTCTCTTCGGCTTAGCCCCTTTTATTATCTGGGGTCGCCACAGCAGAATGAACCACCAACTTATCCAACATATGTTTTTCGCAGCGGATGCCCTTCCAGCTACAACCCATTTCTGGGAAACATCCATACACACTCATACACTACAGACAATTTAGCCTATCCAATTCACCTGTACCGCATGTCTTTGGACTGTGGGGGAAACCGGAGCACCTGGAAGAAACCCACACGAACGCGGGGAGAACATGCAAACTCCACACAGAAACACCAACTGACCCAGCCTAGGCTCGAACCAGCGACCTTCTTGCTGTGAAGTGACAGCACTACCTACTGCACCACTTACGCCCATCTCAGAAATCATCCAAGCTCTATTATAAGTAAACTACATGTTTGCAATCTAAACAACTACATTCTTACCTAAAAAGTCTCAAAAATACATTATGGGGTCCAGCAGCCACAGTATTTGTCAATCTATGGTGAGCTTAGTCATCTGCATATATGTGTGTGTGTGTGTGTGTGTGTGAGTACAGAATTTCATCATGTATCATAATCATTCACATATTCATATTCAAAATTTATATATAATATATACTAATATATGTGCAATAGGTCACATATCAATTTCTGTAATATAAATACTCAAATCTAATTTTAGAGATTCTTTCCCAGACCTTTCCCAACTCTATGCACCTCTCTCGCCAACTTTACATCCAATCCTATCAAAATAAAGGCAAAGCTATAAAACAAATCTTTGAAAACAGCTTCTGTCTAAGTGAATCTTTAACTTGTTCTATTTATGAGCCAACCAGATGAAGTATCTAATAATTAAGATGATATTTAGTTCCTGTAAAAATTGTGCAACTATCAGATTGCTGTAATAGTGCTGTGTTGAATAAAAGGATACCATTTTCATATAAAAACATGAATATCACAACTGAAAAATGCAGCACTCATGCACACTCATCTCTGTGGAGACAGCCTGCATTTTAAAAGCAGATCTAAAAAACACCTCATCCTTTTTGTCTGTCATCTTGATTTTTATTGCTTTAGTGACATTAAAGCGATAGTTTATACAAAAAATAATAATAAATAAATAATGTCATAATTTACTCATCCTCCACTTATTAAAAGCCTGTTTGAGTTTGAGGAACTGGTATTGACTCCCTTTTTGTGTACCATGGATGTCAATGGAAATTTATTCAAAATATCTTCTTTTAAGACACTCAAAGAGGTTGGAGACTACTTGAGGGAAAGCAAATGATAATTTCAATTTCAATTTGAGGTGAACTGTGACTTTAAGTAAGATGAAATGTTTCTTTTTTCCAATGAATATTTGCATAGTTATATAGTTCAAATATTTTAACCCTTATGTACTGTTGGGGATGTTTTCATCCACTCTGGGGGGATTTTGGGTCTTAATTTGTCTATACATTTTTCTGTGTTTCAGCTTGCAGAATGGTTTTTGTTGACAAATGTTATTTGACACATTTTTTGAGAAAATGCTTTGAAATTTATAAAGAACTCAACGATACACTCTCTACAAATTCACCCTTTTGTTATGTTTGCGATGAAAACATCCACTAAATTAAATTACTGTAAAAATAAACTTGTTAATCAACCTCAGTCCTGATCAAAACTGCTAAATTGCTTAGAAAATTACAGGATTTTAACTCTGTTATTGCCAAATTCATAAATGATATAACTGATTTGGTGAAAAAAAAACACAAACTACCATATTTTCAACACTTTCAACAAGTAATTGTGGACTGGATTTTTTTTACCTTTTATCAGTCTTGAACATGTAAAACAACAAAGCCTTTGATAAATTGTTTTTGATTAATGTTCATGTTTTTCTTCCTAATTCACTACTGGTGACTGTTTTCCCCCATTGACTTCCATTATAAACACACTTTTTTTCGATTGCAAAACCATGACACCATAATTATACAGTTTTGATTGTTGGTAGTTTCCCTGTCGGGAGATAAATTTAGTAATTTTTACTATTGATCATCAGTTGGCACCATTAACCCTTTAGATAGGCATGTGAAAAAAGCTTAGTCTCTGGATTTTGTATGGAGTGCAACTGCAAATGAAAGTGTGTGTATGTGTGTCTGATTGTGTGAGAGTGACCTGTGCACACTTACCTTGATGTGTCTGAGAAAATCAAAGTATGCAGCTCTCAGAACTACATGGAGTAAACAAAAACAAGGACTGTGTATTTATGCACCATCAAATGTGGTTATAATGGAAGTCAGTGGGTCAAAAACAGCCACCAACAGTAAATTAGGGAGAAAAAATGAAAATCTAACAATGCATCAAAGTGTTCGAGACTGTGATAAATGGTTAAAATAATCCAGTGTACAATTGCTTTTTATATTGAAAATACGTCATTTTGTGTTTTTTTTCACCAAATCAGTGACATCGTTTATGAATTTTGCAATTAAAGAGTTAAAATCCTGTAATTTTCCAAACAATTTAGTAGTTTGATCAAGACTGAGGTTGATTAACAGATTTATCTAAAGAAATAATAAAAAAAAAATAATAAATCTGATGCATTTTCACAGCAGCTTAATTCAGTGAATGTTTTCATCCATAACATAACAAAAGGGTTGTACATTTGAACAGTGCAGGATTAAAGGTTAAAGTTTCCATGAAATCAAATAGTTTCTTGTTGAACAATTCATCTATGCATGTCATTATGAAAAAAAGTTTGCCCTTCTAATCTTTAGTTGCAGTTTGAAAATGCACTTCCTGTTTTTTTTGTCTGTTAGGTTGTAAATAACTCTCCCCAAATCCTTTTCCAGATGTTTCTGAATGAAATGCCTACTTTTAATCAGCTCGCAGTAGAAAACAAACAAAAAAAAAAAAAAAAAAAAAAAGCCAAACCCTCTGTTTTGTCCTTTAATATTTTGTTTCTCTTGAAACTGTGTTACAATATGAAAAATAAATAAATAGAAAATAAAAATAAACAGTTGCAGCTTCTGGTTCATGTGGACTTTAAATGTAAATAATTTAGAGTTACAGTATATATTTGCTAAAGCATAAAAATCTAAACCCTTTGCACATATTACTGCTCTCATTCCAGTGGAAATGGTCTGTTGGTCTGGCCAGAAGTGACAAAAAAACAAAAAAAAAAAACAAAGTCATTTAGTAATGAAAGAAAAATGTAGGCTATACTGTTGACTTTAAGCCAGTTTCCACTGATTTGACAGTTAATGTGATCATGACTGCCCTTCAAATAGAGCAATAACCAAATCCCTTAAGGTCAATGCTGAATCTTAACGAAACGGGCTGTCACAGAGGACATTGGCATAGGCCAACTGTAATTGGTACATAGCCATATATAACTCATTCTGTATGTGTGAGGATTAATTGGTAAAATAGATTTAATCATACGGTCACACTGATCACATTCCATCTCTCAATAATTATTAGACTAAGAATCTTGATTAAAAATGATTTTAAAATAGATAATGTGACATTATCAGTGTTACATGCATAATTAATTATAACACATCAATACTAATATGCAATATACATTAGGTTTTATCATTGCATTATGAGTATGATAGCATTAATAATAATGAATTATTACAAGCAAGGCCACAAAGGCAATTATATATCAAGCACCTTTTCTTAAAGGCATAGCTCACCCACAACTGAAAATTTCCTGTTAATATACACATTACGTTGAATACTCTTTTAACGATTCAGTTAATGATTAAATAATATTTCTAGATGATGCTGTCCTTGGTGATTCACAAAACACAACTCAATGGGCAAGACAATATAAATACTCATGGCTCATGATGATTCATTGATGTCTTAAGAAGTGAAGTGATCTTCAGCTCACGTTTGAGTTTGTGCTTAAGTGTGATTATGCAGCAGGAAGGTCAACACTCCTAGGCTTGGATTAAAGGTAATAGTGATTAGATTTACTAACAATAGGTAGTTTTGCTTTTATTTAGCCTGTATATTTCTTCATTTATTACAACTGACAGCGTTCATTAAATTGTTTCACATTGTAAAAAAATAAAATAAAAATCCTAGTTGCCTTAAAGTTTTAAGCTGAATCACATTAATCTTATGAGTCCATTGAACTTTTATGTATTATGATAAACTGACTTAAACAGCTTGTGCAACTTATAAAACTAGGTTAGAACATGATTATCTTAGTTTGAATATACAGTGTATATATATATATATATATATATATATATATATATATATATATATATATATATATATAATATATATATATATATATATATATATATTCTTATTTTTTTTTAGGTTAGCATAATAGCAAATAATATTTTTTTAATATAATATTTAATAATAATATTTAAATTTGAAGAGTTGTTTCATTGATTGTGATTTATTTAAATAATTATTAAAATCCAAGGGGATTTTGTGAGATTTACATGTAAAAATTTGTGAGTCAAAGTTTCCTCACTTTCCTGACAGAAAGAACAAGTATCCATAATATTGGTACACTGTAAAAAATGCAGAGTTCCACACAATTCTTTCATGTTATCTAAACACAAATCAATTAAGTTAACTCAATCATTGTTACAAATTTAAGTGCATTAAACATAAACCAATTAAGTTGTCCTAAAAAACCCTTGAAAATTTTGTTGTTTCTACTCATTTTAAATAAGTAGTTCAAATAAGCAGCACAACTTATTTATTTGAGTCTACATTTTGAGATAAAGCCATTGACCAGGTATAGAATCTGTGAAGAATTTAAAAATAAATTTCCTTTGCTTTGTTTGGGATTACATATTTATATGGGAGGGAGAAGTTGTGTTCTTTTCCAATCAATATCTTGTATTAACACTGACCAATATGATTTTCCTCTTGAAGCAATTTCATGTTTTTCTTTGTTGGAAAATTTGAAGAATAAGTTTGTTGTTACATTTCATATACTAATATCTTTCAATCTGTTCTTATATTTATATATGTTAGATGTACTAATTATTTTGGGATCGCATTCACAATAGTGTTAAATGTCTTATATGGGTTATGAAATCGGGTTACAAAAATAAGTGGAAAACATTTTTTTTCTGCACATCAGGTTTATAATTATCATAAACAACTCCCTTTCCGCAAGCGCCGCCCCTTTATTATAAACTAATACAATAACACCTCCCCTCGTCAATACCACGCCCCCTTTAATAC
The DNA here is from genome assembly GCF_903798145.1 of Danio aesculapii. Classification (NCBI taxonomy): domain Eukaryota; kingdom Metazoa; phylum Chordata; class Actinopteri; order Cypriniformes; family Danionidae; genus Danio; species Danio aesculapii. The sequence goes on along the minus strand of NC_079437.1, from coordinate 51,394,258 downwards.
ACTCCTAAACAGTGAAAGCTCAACTGAGAGGCGTCCCGCACAGAACACCATCCGAATAATCCCACAATATCACCCCACCATGCTGGACAGCAGACTTCAAGGCATTAGTCGGAGCAATCCGGATACCTGCACATGAATACCTGCTGCAGTATTAGTTTAAATATAAGCTGCAAATATAAGCAAGTCCATAATTATTTAGCAGCTCCTTCAGTCAATGAATCAGTCATTGAAACTGATCAATAAAACATAGTCATTTAGCGCACGGTCACGCAGGGTGCGAATTAATAAACCTGGATATGGTTTATTAATTTAGATGGGATTCAGATAAGAAGTCAGGGCGCTGTGAGGGAGATATATCGACGCGCGTTTCTTCAGACGGAGGGAGTCAGAGAGACTGCTGGTTTCGAGGCGGGAGGACACATGGGTCGACAGCACAACCTTTCATTTTTTGCTCCGATGTGCGCGTTAAATACGACAAGGAATCCGATATGAACACCTACTGGCTTTCCAGTCCTGACATTTCTGCGCGCCAGTGTTTTCCTTCTTGGATTTGGGGAGACGTTTCGCCTTATTCTCAGTGCTGAAAACGGGACTGCGGACGATATTTTACTCGCTCTTTCGCGGACTTATTGTTATTATCAGTATCAGTGAGTCGTGCATCGAGCTTCGCATCATAATGCGAGTTGTTGTTTTGTTATGGCTTTGATAACGCGAGTGTATTGACTTAACATGTCGAATTGTTTTTCGTCGTTTTGTACGTCTTCATCACGAATTTTCTCCCTCCGCTAATTCTCTGGACTGCTCCATTCGTTTTTAATCTGCATGCATCCGCACGAAGAAGGGGAAAACGACAGATAAACGGCAGAAGGACTGAAGAATGAATGAATGAGATTGACTGAAGAACAGGAGGAAACGCAGTAAGGTATGGACCTGAGGTTTATATGATGCTGGGACGTGCTGCGGAAAGCGCGGACATCTCTGTCACCTCTGGCGTGTAACGAGGTTTATTTATTGCTGTTTTATTGATATCTTATGCTTACGGACCACGCGCGCTTGGGATGCGTCAGAGACAAATACGCTGGGTGCGCGCGGGTCCGTTATATCCCATAATAAACTGTCAGGTCTGACACTTTGTTTCAGCTGCATACCAACATTTAAAGTTCACTAATTACAAACAGGGTTTCAAGAGAAACTGTTATGTAGAACCCACTTTGAAAAGCAGATTAATAGTTCTTGTTTTAAAAGAGAAACGCATTTAGACAATGTTTGAACACACAGGACGCATTTCAGCGCGACACTGCACCATTCACCAACACAGGCGCATGCTAAGTAAGTTAAGCAGTTTTATATCGCAATTATGAATTGATGTAATGCTTGTTAGGCTACATATATATATTCAGAAAGCTTATCTGAGAACCACTTTTTAAAAACGTAATACAAATACATATTCCTTTATATAATTAATATCTCATTATATGATGCAGGCCTGCAGGAAACATCAGATTATATATGGTAGAAAAGTCATCCAGTCCTCGACCTTTGCATGTCTTGATTGTATATACAGGCCTGTGTGAGCTATAGCATTAATGTCACTATATTTACACACATTAAGGTGAATCACAAGGCTCTCCAGGGCACTAAAATATTAAAGAGCAGTCTAGTCTGTGCAGTAAAACACATTGCCTCCTGATGGTATGAAAAGAGAACGGCTGGGTGACATTTAAGTTAAATGGACCGACTGGACCCAAAGTTGAATCTCCTCAAAGCAGCAGGTTTCCCTTTTAAACGTCACGCCTCACTGCCAGCAGAAGCTTCTTGATGTTGTTTAGGTATAAAATGCCAGTGCTCTGCTTTAGGACTGGTTCCCTGCCAAAAACACGCTCTCGGAACAGAGCGAAGGATTTATGTGTCTCTGTCCGAGTGTCAGAACAATTATTCTAAGCTCCGAGCAGATGAATTATAGGCAAGCATTAGCACAATATTAATGATAGCTCCATTTTTATATTGTGGCAGTAGTCATTGGAGAAATGTATTTGACTTGTTTCTTTTTTGCTTTTGCCAAAGTGGCATTTCTTGTGTATGATGAAAAGGATTTGATAGATTGGCCGCATCTGTGTCATCTTTATTTTGGCAGTGCTTTCACGGCAATGGTCTGGATTTGACATATGGATCCACATAGTGATTCAGTCATTGCAACGTTATTGTCAGATGCATGATTTGTTAGCCCATTTTGGTGTTCCTTGAAACAACGGCTGTGATGGTCAAGCTTCCAGCAGGTTTTTTTTTCTTTTTTCTGAAAAAGATGGGAACAGAGTGAATTGTCACAAGTGAAACACAAAGTGAATTGTTAAACTACTTGTTACTGGGCATAAAAAATACATAAAAAAAGATTTTTCTTGGTATGCTTAGAACTAAAATGTCACCCCGGATCACAAATTCAATCTCACTGTATGCTGTCTGCTAAAAATACATTGGATGGCTCAAAATTTTGGATTTTTTCTTTCATGGCAAAAAACAAAACACATTTTTTAAATTTAAAGTAAATATCATGTTCCATGAATATATATTTTTAATTTCTTACTGTAAATAAATCAAAACAATGTACAAAACACCTGATTTAAATAATTTTAAAGTTGATTTTCTCAATATTTTAATTTTTTTGAACCCTCAGATTTTTGATTTTCAAATACTTGTAAGTTAATCAACTATTTTTTATTCCAACAACCAATACATCAACAAAACGCTTACATTTTAGCTTTCACGAAGCTCAATATATACAGTATGTATAAAATTATAAAATAATAACACTTGCGACTGGATTTGTGGTCCAGGGTTGCAAATATTTAACAAGATTAGTTAAGATATTTGTTTTTATGTCAAGTCATTATGCATTTTTACAATTCTTAACCAAAATATTGAAACATTATGGAAATGTATCAGTCAAACATTTTAGAACATATAATAAATCTTTATATTATACATATTGTCACCTTGGAATTATGAGGTTCTATCTGCGTTCTGAATGATTTGAGATATTGAGCTTCACCGTTTTCTTGCAATTCATATAGCAAACAATAAGTGTGTAACATTTGTTTTTTTTAAATAAAAATCTTAAAATGTAAACAAATAGAATAACATCCCATAATGAAAATAAGTTGTCATTAAATAAGTATATGTCAATAACTCAATTTTGACAAAAATGTCAGATAGAACCTTATAATTTTAAGGTGATGATATATATATATATATATATAAATATCTAAAAAATGCTGAATTCCACATAATTCCTTCATGTTTTCCCAACACAAACTGATTAAGTTAACAGTTTTACAAATGTAAGTGAATTGAACATAAAACAATTAGGTTGTCCCCACTAAAAAACTCAATATTTGTCATCACCTTCGAATTATACGGTTCTATTCGACATTTTTGTTTAAATTGAGTTATTGAAATTCTTTTTAAATGACAACTTATTTACATTATCGGATGTTTTTTATAAGTTGTTTACATTTTAAGACTTTTTATTTAAAAAAAAAATGTTACACATACTGTTTGCTATATGGAATGCAAAAACTTCAAAGCTCAATATCTCAAAATCATTCAGAACGCAGATAGAACCTCATAATTCCAAGGTGACGTTGTGTTATTTAAGCTTTTTTTCAATAAGTAGTTGAACAAGCAGCGAAAATCATTTTCTGATTGTCTGACAGTAGCCTCGGCCTCAGGATTGGTTGATGTTTGTTCAGCAGTGAACCCTGTTTAGGGTGTTTTTCAGTGAAAACAGTTTGACATTTCCCTCTCATTCTCTGTGATTTCTGTTTAAACAAACAAAAATGGTGGGAACTGGACTTGGCAGATTGTCCTGGTTTGACCTTCTAGATTGGAAAGTTACAGAGCGAGCTTGTTCACGGCATTTACCGCTCCTTTGAATCGTGCAGTCTCTCGGTGTTTTCTGTCCTCCTCAAGTGCACTTAGCTGCATTAAGCAAAGGTGTGTGCAGATGGTACAGGCCAGCTGCTGAGAGGACATATAATTTTCATTTTCTCTTGTTCGTGCGCCAGCGTCTCACGAGCGCACAAGGGCCTTTGCGTTTCCGGCGACTGTATTTAATTCCACTCCTTTCTAACAGATTCAGACCCTTGTCTCCGCCTGTTCTCTTCTCTTATTCCTCTGTCTGTTTCTCTGTATCTCTTGCTCTCCTCGGGGTCCCCACAGGGTTTGGTATTGTTATGCTGTCAATCATCCAGCAATGAAAGATTTCTTTTTTTGTTGCTGCTTGTAGCTTCCTGTAAGGCCCATTCAGAGGGAGTGTCCACTGAGGTCCATATGGATTCTGCAGCATTTCATCTTTGAAGAAGTAGATTATTTGATTAGAGTCATAAATATTGAACCATTATTATATTTAGATATTATATTGGTGTATTAGTTTTAAATAGTGAAAAATGACTTGTGTTATTTATACATGGCTCAAGACATTGGTGAAAGCGGTGCTATACCTAAAAATGACATTTAACGCAAGAAAGGTTGTCTACTTAATGTTTCAAATAGCTTGAATGTAAAAAGGTATGGGTTACATAATCATTCACCATAAACAATTATTGATTACATTTTATTATACGTCACACTAAGTACTAAAGTATCAAAATAAGTACAATTAATGTATTTATTATCTTATATTGTATTGCCAGAAGTTGGGCTATTAGACTGGGGTGTGGGTAGGGTAAGGGACAGGTTCGGTGGGGTAAGGTGTAAGGAATGGGTCAATAGTATAATTATAAATGTAATTACATAAATTAATTACTGATGTAATTACAAAATAATTGTAAAACATAAGTATGAACGTACATAGGAACAATGAAGCGCATTGTGCCAAATGATTAATTTACATGTACAAACTTAGCATTCAATGTGACCTTAAAATAAAGTTTATTATATAGAGAGTTCAGGTTGCAAAAACCTAAAGTGCTGTCTAAAATTCCACTGAAAATGAACATTATCTCATTCCCCTTTGTTTATGTTGGGATATTTCACTTTAAAGACCAGGAAAAGGACTTATTCTTGATGTTACGAACATACACACAGGAGCCTGATAAAAATGCTAATTTTAGAGGAAAATTTCAGACGGCATTGAGAGGTTTTTGCATCTTAACTCTTCATGTTATATTTATTTAACTGATAATATAAGAATATTTTAAATGATTTAGAAATTCTTGCTGACAAATTGTCAGAGCTCATTGTTTTGTGGCAAAGTATAAACATTTAAAATAAAAATTAATAATATAAAGCTGCATTATTCTAAAAGAAAAGTGTCTTAATATGCCGTCAAAAGGATTCTTGTTCAGAATATTTTTTGGTATATTATAGGGCTGCACAATATGTCATTTCAGCATTGATAACGCAATGTGCGCACATGCAATAGTCACATTGCAACATATAAAATCGTAATTGTAGTTGTTCATAGCCACAAATTGTTTTTACTTACTGTATTATACAGAATATATATTTATATTTATTTAGAACAAATCGTCTTGTTTCTAGTCCTAATATCTTCATTTCAAAGTGAAAACAAGATATTTGTTTACCCCACTGGCAGATCATTTCACTTGTTTTAAGGAAAAACTCTTAATTTTGACTGGTTTATTCTCAAGTTAAAAACAAAACAGATTTTCTAGATGTTTGGTAGATATTTTTTTTATATATTAGATATTCGTGCTGCCCTAGTATATGACATGCTGGATAAGTTGGCAGTTCATTCCGCTGTGGAGACCCCGATTAATAAAGGGACTATGCCGAGAAGAAAATGAATGAATGAGTGAATAAATGATACAAAACGTGTCTTTTCTAACTCTGAGAAAATTACTTTGTTAAGCTTAACCTAATTCTCTTTTTTTCTAATAATTACTACTCTAATGCATTTTACATTTTTTATTTCACAAAATTAACATAATTAACAAGTATTAATCCCATTAATGTTTATTTTTGCAAAGTGTTAAGTTACACTATAATATATACACAACCTATATTACATACATTGTATTTCTATCATTTGTATGAATGTTCTTTGAAATTATTTGTTAACACTTTATTTTGATGGTCCATTTGAGTATTAGTAGACTGTTTGCTTAATATCTGCTGACACTGCTCCTTCAACAGACATATAACTGACTATAAGAACCTTAGCAATGTCAACTTACACTAACCCTATCCGCACTTAAATTCAACGGACCATCAAAATGAAGTGTGGCCATTTTTTTTTATTGTTTTTTTTGTTCACCAATGATAGCATTTGGTGATAGAATGGCAAATTCTGGCACCAAAATTGCTGATGCAAAAAACAAACAAACATAAAAACAATGTTTGCAAATATTTCATATGTCTGTTTATCCACTACAGACTTGGTCTTTCTTCTCTTAGCTCATTATGTGTTGACAGTCATTGCATTATAAGACTGCTCATTACTGAATGAATGGTTTTTTTAGCGGCCCACTGGGGGAGACAGAGCGAAATATAGAAAAGTTTGTGAGGATGCTGTCGCAACTGTCCCAGTTGTTGTGAAAAGGCACAAAAGCAGCAGGAACTGGGCGTCCCTATCGAGACTGCGCCTGAGTCTCGGCCTTTGTGTGCTGAAGTGCTGTTCTGAATGTGTGGATGAATGCAGCAGGCTGTAACCGCAGGCGCCAGGCATCAAGGCCTTTGTATGAGTCTCGAAAAAAAAAATCTACATCTGGATCCAGGGATGGAGGAGTGCGCACCGTGCTCCCTCGTCACACCTCCGTACGCCGCTGATCGGGAACCGACGGCGTGATCATGGAGCACAATGGAATGTCTTGATCAACAAGTGCATATGAATGGAAAAATCAATGAAACTCTTTTTCATAAATTGAGTGCATGTTAAATTAGCCGAATGGGTCCGTCTGGACAGATATAGCGGATTGTTTGGCTGCTGTCTTTGGATCATGTCTATCGACTCTGCAAGAGGGGGGGTGTTTTGCCTCGGTTTACAGCTGTGAAAGGCTAAAATAGAGCCCATCAATGGCGCGCTGAGATACGGGGGCAATTTACTTGGGGTATTGCTGTCAAAGTGGCTCTGCCAGCTTTCACACCCACTTCTGTCACCAAAACAAAATAGAACTGTGTGATTGCTTAATATCACAATCCATCCAGGCCAAGACATTCCCCAATTAAAGCGCCTTTTTGCTGGTGCAGAGGAACAGTCCAAAACGCTCTGGTTATCCAACATATTTAACAAGACGCGAGGCTGTTCATGCTGTGTTTTTTTTCTTTCAGCTAGGACGCTGTTTGATGCAGATTTAACAGCTAAAGGGAACGCCAGAATCGTTTCACTGATCATTGCATGAAAGGGTTGCCATCTGCCGCCGGCTCAACAACCAACTATAGCTCATCATTTTGTGTATATATTTTTTGTGTGTGCGTGTGTGTGTGTGTAGGAGCTATGAAAGAGCGACGTATATAATGTGCAGTGCTGTAGACTAATCCACTTGTGCGTAGGCCTAATACAAATTTGTCAAATTCCACGGTGATTTGGCTTGAGTGAAATTCCTTGAAAACGGAATGGAGGAAGTGGCTCGACGGGATGTGAAATGTCAGTCATGCATCTTTCTGCTCAATCCTGTCAGTTTTGCTCCCCCGGCCTGGAGAGGGAAGTCAAGCTGAACCGAGCTGTGCAGGTGGTGGAGGAAACCGGAGACAGTGGTGAATATAATAGCTAATATAATAATAGCTCACAGACGCTCAACAGAACTCCCTGATAGACTGTCGTTTATGCTGTGTGTGTTTCTAACCTGCTATATTTCGGGGAGATGTTGCTGAAAAAATGTCTGCGGTAGTCAGCTGAATCTTGGCTAGGTTAGCTTGGTTATTATTTTAAAAGTGTCTAGATTGGGCGGTTTTCATCTGGTTGGTTGCAAGTTTGTTCTGATAGGGTCAGCACAGAACAATTTTAAGTCCAGTTAACAAGTAAATAATAATAATAAATTAATAATAATAAAAATATATACTTCTTCTTCTTCTTCTTATTTTATACTTATTTCTTGTATCCTAAGTCTAGGTGTATTGTATTAGTTGACTTTACTTATAAAAAGTGAGTAAATCTGTTGCTTTTAAAGTGATTAGTTGAAGTTATGTAAAAAATGTGAGTAAACGTTTTGCCTTAATTTTTTAAAAGTAAATTAACTGATTATAAAAATTATGACACTTCCAAGATACAACAGGTTTAACTTTTTTTTTAAGTGAAGTAACTAATCAATTTGTTGAGTGTAATAATATTTATGATGTGATGACGATTATTAGTAGTAATAAATAGTGAATAATTGTAATTATAATAATAATGAAGATGATGATGTATAATAATTAAAATTACTTATAAAAATACTTATTCACTAAGTGTAAGTAGTGCATTCACACTGAAAACTCTACAAAAATAAGTGCACTTTAATTACCTTAATGATGCACTTATTCAACTGTTAAAATGAAATGTGGATGTTGGACACTTCACGCACTCAGCAACCGCAGGTTTGCTCACGTAGCAGAAGGGGCGGAGCTTTCGGGCACTCATGTTCATTCATTCATTCATTCATGTTCTTTTCAGCTTAGTCCCTTTATTAATACAGGGTCGCCACAGCAAATGAACTGCCAACTTATCCAGCACATGTTTTACGCAGTGGATGCCCTTCCAGCTGCAACCCATCTCTGGGAAACTAAATAGCACATGCAAAAGGAAAGGAACCCACATGCAAACCCCACACAGGAATGCCAACTGACCCAGCCGAGGCTCGAACCAGCGACCTTCTTGCTGTGAGGCGCTCATATTGGATTACTTTGTTTATTTTGGATTGTGAAAGCAGTATTCTCCTATGAGAGTGATTATAGCACCTCTAGATGGTGAATGCGGTTATACTTATGGCAGGTATTATTTGGTACTTTGGTCACTTATTTCACTGATTTGGTAACTGTAATTATCATCTGGGAAACTGTTTGAATTTCTTCTTAGTAAAAAAACATTAGTTTTCTATTTGGGACGACACTACATACATATACCCTGCTGTTGAGTGTGTAGGTACATAAGTAAATAGTGCATAAGTGCAAAATGTATAGTATGCCATTTGGAACGCAGCTTTAATTTATTTAAAATTCTTTTTAATTGCATCTTTTATTTCTTAATCAAAAGTTCTAATCATTCTGTTCATGTTTATTTATTTATTTCATGTAAAGCAGTTTGAAAAAGTTTAAAAAGTCTTGCAAAATTATTGTATATTATTTTTTAAATATTTATCCTTTTTTTTAGGTACCAATAGACAAAGCCGCTGGCTGCGTGCCTTAATGTCCCATCAGTGACGATATACAGCCATGTCTCACTGCTATGAGTGTGATATTGCATTTATACACCAGTTCGACAGCATAATCGTGTATATAAAAGCAAATATCTAAAGTGCTGACAAACAGGTTATTTTGCTCACATTTTAAGATTATAAGGCTGAACGACATGAAATGCCATCAATCTCAGTATTTCTCTCTTGCAATCGGAAGATCACAATAATTAACCCCAAAAAAAGCCAAAGCAAAGCAACAGTAGCAGATTACTATGATATAATTACAGCACTACAACATACAAAAGAGAGATATTGATTTAAATGTCACTCACCTGTTTATAATGATTTGATCAGCTGTAGTTTGAAATACGAAAAGAAAACAGAGTTTTTTCTCCCCTAAGGACTTATTATGCAGTATCGGTCGTAGTGCAACCGTCTTCGCTCTACTCAGTATAACAGGATAATGGCCACCGATCTCCGAAATTAAAATATTTAAAATAGGCACTATCCTTAGAAATAAACTGCTTATTTGCAATCTTAACAACTACATTCTCGACTAGACTAAAAAGCCTCAAAAATACATAATGTTGTCCAACAGCAGCAATATTTGTCAAACTGTAGTGAGTTTATTGATCTGTGCTCTATGTGGTTCAGAGTAATAAACTAGGGTGAGGAGTGTGGGAGTTCTGATATTGCAGAATATTGCACTGCTATCAGCCAGTCAGATTCGAGAACCACACAGAACTATTGTATACACACACACAACACCCACACACACCCACACATATATATATATATATATATATATATATATATATATATATATATATATATTATATATATATATATATATATATATATATAGATATATATATATATATATATATATATATATATATCAATACATAATTCTGCACCATAATATTAACAGGTTCAATATTTAATCTTATTAATGGATTATAATAACCTTTAGTTTACCAGGAAAAGCAGAGATGAGTTTAAAAAAGAGCGTCCTGGCAAAAAACTAATGGATTAACTAATTAATAAATGGATTAAATTTACATAAACTGCTCGACATTACTAAAATTAGTATTCTG
>NC_079437.1:51351332-51381332 GCF_903798145.1 Danio aesculapii | reverse complement strand
AGAATTTTTTATATTTTTGTGTTTTAGATTTGAGGGTTATCCAACCAAATGCTAATTTTTTAACTCTTCTGCACTGCAAAAAATAAGCAGAACTAACAAGCATGAGCTAGTGTCTTGTTTTAAGAAATAATGTTAAAATTAAGTGATTTTTTTCCTAACTAACCTTAGGTCAAAACAAAGATTATTTATGCTTACCTAATTGGTAGATTTTTTTTACTTGTTTTAAGGAAAGACTCAATACATTTTGACTTATTATTTTTTAGCTTTTCTAGAAAATGCTTCTTAATTTAAGAATCTTTTTATTTGGACTTGAAACAAGACAAAAAAAACTTGTTTGCATGTTTTTCAATGTGAAGTTTAAACAGGTATTGTGTTATCATAATAGTTGTAACCATTTTTTTCTTGTTATTTTAAGCAGCTGTCATTTTGCTCTAACTGGCAACTGTTTATTAAAACACTAACTATTAATCATAAATCCATAAAAAATCTTCAAATGGTCTCTTGATTATTTTCACAAAGTGAAAAAGACTATAAATGGCAATTATGGATATTTTATGTCAGTCCAATGTGATCCTAAAGTACAGTCTTTCATGTCATCAAACAATTCGTGATCCTAAAAAGGATAGTTCACCCAAATATGAAAATGTGTTCATTATTTACTCACCAAGTCAAGTGATTTCAAATCTTTGAGTTTCTTTTTAATCTTAATCTGAACACAAAATAATATTAGAAACCTGTACATTCCACAGTAGAAAAAACAAATACCACAGAAGTCAATGGTTACAGGTTTTCCAGCATTTTTATTATATGTTCTTTTTGGGCTCTATTTTAATTATTTAGGCGCAGTCTAAAGCACATGCGCAGAAGCATTAAGGGCTTGCCCAAATCCACTTTTGCTGTTTTAAGGACGGGAAAATACAGTGCGCTTCGGCACATGATCTAACAGGATTGTGCTTATTCTCTTAATAAGTTCTGAGTGTGGGAGTCTCATCTCCCATTCCCTTTAAAAGTCAGATGTCGCGACATGGCGCATTTGCTATTTACATGGCAGAGTTTGTAGGTGAAAAATTGAACGCTTAACTAGCGAGAAAACAGTTAAACAGATCATCTGCAGTGAAGATAAAGAATGAGCCTCTTCCATTCAGCCTCTTTACTTTCGCTTTACATTTACTCTTTACTCCTTTACTTTTGTGGAGTATGGACATGGTGGAAACTCATTTGACTAAAGATATCTTTAGGCTACATATTTAATTTTGTTTAAGTGCAAATCTTTGTTTCAAAACTATATCTGAATTCAGTTCTAATTTCCAGCAAATGAATAAATGAACAATAATAATAACGAAGTGTGGTCAAACAACCTATTGCACCATATGGTGATGCATACGTCTCCCAAACTCGACAGGTGGACAAATGTAAACGTATTTTTATTAAAACAAATATAAATATAAATATGAATATAATAAATAATACTACTAGCAATAATACTATTATATTAATGCAAATTGTTATGAATAAACTGAAAAAAAGCTCTGTCTATTTTAGCTGCTCAAAATATCAACCTGCCAACAATGTGCCTAAACACACCTCCTTTTTTACACCAGAACACCCATGAGCCCACAAAGTGGCACACATGGATTTGCTATTTAAACAATGTGGCGCAAAACATGAAAATTACTGTTGGGCTGATCTGAAAACAGCAACAATCGCTTCATACATGTCTTGCACTTTTTTGCGCTGTGTGTATGATAGGGCCCTTTGTCTTTAACAGAATAAAGAAACTCAAACAGATTTGCGACAAGTGAAGGGTGAGTAAATGATGACAGAATGTTCAGTTTTGGTGAACTATCCCTTAATTATCACTAACAGAGTATATTTTATTTAGCATATGAACTTTTCTGCAATTGTCTGCATGGTAAACATGTATAATTGTTATTATTGCTTTTACTCAGAAAAAAAGAGAAGAGACAATTGGATTAGAAACACACTGACATTGAACTCTTATACGTTTCCAATAAATAACTTAATCTGATTGGCTAATTGAATTATAAAGGACTAACACTATCATCTCAGTATGTTTAATGTGGCATAGGGTTTTAAAAGGAACATTAAGTTGCGGCATGATGAAAGCAGAATGAGATATCCATCTGGTGCTTGTTTAGAAACATAAACAATTAAAAAAATATAGCACATATGGATCGCAGGAACGTGTCCTGAGTGAAGATCCCCCTGTGGGCCATCAGTCACAGCTCGCAGTCTGAAAGCACAAAGAAGATTCAAAGTCTTTATTCAACATTTTTAATTCAAACGGCACAGACAGAATCAGTCACAGAGATGTGTCTAGGGGAAACAAGACGCTTTGGCTTGTGAGCGAGGATGTTGATGTAAACAAATATCTGAATAACTCAGAATATAAACATAATATACAGGCGTTGGGAAATGAAATAGCAATTAACTTGTTTTGTTCGACTTGGTATGACCCAGCTAAGAATTTGAGGTTGTTAAAGCATTCCCTTAACGTTCCCAAACTGTAAAAAATGCAGGGTTCCCCACAATTTATGCATGTTTTTTCGACACAATCCAATTAAGTTAACTATTAACAATTAAGTGAACTGAACATAAAACTATTAAGTTGTCCCAAAATATATCAAGAATTGTGTTGTTTTAGCTCATAAAAAAAAATGAGTGAGTTAAGTTAAATAAAATGATGTTCTTGGCTAGATTATTTAAAATGTTTAAAAAAGGTTTTAAAGTTCTTTAGGCTAGTGTTTCTCAACCACATTCCTGCAGGACCACCACCACTACATGTTTTGGATGTCTCTTTGTCTGTCACTCCCATTACAGGTCTTTCAGTCTCTGCTAATGATCTGAATCAGGTGTGTTTGATTAAAGAGACCCAGCAAATGTGCAATGCTGGTGGTCCTTCATGAATGTGGTTGAGAAACACTGCTTTAGAAATTTGTTAACATGATGTAAATGATTTGATGATTTTTTTATAATAACATTATACAAATCAATTTCACAACATTTCAGTACTATTCTATATTAATGTTCTTGGCAAATTATTTAAAATGTTATTAGAACATTTCATCCACATTGGATTAATGTTCTAATAATGTTTTCATAAAATAGTGTCTTGGAATGTTCAGATTGTCCAGTTTTTTAGACACTTCATTAACATTTTTTTTGTCATAATAACTTTATTCAAAACAATTTCACAACGTTTTAGTATTATGTTAAATTAATGTTCTTGTAATATTATTTAAAACATTATTAGAACATTCCTTCAACATTGTATTAATGTTCTAATAATGTTTTCCTATATATTGTCTCAGAGCGTTTAAACTGTTTAGTTTTTTAGACAATGTATTAAGGTAATTTCTTTCGGTTGTAATAATGTTATTCAAAACTTTTTTCATAATAATCAGTATTATGTTATATTAATGTTCTTAAAATATTATTTAAAACATTATGAGAACATTCCCTCACATTGTATTAATGTTCTAATAACATTTCTTGTAACACTGTTTTGGACTGTTGAAAATATCCAGTTTTAGACAATTTATTAAATTTGTTTTTGTTATAATAACTTTATTCAAAGCAATTTCATAATGATCAGTATCATGTTATAATATGTCTTGGATATTTTAAAATGTTATTAGAACATTCATTCCACATTGTATTTATGTTCTAATAATGTTTTCCTATATTATAATCTTAGAATGCTCAAATCGTCTAGTTTTTAGACAATGACTTAACGTTATTTTTTGGTTATAATAATGCTATGCCAAACATTTTCTTACCATTTTAGAATTATGTTATATTAATGTTCTTGGACTATTATTTAAAACATTATTAAAACTTTATATTCACATTATATTAATGTTCTAATAATGGTTTCTTTTAATGTTTCTTAGAACGTTTTTTAGACATATATTAATGTTATTTTTTGGTTATTTTTTGGATGGACATTATATCAAACATTTTCTTAAGGAATTATTAAGAATTATTTCATATAAATGTTCTTGTAATATTACTTAAAACAACTAGAATACCATACACATTGTATTAATGTTCTAAATTTATTTTAAACAAAGTATTAATGTAAATTTTTGGTTATTCAAAACAATTTCATAATGGCTCAGTGTCATGTTATATTAATGTTCTTGGATGTTTAAAAAAAAAAATGTATTAGGACCAGGCTGGGCCAGTTGGCATTTCTATGTGGAGTTTGCATGTTTCCTCCGTTTGCTCTGGATTCCCCCACAGTCCAAAGACATGTGCTATAGGTGAATAGAAAAAAAGTTAATTAGCTGTAGTGTTTCAGTGTGTGTGTGAATGAGTGTGTATGGGTGTTTCCCAGTACTGGGTTGCGGCTGGAAGGGCATCCACTTCGTAAAATATATGCCAGAATAGTTGCTGGTTCATTCCATTGAGGCAAAGAATGAATGAATGAATGTTAATAGAACATTCCATCCACATATATTAATGTTTTAATAACATTTGAAATTGTAGTTTCCACAGTGTATTAAAGTTATTTTTTGTTATAATAATGTTACACCAAAATTTCATAATATTTTAGTATTGTCTTGTATAATCTTCTCAGAATGTTATTAAAAATGTTACGAGAACATTCCATCCACATTTTGTTAGTGTTCTAAGAATGTTTTTCTATGAGTGTTCCAAGCACATTCAAAAAACATTATTTTGATAACATTACATGCCAACATTTACACAACTTTTTAGGAAAGTTACAGAATGTTCTAGAAATGTTCCCTGGGGAAAGACGAAGAATGTTTTACAGATCATTTATCAAATTACTGTAAATTTATTTTACTTGTTAATCAAAAGTTTCCACAAAACTTATTTTAATTATTATGTTTCTCACTTTTTATTCAGTTGAAGATTAATGAATATTTTAGTTGAAATGGTGGTAATTCATATAGTGCAAGCCAGTGGTTACAGGAATTTTGAGAGTGAAAAAAAAAGCTTACATGGAAAGCATAATTGACTCTTGTTGATACTTTGCAAGCAACTTAGCATTGTTCGCAACATTAGTAGCTTTAATCCAACAACCATTGATTACATTTGTTTTTTTCACACTTAAAGTGGTGGTAAATATGTAGAATCGCGTTTAATTAATCACCAAAGATCACAGTTTTAGCTGAAGTAAGATATAAACATCGTTTTGAATGGCCTAAATGTGAGTAAATGAACAGCAAAGCTTCATTTTGTGTGAATAATCCATTGACGTTACTTAATCTAGTGTTAGATCTTCAGTATTTATTTATAAAACGTGACTTTACATTACATTAACTCTTCTTGTAGCACTACGTATATGTACAAATGCCACCTTTCTATAGTTTGCTAGCATTTTGACGATAATTGTTGCTTTACACACCACAACCATCTAACAGAAAAGCACTGTAATAATCACATATAGTAGTATTTGAAAGGGAGACCAAAATAGCAACACCTAATCATTATTACTATGGAAAATAGTTGCCTGGAAACATTTAAAAAAGCTATACCTACAGTACAGACTGCAATTTCTGGATTACAAATGATGCTGATTTCCCCACTCCTCAAAATACTGTAGATTCTTCTGCATGTGACATTTCCATCAACGGCATACAATGGTATCCCAATGCCTGTAAGGGAGTGCTAAGAGCATCTGAGCTGAACACAACACTGAAGCGAATATGATTGAAAACTGTGTAACATCCCCACTAGCGCACATCACTTTACAGCAAAACAAATGTGCCTGCGCTTCTGTCGCATCTGTCTACTACTGTATATTCATCATAAATAGAGCAAAAAAAAAATAATGTTCAGCGCACAGCGGAGTGACAGTGGAAATGCACATGCAATGGCTGAAGCAGCTGGGCGGCTAATGGCAGCAGATTATGTGGTTCACTGTGAGTGTTAAACTACGACGCTGACATTACTTTTAACACAAGCAGATTTGGAACAAACAAGGCGGTATATTCATACACATGCAATCTTAAAAGCATTTCCAGCAATATGTTTTTGATTTTTAATGTCATCTGCATGATATTCAGAAGAAAAAAAGAGATATTGTTATTTCACCAGATGACTTGAATAGTTCTATTAAAATAAATAAATAAATAAATCATAATTATAGATTGATTGGGATGCTTTTAGTGGAATAAGTAAGGTTGGATCCACTTTTGCCTTCAGAACTGCCTTAATCCTTTGTGGCATAGATTCAACAAGGTACTGGAAATATTCCTCAAAGATTTTAATCCATATTGACATGATAGCATCATGCAGATTTGTTGTCGGCACATGCATGATGCGAATCTCCGTTCCACCACATCCCAAAGGTGCTCTATTGGATTGAGTTCTGGTGACTGTGGAGGCCATTTGGGTACAGTGAACTCATTGTCATGTTCAAGAATCCAGTCTGAGAAGATTTAAACTGCAGCAGATCGTCTTGACCATGTCTACATGCCTAAATGCATTGAGTTGCTGCCATGTGGTTGGCTGATTAGAAATTTGTGTTAACGAGAAGTTGGACAGGTGGACCTAATAAAGTGGCCAGTAAGAGTAATGTCTACAGTGTAGTTAAATACAATAAAGCCACATTTTAAATAAATAGTGGGAGTCTAATAGGAGTCTAAGATAAAGAATGTGTAAAAGCTAAAAAAAAAAAAAAAAAAAAAAAAAAAATATATATATATATATATATATATATATTATATATATATATATATTATATATATATATATATATATATATATATATATCTATATATATATATTTTTTTTTTTTTTTTTTCAGGATTCAGGATTCAGGATTGGACTAATAATTGGACTAATAATTATGACTTTGAATATATATATAGTTGAAGTCAGAATTATTAGCCCCCTTGAATTATTATTTCAACACATTTCTAAACATAATACTTTGAAGAACTCATTCCTAATAACGGATTTATTTTATCTTTGCCATGATGACAGTAGATAATATTTTACTAGATATTTTTCCAGACACTTCTATACAGCTTAAAGGGACATTAAAAGGCTTAACTTGGTTAATTAGGTTAACTAGGCAGGTTAGGGTAATTAGGCAAGTAGTTGTATAATGATGGTTTGTTCTGTAGACAGTCGAAAAAAATATAGCTTAAAAGGGCTAATAATTTTTACCTTAAAATGACTTAAAAAAAAATTTTGAACTGCTTTTATTCTAGCCAAAATAAAACAAATAAGACTTTCTCCAGAAGACAAAATATTATCAGACACACTGTGAAAATTTCCTTGCTCTGTTCAACGGGTGCTCTGGTTTTCCCCACAGTCCAAAGACATGCGGTACAGGTGAATTGCATAGGCTAAATTGTCAGTAGTGTATGTGTGTGAATGAGTGTGTATGGATGTTTCCCAGAGATGGGTTGCAGCTGGAAGGGCATCCGCTGCATAACACGTGCTGGATAAGTTGGCGGTTCTTTCCACTGTGGTGACCCCTGATCAATAAAGGGACTGAGCCGAAAAGAAAATGAATGACTGAATGTATATATCTGTATATAGAGATAGTCAAACCTAAAAATATAAAAGACCTCATCATTTACTCTCCCTCCTGCAGTTTTAATCATTTTTTGAGTTTCTTTCTTCTTTTGAACACAAAATAAACATTTTAAAGAGTCCTGGTTGCAGGCACCCATCAACTTCCATGGTAGGAAAAACAACTATGGAAATCATTAGGTGCCAACTATGGACAACTCTGGAAGTCATTGGGTGCCAGAAAACCAGCATACACCAACATATCTTCTTTGTAATGGCAGAAATTTTCAGTTTGGGGTGGACTACCCCAATAAAAACATATGTACATGAACTTTCTGCCTATTATGGTTGAAATTACAGATTACTGCACAAATCATGCATGTTCTGAACTGTAGTGCCTATAATATTGGCATTTACACATCCTGCTATGTGCTGAAACAATATATTGTGCAGCAATGTCATCTCAAAAGAAAGCAATTTAACATACGAGTGGATACCTGTCGTTAATAGGTCATCCTGCTTATGTGTAAACACAATATCATCAGACATTGTGAACAGACCAAGCAAGCATGTCTTAATGGCAGCACATCCCATAATGAGCACGTTGTCCAATCAAAGTGCAGTTGTTTCCCCTCAGCAAAGTACCTGACCTATGCAAAATCCACACCTCAATAGCAATACCTAACAGTCTACGCACAGGGCTAATATCCAGGCAGTTTACATTGTCGCAATCCAGTGTCAACACTAGTGCTCAACTCTAGACCGATAGGCCATCAGACGTTATAGATGCTGTTGACCTCATTATAGCTGATGTAGACCACAGTATTTAACGATCCGCCAGAGGTAAGACATACAGTAGGTTTGTTTTAGTTGTGTTTAATAATGTTTTCTTCTAGAATAATGCTATTAAACTCAGAATATAATAATTAATCAGATTATAATATTTAAAATAAGAATTTTAAATAAATTATTTAAATTAATAAGTGGCATGGTGGCTCAATGGTTAGCACTGTCGCTTCACACACAGCAAGAAGGCTGCTGATTTGAGTCCCGGCTGGGCCAGTTGGCATTTCTGTCTGCATGTTCTTCCCATGTTCGCGTGGGTTTTCTCCGGGGACTCCATTGTACCCCACAGTCCAAAGACATTCATTATAAGTGAATTGGATGAACTAAACTTGCTGTAGGGTATGAGTGTGTGTATGGGTGTTTCCCAGTACTGGGTTTGCAGCTGAAAGGGCATCCACTGTGCAAAACAAATGCTGGAATAGTTGGTAGTTCATTCCGCTGTGGTGATCCCTGAAAAATAAGGGACTAAGCCAAAGGAAAGTGAATAAATGAGGATTAAAATTAATTTATATATCGAATGTGAACTAAATCATTATTTTTAGAATATTTTTGAAGAATGCAAGTGACACTGATGACTGGAGTAATGGCTGCTGAAAATCAGCTGAAATTTAACCCTTTTACATGCTTAATTACACTGGTGTGATCAGCCTAGGCTGGGCCTTGGAGCCCAATATCACACTGGTGTGATTAAAATGTTCAGTGCATCACATAATCAGCTGCTAAGTTCAAATCTGCTTTTCCATGGTGGCTCACACTGAGCCAGAAAAAAAGATGTGCAAGACGCTTGTCATAAATCACAATTTATTACTGTTTTCAAACAAATGACCTTTGTTTAATATTTTATTAAAGTGTAATAAAATAATAAGTTTAATAATAAAATTATTAAACATGTAATTAATTTTGTTTTCACTGCTTCTTCTCGCTACTCTGTTATTTTTCACTTGCTTCCCTTTTAAAAATAAATGAGAGAAGGAAAGTAAACAGATGTTTTGTTTTAATTGAATTTAATTCATTGTAACAATGACACAAACCAGGAGCTTTTCAGACCATAGAAACACACACAGAACAGTAAGACTAACCAGTTTGCAATGAAACAAAATAATAAATGCTGATTTCACAAGTGGTCAGACAGAAAAGCATTTGATCTAATACTGTGCCATTTGTCCAAACATTAACCACAGGTTTAAAAAGCCTTCCTTATTTCTCAATTTTTAAAAATAGGCAATTTTTCTAGCTAAATAAATAAAAATAAACTGAATTAACTAGATAAATAACAGAATACTTGTTTTTAGTACATACATTTTAAGATATTTTAATTTTGCGGGAGTCCCTTAATAATTGCATCGTCCCGCAACCTCAACACACATCACAACTTTACTGCCCGCAGCTGCATTCATCCATAAAATCTTGTCCTGTGGCACACTCGGTGTGTTGGGTCCCCCGGGTCCTGCTTTAATCCTCCGGGAGTGCATGTCTCTAGTTTTAACAGCACAGTATATGTTCTTACACGTATTTGAAAATCAGCATATCAGATATTTAACTATATATTGAGAACGTCTGTCAATCTTATATATATATATATATATATATATATATATATATATTATATATATTATATATATATATGTATATATGTACTAAATGACTAAATGTAAATATATATATATATATATATATATATATATATATATATATATATATATATATATATATATATATATAAATATATATATATATATATATATATGTATGTATATATATGTTTGTTTACCCAATTCACCTATAGCATATGCCTTTGGACTGTGGGGGAATGCTGAGGAAACCCTCACCAACATGTGGAGAACATGCAAACTCCACACAAAATGCCAAATGCCAACCACTGAGCCACCATGCCACCACATATTTATTTATATATTTAAGAATGAATGATTCTTCTAACTATTTTCTATTTAACTGATGTGATTCTTATGTGCTATGCAATTTATTTTAGTGTTTTAACATTGAATCTAGTGCAGGTCAGTGTGACCTACAACACTTTTTTTCCCTTTCATCAAATTGGTGGCAGTGGGTTGGTATGCTAAACCAGTCTTGGCACTTGATGCAACGAATTACAGTTTTAGAGGATTTTAAAGCTATATTCAGATCAGATTCAACTGAATGAAAGATACAATCTTCAGGCCTGTAGCCAGCCTGGTGAAAGGGGTGGTTCTTTTTTTCTCAAAAGTGGACCGTTTTTTTGGCAGTTATTCACCTTATTGTCTATTTAATTATGAGATTTAAATACTTCATTTTAGTGACTATCCGCTGCATTTTAGTGACACTATTTGACATTTCAAGCACTATTTTAGCTGGATTTGCTTGTTGGATGGATCATAACCACACTTTTTGATACACCAAAATATTTCCTAAAGATTTATAATAAAGAAATGTGAAATAATACTCATCATATATCATTAGAAAAAAATAGGAATCTGACAAATTTTTAAGTGTAAAAATGTAGTCTACTGCTATTTATTATAGGCAAATAACAAACTGGTCAGCACATTCAACTTTCTTCAGTCAGAATATGGCCATTTCGATATATATATAGGGGCTGCATGGTGGCGCAGTGGGTAGCATGTTTGCCTCACAGCAAGAAGCTCGCTGGTTTGAGCCTCGGCTGGGTCAGTTGGCATTTCTGTGTGGAGTTTGCATGTTCTCTCCGTGTTGCCATGGGTTTCTATATATATATATATATATATATATATATATAATGTAGAGCTTCACAATTTAACCTAGCCTCTCTTGTTAAAAATTACATTTGAAAATTAATGGATAACAATAACAATAGACAAAATAGTATCTAAATCAATTTCAATATTGTCCACTTTTGCTGCTTCACACACTTTTTATTGCTTATTTTTATTTTAGGAATAAGGTCTAAGATTTTGAATAAAAATTGTAGAAATGTTTTCTCTATTTAAAACAATACAGTAGCTAAATAAGACTTCTCTTCGTCGGATTGTAAAATAAAATATATGTTAGAACTGGCCAAAACTGATTAGCTTGAGGTCACACCAAAGTGACAGCACACAGGGGATTCCACTTGGTCTTTTTCGATGGTTATTTTCACTATTTATGAAGACATATCAGTCAAAATGGGACAAATGAGCTCATGGGACAAATTCTGGAGCTTTGTGAGTGAGAGGTGGGTCTTCTGAACCACCCGAATCCCGCCTGGCTACGGGCCTGGATTAGAATGAACACATATGCTTCTTAGTGGATTTGCAATGTCTTAATGTTTTTTTTTTTCTACCCAGTCATGGTCTCGGCTGGCACCCAGGTGCAAAATAAAACAGTTGGCATTTAAGTAAATACACAATTTTTTTTTTGTTGTTAAAATGAGTCATCCTTCCTTTCCCATGGATTCTTGTTTTCACAGCAGCTTGATTTCTCCCAAAGATTGCTTATATTGATCGCCTGAATTAATGTAGTTTTAGCTTAAACAGAGGGTCGCGCGGCTATGCAGAGCTCGACATGGTGATGAACTCTAATGCTTTGAAGGTACAATATCGACCGGTGTATCCGCACTCTTTATTCTGTTATTTGTCTGAGAAGGAATTGATTCTTCGAGCGTGATGTTGCGCACTCATGTGTAGGTGGGTGTGCTCATGTAAATGAGTGTGTAGGTGTGTGTGTTTGTGTCAGCCTTGATTGGTGATTGCATCTGTTAAACACTGCAATCTTTTCTATTTTAGAGGCAACCAATTTAGAGCGAGGCACCTTCACACTTGTATAATCACCCTCCACTAAACTGCAAACACACACATATGCGCAAACACACACTCGTGCACAAGTCAAAAGGCACCATTTCGTTTGCGCGCGTAAATTTTGCCGTAAAATGGCCTGACACATGAGTCACTGATCCCAGTCCCGTACAGGGAGCTCTGTCAGACTGCATGTCTCTGAGTGGGACGGGAAACCCAGTTGTGGAACTAATTAGCTTTGCTTAACTGAGGATGGATATGGATTGCTCCTGACAGCTGTCTGCTCTCATTCATTTGTGGAAGAGACACATTTGTTTGGAGATGCTTGTTTTTTTTTTTTCTTCGAGTGCTTAGAAGCTGAGGCTGGTATGTCCCTGGTTGAAGGTGCCATCAGGTCTCTAGTGATGCCCAGTGAAATCATTCTAGAAATGGGCGATATGGACTTAAATGTTATTACAAAATTTTCTTGTATTTATTGTGATAAAAATATTATTGGCGGTAAATCATATGTATCCACTGAGAGACTAAAGTTTCTTTAGAAAAAAAAACAATTTAATTTAATTTAATTTTTTGGAATCATATAAAATAAACAAGCAGACGATCTGAAACTGGTTAGAAATTAACTTTGCAGGACAGTGGTCAGAGTTTGGGACTTCGAGCATACGTTGAAATGCTATTTCTGCTTCATTCACACTGGGTGCTAGACAGCGCCCTTGTGCATATCTCCACATATATGTTCCTGAAGAAAATACGTTAGCTATGGTTAGCTATCACTGTAGGACAGCAAAGGAGATGAAGATGATAAAAATGGATCAAACATGAAGACAAAAAACAAACACTTTATGACAATATATGGATTATTTGTGTTCTTCAAGCTGTGTCCTGGGTATTTTATAAGCATAAGCTATAGGGCTGGGCGATTTGGCCTAAAATCGAAATCTCTATTAATTGAACATTTAACTCAATTCAGATTAATAAACGATTATTTAATTTATTTATTTTATGTTGTTGCCTTTATAGTTTACTGACAAGTTTTGTACAGTAAATATGCTCACATATTACAAGTGAGCGATTTTTGAATGAAGGGTGTGTTACTTGATTTTAAAAGTGTTTGAAGTAAACATAGACTATCTACTATCTATCATTATTTATTGAATACCAACGCTGAACAACTGAAATTAAAATCACCCACTGTTGTCACCACTACCAAACCAACCAATCACAAATCTTGCGATTTGCATCGTTGTACGCAAACTGTACGCAAAATCTTGTAATATATAATTATAATAAAGTATAAATCATAATATAAGTATAATTCAGCCTTAACAAAGCGGGGTCACATGACTCCACACGTTAGGGAAAGTAATTGAAAAAATTGACCTGGAAAAGTTAGGTCGATTATAGATTTTGAATGTCGATTTCGATTGCTTTTCGATTAATCCCCCAGCCCTAATCAGCTAATTGACAACGCCTTAATCACTGTATTGAATGCTACAAAATAGTATTAATTTTTCTTAATTTTGCTTTTTTCTTCATTTGTGGCAATATATGGATTATTTGTTTTCTTTCATAGATAAATACACTAGATCATCATCATGCGTCAATAGTGCCGCCACATTTGTACAATCCTTCCAGGACAAGTGTCATTCGACCGCATTAGTCAAGACTAAAGTCAGTGTGAAGATCCTGAACTTTAGTGCTGTGTATAGGTGTAGTAACGAGCAAACAAAAAAGAAAGCACAAAGGCAGAACATTTCAAAGGTAAGATTTAGTTTTTTTATGTTACAAACTGATGAACGTATCGAAGATAATACAGTGCACAAATCATAAGGCAAAATAGCACCTACTCGCACTAAATACTAGGCTTATGCTAGTTTGGTTGAATAAAATCAGCACACAATGTAAATGAAATATGACAACAAGATCCCACTCTTTCTCTGTTTCAGCCACCGTCCTTATCGACTCCGGGTCAGCTGGAAAACTTCATCTCGATGCAGATTTACCAGATTCAACCCATAACCAACCAGATCAAATCACAGACATGTATCCATCGTAAATGTGAGTCTGTCAATCTACACATTGGGCTGTTACATAAAGAGGCGATCCAATTCCTGGTTCTGGAGGTGCCACCATGGATATCATCTTAGGGCGCCCATGGCTGGTGAAGCATGATCCCATCCTCTCTTGGGGTACAGGAGAGATTAAAAAAATGGGGTGCAGAATGTACACCAGTCTGCTCCTGCTCCCGATCTTCCAGTACAGCGTCGTAAACCCTTATCTATCTACGTCACATCAGTCGAAAGCCCTGTCGAGAAAAGATCCATCCAGATTCCTGAAATCTACACTCCCTACATGACGTGTTTTTGACGTGTTTCCCAGCTACCTCCACATCGGCCATGGGACTGTGCCATAGACCTGATTCCAGATGCGCCAATGCCCAGAGGTAGGATCTACCTGTTGTCGCTTCCGGAGACTAAGGCCATGGAGGCTCTCATTCAGGAGGCTCTGAGT
Organism: Danio aesculapii; assembly: GCF_903798145.1. Lineage (NCBI taxonomy): Eukaryota > Metazoa > Chordata > Actinopteri > Cypriniformes > Danionidae > Danio > Danio aesculapii. Next base: position 51,366,712 of record NC_079437.1, on the reverse strand, counting down.
CAGGGGTACATCCGTCCTTCCACTTCACCTGCAGCATCCAGCTTCTTCTTCGTGGCAAAGAAGTATGGAGGCTGCGACCGTGCATAGATTACAGAATCCTCAATCAAGGTACAGTCAAGTTCCGTTATCCCCTTCCCCTCGTCCCTGCGGCCCTAGAGCAACTTCGGTCCGCCAAGATCTTCACGAAGTTGAACCTCCGCAGCGCATATAATCTGGTGAGAATACGTGAGGGGGATGAGTGGAAAACCGCGTTTGTGACCCCTACTGGCCACTACGAATATCGAGTCATGCCCTATGGTCTGGTCAACGCCCCCTCCGTATTCCAGAACTTCATTCATGAAGTCCTTCGGGAGTTCCTCCATCACTTTGTCATTGTCTATATAGATGATATCTTAATTTACTCCCGGAGTGAGGCCGAACATCGCCAACACGTTGCGGAGGTCCTACAACCCTCAGGAAACACCACCTGTATCTCAAAGCTGAAAAATGCTCATTCCATCTTCCCTCTGTTCAGTTTTTGGGATACATTATTGATCAAAGAGGGGGTTCGTACGGACGAGGGGAAAGTCACCTCTGTTGTCTCCTGGCCAGAACCCACAACCATCAAGGAACTTCAACGATTCCTAGGATTCGCAAATTTCTATCGACGCTTTATCCATAACTACAGTATCGTCACAGCTTTACTCACCAACCTCCTTAAAAATAAACCCAAAATTATCCTGGCCACCCGAGGCCGCCGGAGCTTTTCTAAACCTCAAAAAGGCCTTTACTCAGGCTCCACTCCTGACTCACCCTGATCCAGACCTACCATTCGTGGTGGAAGTACATGCCTCCACCACTGGAGTAGGAGCCATCCTGTCTCAATTCCACGGTACTCCCAAGTTACTCCATCCATGTGCCTATTTCTCCCGGAAGCTTAGCCGGGAGAAATAGGAACAAACTACGGAACAAACCATCGTTATACAATAACTTGCCTAATTACCCTAACCTGCCTAGTTAACCTAATTTAATAGTTAAACCTTTAAATGTCACTTTAAGCTGTTATAGAATGTCTTGTTTTAAATCTAGATTAATCTCACTATAATCTTGGAATTAATCTAGATTAAAATGGCTCGTTTGAATTCTGCCGAAGGCATTCAGAATATGTGTGCTACCCAAATAATGACTAAAAGTAAGTCTTTGAGAATGGTTTCTCATGCCAGTTGGCGCATTAGACCAGGGGCTCATCTACTGTTTCCAAAATGCATCACAAACTGCTTGAGAAACTGTTCTTCTATGAAATTGGTGATGATAATAAGTTATGTTCAAGATGTACTTGTGTTCACTGTTATTCAGTTAAACATGGATTTTGAACTGTAGGCCTACGTAAGCTCGAAACAGCTTTTTTTGATTACCTTAATCAGACAAATGTCATAAATGAACTAAACAGAAATGGCAGACGTAAGGTATGTATATATTTGTGGCATTATTGAAGCATACACTGCGTATTATTGAAGTATACAGAGCGTTAGTTGTGCGCCTCGCTTAAACATTGCTTAATACAGACAGGATGCACAGCAATACGCAAATATCTTTACATATGAAAAAATTGAAATATTAAGGATATATATATATATATTATATATATATATATATATATATATATATATATTATATATATATATAGGATATAAATATAAAGGATTAAAATATTACAAAACATATTATTTTCTAGCCTACATAAATATAAAAAGCATACATTCATGCCTTCATCTCGGGGGGCTTTTTCAGTTTATTCATAACAAGTTGCTTTTGTGTAATGTATTACTATTATTAGTATTATTTATTAAATGCATATTTATATTTGTTTTTTAAAAAACAAGCTTAGATTTGTCCACCTGTCAGCCATGTGTATTTGGATATTTTTGACCACACTTTGTTATTATTGTTCATTTATTCGTTTTCTGGAAATTAGAACTGAATTTAGAAATAGTTTTTTTTTTAAGTTATGTTACTTTCTTCCAAGTTTAAGCTGTTAAACTTAACATTGCAGTCAATTCTATTTGCTCTGGAGTAAAAAACAGATCATTGTGACCAAATATTGCCTTTAGATATAGCCTAAATTATACTTCACAATAGGCTACTATACAGACATCCTTCGTGCTTCTGAATAAGTGTCAGTCAGAGAAGGGCTCTCGGCGGCCAAGATGCTGAATGGTCACTGAAGCGCTGGAAGTCCCATTTCAGAAATCATTCATTCATTCATCATTCATTCATTCTTCATTCTTCTTCAGCTTAGCCCCTTTTATTATCTGGGGTCGCCACAGCAGAATGAACCACCAACTTATCCAACATATGTTTTTCGCGCGGATGCCCTTCCAGCTACAACCCATTCTGGGAAACATCCATACACACTCATACACTACAGACAATTTAGCCTATCCAATTCACCTGTACCGCATGTCTTTGGACTGTGGGGGAAACCGGAGCACCTGGAAGAAACCCACACGAACGCGGGGAGAACATGCAAACTCCACACAGAAACACCAACTGACCCAGCCTAGGCTCGAACCAGCGACCTTCTTGCTGTGAAGTGACAGCACTACCTACTGCACCACTTACGCCCATCTCAGAAATCATCCAAGCTCTATTATAAGTAAACTACATGTTTGCAATCTAAACAACTACATTCTTACCTAAAAAGTCTCAAAAATACATTATGGGGTCCAGCAGCCACAGTATTTGTCAATCTATGGTGAGCTTAGTCATCTGCATATATGTGTGTGTGTGTGTGTGTGTGAGTACAGAATTTCATCATGTATCATAATCATTCACATATTCATATTCAAAATTTATATAATATATACTAATATATGTGCAATAGGTCACATATCAATTTCTGTAATATAAATACTCAAATCTAATTTTAGAGATTCTTTCCCAGACCTTTCCCAACTCTATGCACCTCTCTCGCCAACTTTACATCCAATCCTATCAAAATAAAGGCAAAGCTATAAAACAATCTTTGAAAACAGCTTCTGTCTAAGTGAATCTTTAACTTGTTCTATTTATGAGCCAACCAGATGAAGTATCTAATAATTAAGATGATATTTAGTTCCTGTAAAAATTGTGCAACTATCAGATTGCTGTAATAGTGCTGTGTTGAATAAAAGGATACCATTTTCATATAAAAACATGAATATCACAACTGAAAAATGCAGCACTCATGCACACTCATCTCTGTGGAGACAGCCTGCATTTTAAAAGCAGATCTAAAAACACCTCATCCTTTTTGTCTGTCATCTTGATTTTTATTGCTTTTAGTGACATTAAAGCGATAGTTTATACAAAAAAATATAATAAATAAATAATGTCATAATTTACTCATCCTCCACTTATTAAAAGCCTGTTTGAGTTTGAGGAACTGGTATTGACTCCCTTTTTGTGTACCATGGATGTCAATGGAAATTTATTCAAAATATCTTCTTTTAAGACACTCAAAGAGGTTGGAGACTACTTGAGGGAAAGCAAATGATAATTTCAATTTCAATTTGAGGTGAACTGTGACTTTAAGTAAGATGAAATGTTTCTTTTTTCCAATGAATATTTGCATAGTTATATAGTTCAAATATTTTAACCCTTATGTACTGTTGGGGATGTTTTCATCCACTCTGGGGGGATTTTGGGTCTTAATTTGTCTATACATTTTTCTGTGTTTCAGCTTGCAGAATGGTTTTTGTTGACAAATGTTATTGACACATTTTTTGAGAAAATGCTTTGAAATTTATAAAGAACTCAACGATACACTCTCTACAAATTCACCCTTTTGTTATGTTTGCGATGAAAACATCCACTAAATTAAATTACTGTAAAAATAAACTTGTTAATCAACCTCAGTCCTGATCAAAACTGCTAAATTGCTTAGAAAATTACAGGATTTTAACTCTGTTATTGCCAAATTCATAAATGATATAACTGATTTGGTGAAAAAAAACACAAACTACCATATTTTCAACACTTTCAACAAGTAATTTGGACTGGATTTTTTTTACCTTTTATCAGTCTTGAACATGTAAACAACATTGCCTTTGATAAATTGTTTTTATTAATGTTCATGTTTTCTTCCTAATTCACTACTGGTGACTGTTTTCCCCCATTGACTTCCATTATAACACACTTTTTTCGATTGCAAAACCATGACACCATAATTATACAGTTTTGATTGTTGGTAGTTTCCCTGTCGGGAGATAAATTTAGTAATTTTTACTATTGATCATCAGTTGGCACCATTAACCCTTTAGATAGGCATGTGAAAAAAGCTTAGTCTCTGGATTTTGTATGGAGTGCAACTGCAAATGAAAGTGTGTGTATGTGTGTCTGATTGTGTGAGAGTGACCTGTGCACACTTACCTTGATGTGTCTGAGAAAATCAAAGTATGCAGCTCTCAGAACTACATGGAGTAAACAAACAAGACTGTGTATTTATGCACCATCAAATGTGGTTATAATGGAAGTCAGTGGGTCAAAAACAGCCACCAACAGTAAATTAGGGAGAAAAAATGAAAATCTAACAATGCATCAAAGTGTTCGAGACTGTGATAAATGGTTAAAATAATCCAGTGTACAATTGCTTTTTATATTGAAAATACGTCATTTTGTGTTTTTTTTCACCAAATCAGTGACATCGTTTATGAATTTTGCAATTAAAGAGTTAAAATCCTGTAATTTTCCAAACAATTTAGTAGTTTGATCAAGACTGAGGTTGATTAACAGATTTCTCTAAAGAAATAATAAAAAAAAAAATAAATCTGATGCATTTTCACAGCAGCTTAATTCAGTGAATGTTTTCATCCATAACATAACAAAAGGGTTGTACATTTGAACAGTGCAGGATTAAAGGTTAAAGTTTCCATGAAATCAAATAGTTTCTTGTTGAACAATTCATCTATGCATGTCATTATGAAAAAAAGTTTGCCCTTCTAATCTTTAGTTGCAGTTTGAAAATGCACTTCCTGTTTTTTTTGTCTGTTAGGTTGTAAATAACTCTCCCCAAATCATTTTCCAGATGTTTCTGAATGAAATGCCTACTTTTAATCAGCTCGCAGTAGAAAACAAACAAAAAAAAAAAAAAAAAGCCAAACCCTCTGTTTTGTCCTTTAATATTTTGTTTCTCTTGAAACTGTGTTACAATATGAAAAATAAATAAATAGAAAATAAAAATAAACAGTTGCAGCTTCTGGTTCATGTGGACTTTAAATGTAAATAATTTAGAGTTACAGTATATATTTGCTAAAGCATAAAAATCTAAACCCTTTGCACATATTACTGCTCTCATTCCAGTGGAAATGGTCTGTTGGTCTGGCCAGAAGTGACAAAAAAACAAAAAAAAAAACAAAGTCATTTAGTAATGAAAGAAAAATGTAGGCTATACTGTTGACTTTAAGCCAGTTTCCACTGATTTGACAGTTAATGTGATCATGACTGCCCTTCAAATAGAGCAATAACCAAATCCCTTAAGGTCAATGCTGAATCTTAACGAAACGGGCTGTCACAGAGGACATGGCATAGGCCAACTGTAATTGGTACATAGCCATATATAACTCATTCTGGATGTGTGAGGATTAATTGGTAAAATAGATTTAATCATACGGTCACACTGATCACATTCATCTCTCAATAATTATTAGACTAAGAATCTTGATTAAAAATTATTTTAAAATAGATAATGTGACATTATCAGTGTTACATGCATAATTAATTATAACACATCAATACTAATATGCAATATACATTAGTTTTATCATTGCATTATGAGTATGTAGCATTAATAATAATGAATTATTACAAGCAAGGCCACAAAGGCAATTATATATCAAGCACCTTTTCTTAAAGGCATAGCTCACCCACAACTGAAAATTTCCTGTTAATTACATCATTGCGTTGAATACTCTTTTAACGATTCAGTTAATGATTAAATAATATTTCTAGATGATGCTGTCCTTGGTGATTCACAAACACAACTCAATGGGCAAGACAATATAAATACTCATGGCTCATGATGATTCATTGATGTCTTAAGAAGTGAAGTGATCTTCAGCTCACGTTTGAGTTTGTGCTTAAGTGTGATTATGCAGCAGGAAGGTCAACACTCCTAGGCTTGGATTAAAGGTAATAGTGATTAGATTTACTAACAATAGGTAGTTTTGCTTTTATTTAGCCTGTATATTTCTTCATTTATTACAATGACAGCGTTCATTAAATTGTTTCACATTGTAAAAAAAAATAAAAAATCCTAGTTGCCTTAAAGTTTTAAGCTGAATCACATTAATCTTATGAGTCCATTGAACTTTTATGTATTATGATAAACTGACTTAAACAGCTTGTGCAACTTATAAACTAGGTTAGAACATGATTACTTAGTTTGAATATACAGTGTATATATATATATATATATATATATTATATATATATATATATATATATATATATATATATATATATATATATATATCTTATTTTTTTTAGGTTAGCATAATAGCAAATAATATTTTTTTATAATATTTATATAATATTTAAATTGAAGAGTTTTTCATTGATTGTGATTTATTTAAATAATTATTAAAATCCAAGGGGATTTGTGAGATTTACATGTAAAAATTTGAGTCAAAGTTTCCTCACTTTCCTGACAGAAAGAACAAGTATCCATAATATTGGTACACTGTAAAAATGCAGAGTTCCACACAATTCTTTCATGTTATCTAAACACAAATCAATTAGTTAACTCAATCATGTTACAATTTAAGTGCATTAAACATAAACCAATTAAGTTGTCCTAAAAACCCTTGAAAATTTTTGTTGTTTCTACTCATTTTAAATAAGTAGTTCAAATAAGCAGCACAACTTATTTATTTGAGGTCTACAGTTTGAGATAAAGCATTGACCAGGTATAGAATCTGTGAAGAATTTAAAAATAAATTTCCTTTGCTTTGTTTGGGATTACATATTTATATGGGAGGGAGAAGTTGTGTTCTTTTTCCAATCAATATCTTGTATTAACACTGACCAATATGATTTTCCTCTTGAAGCAATTTCATGTTTTTCTTTGTTGGAAAATTTGAAGAATAGTTTGTTGTTACATTTCATATACTAATATCTTTCAATCTGTTCTTATATTTATATATGTTAGATGTACTAATTATTTTGGGATCGCATTCACAATAGTGTTAAATGTCTTATATGGGTTATGAAATCGGGTTACAAAAATAAGTGGAAAACATTTTTTTTCTGCACATCAGGTTTATAATTATCATAAACAACTCCCTTTCCCGCAAGCGCCGCCACTTTATTATAAACTAATACAATAACACCTCCCCTCGTCAATACCACGCCCCCTTTAATACACTCCTAAACAGTGAAAGCTCAACTGAGAGGCGTCCCGCACAGAACACCATCCGAATAATCCCACAATATCACCCCACCATGCTGGACAGCAGACTTCAAGGCATTAGTCGGAGCAATCCGGATACCTGCACATGAATACCTGCTGCAGTATAGTTTAAATATAAGCTGCAAATATAAGCAAGTCCATAATTATTTAGCAGCTCCTTCAGTCAATGAATCAGTCATTGAAACTGATCAATAAAACATAGTCATTTAGCGCACGGTCACGCAGGGTGCGAATTAATAAACCTGGATATGGTTTATTAATTTAGATGGGATTCAGATAAGAAGTCAGGGCGCTGTGAGGGAGATATATCGACGCGCGTTTCTTCAGACGGAGGGAGTCAGAGAGACTGCTGGTTTCGAGGCGGGAGGACACATGGGTCGACAGCACAACCTTTCATTTTTTGCTCCGATGTGCGCGTTAAATACGACAAGGAATCCGATATGAACACCTACTGGCTTTCCAGTCCTGACATTTCTGCGCGCCAGTGTTTTCCTTCTTGGATTTGGTGGAGACGTTTCGCCTTATTCTCAGTGCTGAAAACGGGACTGCGGACGATATTTACTCGCTCTTTCGCGGACTTATTGTTATTATCAGTATCAGTGAGTCGTGCATCGAGCTTCGCATCATAATGCGAGTTGTTGTTTTGTTATGGCTTGATAACGCGAGTGTATTGACTTAACATGTCGAATTGTTTTTTCGTCGTTTTGTACGTCTTCATCCACGAATTTTCTCCCTCCGCTAATTCTCTGGACTGCTCCATTCGTTTTAATCTGCATGCATCCGCACGAAGAAGGGGAAAACGACAGATAAACGGCAGAAGGACTGAAGAATGAATGAATGAGATTGACTGAAGAACAGGAGGAAACGCAGTAAGGTATGGACCTGAGGTTTATATGATGCTGGGACGTGCTGCGGAAAGCGCGGACATCTCTGTCACCTCTGGCGTGTAACGAGGTTTATTTATTGCTGTTTTATTGATATCTTATGCTTACGGACCACGCGCGCTTGGGATGCGTCAGAGACAAATACGCTGGGTGCGCGCGGGTCCGTTATATCCCATAATAAACTGTCAGGTCTGACACTTTGTTTCAGCTGCATACCAACATTTAAAGTTCACTAATTACAAACAGGGTTTCAAGAGAAACTGTTATGTAGAACCCACTTTTGAAAAGCAGATTAATAGTTCTTGTTTTAAAAGAGAAACGCATTTAGACAATGTTTGAACACACAGGACGCATTTCAGCGCGACACTGCACCATTCACCAACACAGGCGCATGCTAAGTAAGTTAAGCAGTTTTATATCGCAATTATGAATTGATGTAATGCTTGTTAGGCTACATATATATATTCAGAAAGCTTATCTGAGAACCACTTTTTAAAAACGTAATACAAATACATATTCCTTTATATAATTAATATCTCATTATATGATGCAGGCCTGCAGGAAACATCAGATTATATATGGTAGAAAAGTCATCCAGTCCTCGACCTTTGCATGTCTTGATTGTATATACAGGCCTGTGTGAGCTATAGCATTAATGTCACTATATTTACACACATTAAGGTGAATCACAAGGCTCTCCAGGGCACTAAAATATTAAAGAGCAGTCTAGTCTGTGCAGTAAAACACATTGCCTCCTGATGGTATGAAAAGAGAACGGCTGGGTGACATTTAAGTTAAATGGACACGACTGGACCAAAGTTGAATCTCCTCAAAGCAGCAGGTTCCATTTTAAACGTCACGCCTCACTGCCAGCAGAAGCTTCTTGATGTTGGTTTAGGTATAAAATGCCAGTGCTCTGCTTTAGGACTGGTTCCCTGCCAAAAACACGCTCTCGGAACAGAGCGAAGGATTTATGTGTCTCTGTCCGAGTGTCAGAACAATTATTCTAAGCTCCGAGCAGATGAATTATAGGCAAGCATTAGCACAATATTAATGATAGCTCCATTTTTATATTGTGGCAGTAGTCATTGGAGAAATGTATTTGAACTTGTTTCTTTTTTGCTTTTGCCAAAGTGGCATTTCTTGGTGTATGATGAAAAGGATTTGATAGATTGGCCGCATCTGTGTCATCTTTATTTTGGCAGTGCTTTCACGGCAATGGTCTGGATTTGACATATGGATCCACATAGTGATTCAGTCATTGCAACGTTATTGTCAGATGCATGATTTGTTAGCCCATTTTGGTGTTCCTTGAAACAACGGCTGTGATGGTCAAGCTTCCAGCAGGTTTTTTTTCTTTTTTCTGAAAAGATGGGAACAGAGTGAATTGTCACAAGTGAAACACAAAGTGAATTGTTAAACTACTTGTTACTTGGGCATAAAAAATACATAAAAAAAGATTTTTTCTTGGTATGCTTAGAACTAAAATGTCACCCCGGATCACAAATTCAATCTCACTGTATGCTGTCTGCTAAAATACATTGGATGGCTCAAAATTTTGGATTTTTTCTTTCATGGCAAAAAACAAAACACATTTTTTAAATTTAAAGTAAATATCATGTTCCATGAATATATATTTTTAATTTCTTACTGTAAATAAATCAAAACAATGTACAAAACACCTGATTTAAATAATTTTAAAGTTGATTTTCTCAATATTTTAATTTTTTTGAACCCTCAGATTTTTGATTTTCAAATACTTGTAAGTTTAATCAACTATTTTTTATTCCAACAACCAATACATCAACAAAACGCTTACATTTAGCTTTCACCGAAGCTCAATATATACAGTATGTATAAAATTATAAAATATAACACTTGCGACTGGATTGTGGTCCAGGGTTGCAAATATTTAACAAGATTAGTTAAGAATATTTGTTTTTATGTCAAGTCATTATGCATTTTTACAATTCTTAACCAAAATATTGAAACATTATGGAAAGGTATCAGTCAAACATTTTAGAACATATAATAAATCTTTATATTATACATATGTCACCCTTGGAATTATGAGGTTCTATCTGCGTTCTGAATGATTTGAGATATTGAGCTTCACCGTTTTCTTGCAATTCATATAGCAAACAATAAGTGTGTAACATTTGTTTTTTTAAATAAAAAATCTTAAAATGTAAACAAATAGAATAACATCCCATAATGAAAATAAGTTGTCATTAAATAAGTATATGTCAATAACTCAATTTTGACAAAATGTCAGATAGAACCTTATAATTTTAAGGTGATGATATATATATATATATATATAAATATCTAAAAAATGCTGAATTCCACATAATTCCTTCATGTTTTCCCAACACAAACTGATTAAGTTAACAGTTTTACAAATGTAAGTGAATTGAACATAAAACAATTAGGTTGTCCCCACTAAAAAACTCAATATTTGTCATCACCTTCGAATTATACGGTTCTATTCGACATTTTTGTTTAAATTGAGTTATTGAAATTCTTTTTAAATGACAACTTATTTACATTATCGGATGTTTTTTATAAGTTGTTTACATTTTAAGACTTTTTATTTAAAAAAAAAATGTTACACATACTGTTTGCTATATGGAATGCAAAAACTTCAAAGCTCAATATCTCAAAATCATTCAGAACGCAGATAGAACCTCATAATTCCAAGGTGACGTTGTGTTATTTAAGCTTTTTTTCAATAAGTAGTTTGAACAAGCAGCGAAAATCATTTTCTGATTGTCTGACAGTAGCCTCGGCCTCAGGATTGGTTGATGTTTGTTCAGCAGTGAACCCTGTTTAGGGTGTTTTTCAGTGAAAACAGTTTGACATTTCCCTCTCATTCTCTGTGATTTCTGTTTAAACAAACAAAAATGGTGGGAACTGGGACTTGCAGATTGTCCTGGTTTGACCTTCTAGATTGAAAGTTACAGAGCGAGCTTGTTCACGGCATTTACCGCTCCTTTGAATCGTGCAGTCTCTCGGTTTTTCTGTCCTCCTCAAGTGCACTTAGCTGCATTAAGCAAAGGTGTGTGCAGATGGTACAGGCCAGCTGCTGAGAGGACATATAATTTTCATTTTCTCTTGTTCAGTGCGCCAGCGTCTCACGAGCGCACAAGGCCTTTGCGTTTCCGGCGACTGTATTTATTCCACTCCTTTTCTAACAGATTCAGACCCTTGTCTCCGCCTGTTCTCTTCTCTTATTCCTCTGTCTGTTTCTCTGTATCTCTTGCTCTCCGGGGTCCCCACAGGGTTTGGGTATTGTTATGCTGTCAATCATCCAGCAATGAAAGATTTCTTTTTTTTTTTGCTGCTTGTAGCTTCCTGTAAGGCCCATTCAGAGGGAGTGTCCACTGAGGTCCATATGGATTCTGCAGCATTTCATCTTTGAAGAAGTAGATTATTTGATTAGAGTCATAAATATTCGAACCATTATTATATTTAGATATTTATATTTGTGTATTAGTTTTAAATAGTGAAAAATGACTTGTGTTATTTATACATGGCTCAAAGACATTGGTGAAAGCGGTGCTATACCTAAAAATGACATTTAACGCAAAAAAGGTTGTCTACTTAATGTTTCAAATAGCTTGAATGTAAAAAGGTATGGGTTACATAATCATTCACCATAAACAATTATTGATTACACTATATTATACGTCACACTAAGTACTAAAGTATCAAAAAATAAGTACAATTAATGTATTTGTTATGCTTACTGTATATTGTATTCCAGAAGTTGGGGCTATTAGACTGGGGTGTGGGTAGGGCAAGGGTCAGGTTCGGTGGGTTAAGGTGTAAGGGATGGGTCAATAGTATAATTATAAATGTAATTACATAAATTAATTACTGATGTAATTACAAAATAATTGTAAAACATAAGTATGAACGTACATAGGACAATGAAGCGCATTGTGCCAAATGATTAATTTACATGTACAAACTTAGCATTCAATGTGACTTAAAATAAAGTTTATTATATAGAGAGTTCAGGTTGCAAAAACCTAAAGTGCTGTCTACAATTTCCACTGAAAATGAACATTATTCTCATTCCCCTTTGTTTATGTTGGGATATTTCACTTTAAAGACCAGGAAAAGGACTTATTCTTGATGTTACTGAACATACACACAGGAGCCTGATAAAAATGCTATTTTTAGAGGAAAATTTCAGATGGCATTTAGAGGTTTTTGCATCTTAACTCTTCATATTATATTTATTTAACTGATAATATAAGAATATATTAAATGATTTAGAAATTCTTGCTGACAAATTTTCAGAGCTTATTGTTTTGTGGCAAAGTATAAACATTTAAAATAAAAATTAATAATATAAAGCTGCATTATTCTAAAAGAAAAGTGTCTTAATATGCCGTCAAACGATTCTTGTTCAGAATATTTTTTTGGTATATTATAGGGCTGCACAATATGTCATTTCAGCATTGATAACGCAATGTGCGCACATGCAATAGTCACATTGCGACATATAAAATTGTAATTGTAGTTGTTCATAAGCCACAGAATTGTTTTTACTTACTGTATTTATACAGAATATATATTTCTATTTATTTATGCCAGAACAAATCGTCTTGTTTCTAGTCCTAATATCTTCATTTCAAAGTGAAAACAAGAATACTTTGTTTACCCCACTGGCAGATCATTTCACTTGTTTTAAGGAAAAACTCTTAATTTTGACTGGTTTATTCTCAAGTTAAAAACAAAACAGATTTTCTAGATGTTTGGTAGATATTTTTTTATATATTAGATATTCGTGCTGCCCTAGTATATGACATGCTGGATAAGTTGGCAGTTCATTCCGCTGTGGAGACCCCAGATTAATAAAGGGACTATGCCGAGAAGAAAATGAATGAATGAGTGAATAAATGATACAAAACGTGTCTTTTACTCTGAGAAAATTACTTTGTTAAGCTTAACCTAATTCTCTTTTTTTCTAATAATTACTACTCTAATGCATTTTACATTTTTTATTTCACAAAATTAACATAATTAACAAGTATTAATCCCATTAATGTTTATTTTTGCAAAGTGTTAAGTTACACTAATAATATATACACAACCTATATTACATACATTGTATTTCTATCATTTGTATGAATGTTCTTTGAAATTATTTGTTAACACTTTATTTTGATGGTCCATTTGAGTATTAGTAGACTGTTTGCTTAATATCTGCTGACACTGCTCCTTCAACAGACATATAACTGACTATAAGAACCTTAGCAATGTCAACTTACACTAACCCTATCCGCAACTTAAATTCAACGGACCATCAAAATGAAGTGTGGCCAATTTTTTTTTATTGTTTTTTTGTTCACCAATGATAGCATTTGGTGATAGAATGGCAAATTCTGGCACCAAAATTGCTGATGCAAAAAACAAACAAACATAAAAACAATGTTTGCAAATATTTCATATGTCTGTTTATCCACTACAGACTTGGTCTTTCTTCTCTTAGCTCATTATGTGTTGACAGTCATTGCATTATAAGACTGCTCATTACTGAATGAATGGTTTTTTTAGCGGCCCACTGGGGGAGACAGAGCGAAATATAGAAAAGAGTTTGTGAGGATGCTGTCGCAACTGTCCCAGTTGTTGTGAAAAGGCACAAAAGCAGCAGGAACTGGGCGTCCCTATCGAGACTGCGCCTGAGTCTCGGCCTTTGTGTGCTGAAGTGCTGTTCTGAATGTGTGGATGAATGCAGCAGGCTGTAACCGCAGGCGCCAGGCATCAAGGCCTTTGTATGAGTCTCGAAAAAAAAAAATCTACATCTGGATCCAGGGATGGAGGAGTGCGCACCGTGCTCCCTCGTCACACCTCCGTACGCCGCTGATCGGGAACCGACGGCGTGATCATGGAGCACAATGGAATGTCTTGATCAACAAGTGCATATGAATGGAAAAATCAATGAAAGCTCTTTTTCATAAATTGAGTGCATGTTAAATTAGCCGAATGGGTCCGTCTGGACAGATATAGCGGATTGTTTGGCTGCTGTCTTTGGATCATGTCTATCGACTCTGCAAGAGGGGGGGTGTTTTGCCTCGGTTTACAGCTGTGAAAGGCTAAAATAGAGCCCAATCAATGGCGCGCTGAGATACGGGGGCAATTTACTTGGGGGTATTGCTGTCAAAAGTGGCTCTGCCAGCTTTCACACCCACTTCTGTCACCAAAACAAAATAGAACTGTGTGATTGCTTAATATCACAATCCATCCAGGCCAAGACATTCCCCAATTAAAGCGCCTTTTTGCTGGTGCAGAGGAACAGTCCAAAACAGCTCTGGTTATCCAACATATTTAACAAGACGCGAGGCTGTTCATGCTGTGTTTTTTTTCTTTCAGCTAGGACGCTGTTTGATGCAGATTTAACAGCTAAAGGGAACGCCAGAATCGTTTCACTGATCATTGCATGAAAGGGTGTTGCCATCTGCCGCCGGCTCAACAACCAACTATAGCTCATCATTTTGTGTATATATTTTTTGTGTGTGCGTGTGTGTGTGTGTAGGAAGCTATGAAAGAGCGACGTATATAATGTGCAGTGCTGTAGACTAATCCACTTGTGCGTAGGCCTAATACAAATTTGTCAAATTCCACGGTGATTTGGCTTGAGTGAAATTCCTTGAAAACGGAATGGAGGAAGTGGCTCGACGGGATGTGAAATGTCAGTCATGCATCTTTCTGCTCAATCCTGTCAGTTTTGCTCCCCCGGCCTGGAGAGGGAAGTCAAGCTGAACCGAGCTGTGCAGGTGGTGGAGGAAACCGGAGACAGTGGTGAATATAATAGCTAATAATAATAATAGCTCACAGACGCTCAACAGAACTCCCTGATAGACTGTCGTTTATGCTGTGTGTGTTTCTAACCTGCTATATTTCGGGGAGATGTTGCTGAAAAAATGTCTGCGGTAGTCAGCTGAATCTTGGCTAGGTTAGCTTGGTTATTATTTTAAAAGTGTCTAGATTGGGCGGTTTTCATCTGGTTGGTTGCAAGTTTGTTCTGATAGGGTCAGCACAGAACAATTTTAAGTCCA
>NC_079437.1:51173832-51346332 GCF_903798145.1 Danio aesculapii | reverse complement strand
AAATTTATAAAGCTCTAAATCAGAATTTTTTATATTTTTTGTGTTTTAGATTTGAGGGTTATCCAACCAAATGCTAATTTTTTAACTCTTCTGCACTGCAAAAAAATAAGCAGAACTAACAAGCATGAGCTAGTGTCTTGTTTTAAGAAATAATGTTAAAATTAAGTGATTTTTTTTCCTAACTAACCTTAGGTCAAAACAAAAAGATTATTTATGCTTACCTAATTGGTAGATTTTTTTTACTTGTTTTAAGGAAAGACTCAATACATTTTGACTTATTATTTTTTAGCTTTTCTAGAAAATGCTTCTTAATTTAAGAATCTTGTTTAATATTTGGACTTGAAACAAGACAAAAAAACTTGTTTGCATGTTTTTCAATGTGAAGTTTAAACAGGTATTGTGTTAATCATAGTAGTTGTAACCATTTTTTTCTTGTTATTTTAAGCAGCTGTCATTTTGCTCTAACTGGCAACTGTTTTATTTAAAACACATAACTATTAATCATAAATCCATAAAAAATCTTCAAATGGTCTCTTGATTATTTTCACAAAGTGAAAAAGACTATAAATGGCAATTATGGATATTTTATGTCAGTCCAATGTGATCCTAAAGTACAGTCTTTCATGTCATCAAACAATTCGTGATCCTAAAAAGGATAGTTCACCCAAATATGAAAATGTGTTCATTATTTACTCACCAAGTCAAGTGGTTTCAAATCTTTGAGTTTCTTTTTAATCTTAATCTGAACACAAAATAATATTAGAAACCTGTAACATTCCACAGTAGAAAAAACAAATACCACAGAAGTCAATGGTTACAGGTTTTCCAGCATTTTTATTATATGTTCTTTTTGGGCTCTATTTTAATTATTTAGGCGCAGTCTAAAGCACATGGCGCAGAAGCATTAAGGGCTTGCCCAAATCCACTTTTGCTGTTTTAAGGACGGGAAAATACAGTGCGCTTCGGCACATGGTCTAACAGGATTGTGCTTATTCTCTTAATAAGTTCTGAGTGTGGGAGTCTCATCTCCCATTCCCTTTAAAAGTCAGATATGTCGCGACATGGCGCATTTGCTATTTACATGGCAGAGTTTGTAGGTGAAAAATTGAACGCTTAACTAGCGAGAAAACAGTTAAACAGATCATCTGCAGTGAAGATAAAGAATGAGCCTCTTCCATTCAGCCTCTTTACTTTCGCTTTACATTTACTCTTTACTCCTTTACTTTTGTGGAGTATGGACATGGTGGAAACTCATTTGACTAAAGATATCTATTAGGCTACATATTTAATTTTGTTTAAGTGCAAATCTTTGTTTCAAAACTATATCTGAATTCAGTTCTAATTTCCAGCAAATGAATAAATGAACAATAATAATAACGAAGTGTGGTCAAACAACCTATTGCACCATATGGTGATGCATACGTCTCCCAAACTCGACAGGTGGACAAATGTAAACGTATTTTTATTAAAACAATATAAATATAAATATGAATATAATAAATAATACTACTAGCAATAATACTATTATATTAATGCAAATTGTTATGAATAAACTGAAAAAAAGCTCTGTCTATTTTAGCTGCTCAAAATATCAACCTGCCAACAATGTGCCTAAACACACCTCCTTTTTTACACCAGAACACCCATGAGCCCACAAAGTGGCACACATGGATTTGCTATTTAAACAATGTGGCGCAAAACATGAAAATTACTGTTGGGCTGATCTGAAAACAGCAACAATCGCTTCATACATGTCTTGCACTTTTTTGCGCTGTGTGTATGATAGGGCCCTTTGTCTTTAACAGAATAAAGAAACTCAAACAGATTTGCGACAAGTGAAGGGTGAGTAAATGATGACAGAATGTTCAGTTTTGGGTGAACTATCCCTTAATTATCACTAACAGAGTATATTTTATTTAGCATATGAACTTTTCTGCAATTGTCTGCATGGTAAACATGTATAATTGTTATTATTGCTTTTACTCAGAAAAAAAAGAAGAAGAGACAATTGGATTAGAAACACACTGACATTGAACTCTTATACGTTTCCAATAAATAACTTAATCTGATTGGCTAATTGAATTATAAAGGACTAACACTATCATCTCAGTATGTTTAATGTGGCATAGGGTTTTAAAAGGAACATTAATGTTGCGGCATGATGAAAGCAGAATGAGATATCCATCTGGTGCTTGTTTAGAAACATAAACAATTAAAAAAATATAGCACATATGGATCGCAGGAACGTGTCCTGAGTGAAGATCCCCCTGTGGGCCATCAGTCACAGCTCGCAGTCTGAAAGCACAAAGAAGATTCAAAGTCTTTATTCAACATTTTTAATTCAAACGGCACAGACAGAATCAGTCACAGAGATGTGTCTAGGGGAAACAAGACGCTTTGGCTTGTGAGCGAGGATGTTGATGTAAACAAAATATCTGAATAACTCAGAATATAAACATAATATACAGGCGTTGGGAAATGAAATAGCAATTAACTTGTTTTGTTCGACTTGGTATGACCCAGCTAAGAATTTGAGGTTGTTAAAGCATTCCCTTAACGTTCCCAAACTGTAAAAAATGCAGGGTTCCCCACAATTTATGCATGTTTTTTCGACACAATCCAATTAAGTTAACTATTAACAATTAAGTGAACTGAACATAAAACTATTAAGTTGTCCCAAAATATATCAAGAATTGTGTTGTTTTAGCTCATAAAAAAAAATGAGTGAGTTAAGTTAAATAAAATGATGTTCTTGGCTAGATTATTTAAAATGTTTAAAAAAGGTTTTAAAGTTCTTTAGGCTAGTGTTTCTCAACCACATTCCTGCAGGACCACCACCACTACATGTTTTGGATGTCTCTTTTGTCTGTCACTCCCATTACAGGTCTTTCAGTCTCTGCTAATGATCTGAATCAGGTGTGTTTGATTAAAGAGACCCAGCAAATGTGCAATGCTGGTGGTCCTTCATGAATGTGGTTGAGAAACACTGCTTTAGAAAATTTGTTAACATGATGTAAATGATTTGATGATTTTTTATTATAATAACATTATACAAATCAATTTCACAACATTTCAGTACTATTCTATATTAATGTTCTTGGCAAATTATTTAAAATGTTATTAGAACATTTCATCCACATTGGATTAATGTTCTAATAATGTTTTCATAAAATAGTGTCTTGGAATGTTCAGATTGTCCAGTTTTTTAGACACTTCATTAACATTTTTTTTGTCATAATAACTTTATTCAAAACAATTTCACAACGTTTTAGTATTATGTTAAATTAATGTTCTTGTAATATTATTTAAAACATTATTAGAACATTCCTTCAACATTGTATTAATGTTCTAATAATGTTTTCCTATATATTGTCTCAGAGCGTTTAAACTGTTTAGTTTTTTAGACAATGTATTAAGGTAATTTCTTTCGGTTGTAATAATGTTATTCAAAACTTTTTCATAATAATCAGTATTATGTTATATTAATGTTCTTAAAATATTATTTAAAACATTATGAGAACATTCCCTCCACATTGTATTAATGTTCTAATAACATTTTCTTGTAACACTGTTTTGGACTGTTGAAAATATCCAGTTTTAGACAATTTATTAAATTTGTTTTTGTTATAATAACTTTATTCAAAGCAATTTCATAATGATCAGTATCATGTTATAATAATGTTCTTGGATATTTTAAAATGTTATTAGAACATTCATTCCACATTGTATTTATGTTCTAATAATGTTTTCCTATATTATAATCTTAGAATGCTCAAATCGTCTAGTTTTTAGACAATGACTTAACGTTATTTTTTGGTTATAATAATGCTATGCCAAACATTTTCTTACCATTTTAGAATTATGTTATATTAATGTTCTTGGACTATTATTTAAAACATTATTAAAACTTTATATTCACATTATATTAATGTTCTAATAATGGTTTCTTTTAATGTTTCTTAGAACGTTTTTTAGACAATATATTAATGTTATTTTTTGGTTATTTTTTGGTTGGACATTATATCAAACATTTTCTTAAGGAATTATTAAGAATTATTTCATATAAATGTTCTTGTAATATTACTTAAAACAACTAGAATACCATACACATTGTATTAATGTTCTAAATTTATTTTAAACAAAGTATTAATGTAAATTTTTGGTTATTCAAAACAATTTCATAATGGCTCAGTGTCATGTTATATTAATGTTCTTGGGATGTTTAAAAAAAAAAAATGTATTAGGACCAGGCTGGGCCAGTTGGCATTTCTATGTGGAGTTTGCATGTTTCCTCCGTTTGCTCTGGATTCCCCCACAGTCCAAAGACATGTGCTATAGGTGAATAGAAAAAAAGTTAATTAGCTGTAGTGTTTCAGTGTGTGTGTGAATGAGTGTGTATGGGTGTTTCCCAGTACTGGGTTGCGGCTGGAAGGGCATCCACTTCGTAAAATATATGCCAGAATAGTTGCTGGTTCATTCCATTGAGGCAAAGAATGAATGAATGAATGTTAATAGAACATTCCATCCACAATATATTAATGTTTTAATAACATTTGAAATTGTAGTTTCCACAGTGTATTAAAGTTATTTTTTGTTATAATAATGTTACACCAAACATTTTCATAATATTTTAGTATTGTCTTGTATTAATCTTCTCAGAATGTTATTAAAAATGTTACGAGAACATTCCATCCACATTTTGTTAGTGTTCTAAGAATGTTTTTCTATGAGTGTTCCAAGCACATTCAAAAAACATTATTTTGATAACATTACATGCCAACATTTACACAACTTTTTAGGAAAGTTACAGAATGTTCTAGAAATGTTCCCTGGGGAAAGACGAAGAAATGTTTTACAGATCATTTATCAATTATTACTGTAAATTTATTTTACTTGTTAATCAAAAGTTTCCACAAAACTTATTTTAATTATTATGTTTCTCACTTTTTATTCAGTTGAAGATTAATGAATATTTTAGTTGAAATGGTGGTAATTCATATAGTGCAAGCCAGTGGTTACAGGAATTTTGAGAGTGAAAAAAAAAGCTTACATGGAAAGCATAATTGACTCTTGTTGATACTTTGCAAGCAACTTAGCATTGTTCGCAACATTAGTAGCTTTAATCCAACAACCATTGATTACATTTGTTTTTTTCACACTTAAAGTGGTGGTAAATATGTAGAATCGCGTTTAATTAATCACCAAAGATCACAGTTTTAGCTGAAGTAAGATATAAACATCGTTTTGAATGGCCTAAATGTGAGTAAATGAACAGCAAAGCTTCATTTTGTGTGAATAATCCATTGACGTTACTTAATCTAGTGTTAGATCTTCAGTATTTATTTATAAAACGTGACTTTACATTACATTAACTCTTCTTGTAGCACTACGTATATGTACAAATGCCACCTTTCTATAGTTTGCTAGCATTTTGACGATAATTGTTGCTTTACACACCACAACCATCTAACAGAAAAGCACTGTAATAATCACATATAGTAGTATTTGAAAGGGAGACCAAAATAGCAACACCTAATCATTATTACTATGGAAAATAGTTGCCTGGAAACATTTAAAAAAGCTATACCTACAGTACAGACTGCAATTTCTGGATTACAAATGATGCTGATTTCCCCACTCCTCAAATATACTGTAGATTCTTCTGCATGTGACATTTCCATCAACGGCATACAATGGTATCCCAATGCCTGTAAGGGAGTGCTAAGAGCATCTGAGCTGAACACAACACTGAAGCGAATATGATTGAAAACTGTGTAACATCCCCACTAGCGCACATCACTTTACAGCAAAACAAATGTGCCTGCGCTTCTGTCGCATCTGTCTACTACTGTATATTCATCATAAATAGAGCAAAAAAAAAATAATGTTCAGCGCACAGCGGAGTGACAGTGGAAATGCACATGCAATGGCTGAAGCAGCTGGGCGGCTAATGGCAGCAGATTATGTGGTTCACTGTGAGTGTTAAACTACGACGCTGACATTACTTTTAACACAAGCAGATTTGGAACAAACAAGGCGGTATATTCATACACATGCAATCTTAAAAGCATTTCCAGCAATATGTTTTTGATTTTTAATGTCATCTGCATGATATTCAGAAGAAAAAAAAGAGATATTGTTATTTCACCAGATGACTTGAATAGTTCTATTAAAATAAATAAATAAATAAATCATAATTATAGATTGATTGGGATGCTTTTAGTGGAATAAGTAAGGTTGGATCCACTTTTGCCTTCAGAACTGCCTTAATCCTTTGTGGCATAGATTCAACAAGGTACTGGAAATATTCCTCAAAGATTTTAATCCATATTGACATGATAGCATCATGCAGATTTGTTGTCGGCACATGCATGATGCGAATCTCCGTTCCACCACATCCCAAAGGTGCTCTATTGGATTGAGTTCTGGTGACTGTGGAGGCCATTTGGGTACAGTGAACTCATTGTCATGTTCAAGAATCCAGTCTGAGAAGATTTAAACTGCAGCAGATCGTCTTGACCATGTCTACATGCCTAAATGCATTGAGTTGCTGCCATGTGGTTGGCTGATTAGAAATTTGTGTTAACGAGAAGTTGGACAGGTGGACCTAATAAAGTGGCCAGTAAGAGTAATGTCTACAGTGTAGTTAAATACAATAAAGCCACATTTTTAAATAAATAGTGGGAGTCTAATAGGAGTCTAAGATAAAGAATGTGTAAAAGCTAAAAAAAAAAAAAAAAAAAAAAAAATATATATATATATATATATATATATATATATATATATATATATATATATATATATATATATATATATATATATATATATATATATATATATATATATATTTTTTTTTTTTTTTTTTTCAGGATTCAGGATTCAGGATTGGACTAATAATTGGACTAATAATTATGACTTTGAATATATATATAGTTGAAGTCAGAATTATTAGCCCCCTTGAATTATTATTTCAACACATTTCTAAACATAATACTTTGAAGAACTCATTCCTAATAACGGATTTATTTTATCTTTGCCATGATGACAGTAGATAATATTTTACTAGATATTTTTCCAGACACTTCTATACAGCTTAAAGGGACATTAAAAGGCTTAACTTGGTTAATTAGGTTAACTAGGCAGGTTAGGGTAATTAGGCAAGTAGTTGTATAATGATGGTTTGTTCTGTAGACAGTCGAAAAAAATATAGCTTAAAAGGGCTAATAATTTTTTACCTTAAAATGACTTAAAAAAAAATTTGAACTGCTTTTATTCTAGCCAAAATAAAACAAATAAGACTTTCTCCAGAAGACAAAATATTATCAGACACACTGTGAAAATTTCCTTGCTCTGTTAAACAACGGGTGCTCTGGTTTTCCCCACAGTCCAAAGACATGCGGTACAGGTGAATTGCATAGGCTAAATTGTCAGTAGTGTATGTGTGTGAATGAGTGTGTATGGATGTTTCCCAGAGATGGGTTGCAGCTGGAAGGGCATCCGCTGCATAACACGTGCTGGATAAGTTGGCGGTTCTTTCCACTGTGGTGACCCCTGATCAATAAAGGGACTGAGCCGAAAAGAAAATGAATGACTGAATGTATATATTCTGTATATAGAGATAGTCAAACCTAAAAATATAAAAGACCTCATCATTTACTCTCCCTCCTGCAGTTTTAATCATTTTTTGAGTTTCTTTCTTCTTTTGAACACAAAATAAACATTTTAAAGAGTCCTGGTTGCAGGCACCCATCAACTTCCATGGTAGGAAAAACAACTATGGAAATCATTAGGTGCCAACTATGGACAACTCTGGAAGTCATTGGGTGCCAGAAAACCAGCATACACCAACATATCTTCTTTTGTAATGGCAGAAATTTTCAGTTTGGGGTGGACTACCCCAATAAAAACATATGTACATGAACTTTCTGCCTATTATGGTTGAAATTACAGATTACTGCACAAATCATGCATGTTCTGAACTGTAGTGCCTATAATATTGGCATTTACACATCCTGCTATGTGCTGAAACAATATATTGTGCAGCAATGTCATCTCAAAAGAAAGCAATTTAACATACGAGTGGATACCTGTCGTTAATAGGTCATCCTGCTTATGTGTAAACACAATATCATCAGACATTGTGAACAGACCAAGCAAGCATGTCTTAATGGCAGCACATCCCATAATGAGCACGTTGTCCAATCAAAGTGCAGTTGTTTCCCCTCAGCAAAGTACCTGCTGACCTATGCAAAATCCACACCTCAATAGCAATACCTAACAGTCTACGCACAGGGCTAATATCCAGGCAGTTTACATGCTGTCGCAATCCAGTGTCAACACTAGTGCTCAACTCTAGACCGATAGGCCATCAGACGTTATAGATGCTGTTGACCTCATTATAGCTGATGTAGACCACAGTATTTAACGATCCGCCAGAGGTAAGACATACAGTAGGTTTGTTTTAGTTGTGTTAATAATGTTTTCTTCTAGAATAATGCTATTAAACTCAGAATATAATAATTAATCAGATTATAATATTTAAAATAAGAATTTTAAATAAATTATTTAAATTAATAAGTGGCATGGTGGCTCAATGGTTAGCACTGTCGCTTCACAGCAAGAAGGCTGCTGATTTGAGTCCCGGCTGGGCCAGTTGGCATTTCTGTCTGCATGTTCTTCCCATGTTCGCGTGGGTTTTCTCCGGGGACTCCATTGTACCCCACAGTCCAAAGACATTCATTATAAGTGAATTGGATGAACTAAACTTGCTGTAGGGTATGAGTGTGTGTATGGGTGTTTCCCAGTACTGGGTTTGCAGCTGAAAGGGCATCCACTGTGCAAAACAAATGCTGGAATAGTTGGTAGTTCATTCCGCTGTGGTGATCCCTGAAAAATAAGGGACTAAGCCAAAGGAAAGTGAATAAATGAGGATTAAAATTAATTTATATATCGAATGTGAACTAAATCATTATTTTTAGAATATTTTTGAAGAATGCAAGTGACACTGATGACTGGAGTAATGGCTGCTGAAAATCAGCTGAAATTTAACCCTTTTACATGCTTAATTACACTGGTGTGATCAGCCTAGGCTGGGCCTTGGAGCCCAATATCACACTGGTGTGATTAAAATGTTCAGTGCATCACATAATCAGCTGCTAAGTTCAAATCTGCTTTTCCATGGTGGCTCACACTGAGCCAGAAAAAAAGATGTGCAAGACGCTTGTCATAAATCACAATTTATTACTGTTTTCAAACAAATGACCTTTGTTTAATATTTTATTAAAGTGTAATAAAATTAATAATAAGTTTAATAATAAAATTATTAAACATGTAATTAATTTTGTTTTCACTGCTTCTTCTCGCTACTCTGTTATTTGTTTCACTTGCTTCCCTTTTAAAAATAAATGAGAGAAGGAAAGTAAACAGATGTTTTGTTTTAATTGAATTTAATTCATTGTAACAATGACACAAACCAGGAGCTTTTCAGACCATAGAAACACACACAGAACAGTAAGACTAACCAGTTTGCAATGAAACAAAATAATAAATGCTGATTTCACAAGTGGTCAGACAGAAAAGCATTTGATCTAATACTGTGCCATTTGTCCAAACATTAACCACAGGTTTACAAAAGCCTTCCTTATTTCTCAATTTTTAAAAATAGGCAATTTTTCTAGCTAAATAAATAAAAATAAACTGAATTAACTAGATAAATAACAGAATACTTGTTTTTAGTACATACATTTTAAGATATTTTAATTTTGCGGGAGTCCCTTAATAATTGCATCGTCCCGCAACCTCAACACACATCACAACTTTACTGCCCGCAGCTGCATTCATCCATAAAATCTTGTCCTGTGGCACACTCGGTGTGTTGGGTCCCCCGGGTCCTGCTTTAATCCTCCGGGAGTGCATGTCTCTAGTTTTAACAGCACAGTATATGTTCTTACACGTATTTGAAAATCAGCATATCAGATATTTAACTATATATTGAGAACGTCTGTCAATCTTATATATATATATATATATATATATATATATATATATATATATATATATATATATATATATGTATATATGTACTAAATGACTAAATGTAAATATATATATATATATATATATATATATATATATATATATATATATATATATATATATATATATATATATAAATATATATATATATATATATATATATATGTATGTATATATATGTAATTGTTTACCCAATTCACCTATAGCATATGCCTTTGGACTGTGGGGGAATGCTGAGGAAACCCTCACCAACATGTGGAGAACATGCAAACTCCACACAAAATGCCAAATGCCAACCACTGAGCCACCATGCCACCACATATTTATTTATATATTTAAGAATGAATGATTCTTCTAACTATTTTCTATTTAACTGATGTGATTCTTATGTGCTATGCAATTTATTTTAGTGTTTTAACATTGAATCTAGTGCAGGTCAGTGTGACCTACAACACTTTTTTTCCCTTTCATCAAATTGGTGGCAGTGGGTTGGTATGCTAAACCAGTCTTGGCACTTGATGCAACGAATTACAGTTTTAGAGGATTTTAAAGCTATATTCAGATCAGATTCAACTGAATGAAAGATACAATCTTCAGGCCTGTAGCCAGCCTGGTGAAAGGGGTGATTCTTTTTTTCTCAAAAAGTGGACCGTTTTTTTGGCAGTTATTCACCTTATTGTCTATTTAATTGTGAGATTTAAATACTTCAATTTAGTGACTATCCGCTGCATTTTAGTGACACTATTTATGACATTTCAAGCACTATTTTAGCTGGATTTGCTTGTTGGATGGATCATAACCACACTTTTTGATACACCAAAAATATTTCCTAAAGATTTATAATAAAGAAATGTGAAATAATACTCATCATATTTCATTAGAAAAAAATAGGAATCTGACAAATTTTTAAGTGTAAAAATGTAGTCTACTGCTATTTATTATAGGCAAATAACAAACTGGTCAGCACATTCAACTTTCTTCAGTCAGAATATGGCCATTTCGATATATATATAGGGGCTGCATGGTGGCGCAGTGGGTAGCATGTTTGCCTCACAGCAAGAAGCTCGCTGGTTTGAGCCTCGGCTGGGTCAGTTGGCATTTCTGTGTGGAGTTTGCATGTTCTCTCCGTGTTGCCATGGGTTTCTATATATATATATATATATATATATATATATATATATAATGTAGAGCTTCACAATTTAACCTAGCCTCTCTTGTTAAAAATTACATTTGAAAATTAATGGATAACAATAACAATAGACAAAATAGTATCTAAATCAATTTCAATATTGTCCACTTTTGCTGCTTCACACCTTTTTATTGCTTATTTTTATTTTAGGAATAAGGTCTAAGATTTTGAATAAAAATTGTAGAAATGTTTTCTCTATTTAAAAACAATACAGTAGCTAAATAAGACTTCTCTTACGTCGGATTGTAAAATAAAAATATATGTTAGAACTGGCCAAAACTGATTAGCTTGAGGTCACACCAAAGTGACAGCACACAGGGGATTCCACTTGGTCTTTTTCGATGGTTATTTTCACTATTTATGAAGACATATCAGTCAAAATGGGACAAATGAGCTCATGGGACAAATTCTGGAGCTTTGTGAGTGAGAGGTGGGTCTTCTGAACCACCCGAATCCTGCCTGGCTACGGGCCTGGATTAGAATGAACACATATGCTTCTTAGTGGATTTGCAATGTCTTAATGTTTTTTTTTTTCTCTACCCAGTCATGGTCTCGGCTGGCACCCAGGTGCAAAATAAAACAGTTGGCATTTAAGTAAATACACAATTTTTTTTTTGTTGTTAAAATGAGTCATCCTTCCTTTCCCATGGATTCTTGTTTTCACAGCAGCTTGATTTCTCCCAAAGATTGCTTATATTGATCGCCTGAATTAATGTAGTTTCAGCTTAAACAGAGGGTCGCGCGGCTATGCAGAGCTCGACATGGTGATGAACTCTAATGCTTTGAAGGTACAATATCGACCGGCGTATCCGCACTCTTTATTCTGTTATTTGTCTGAGAAGGAATTGATTCTTCGAGCGTGATGTTGCGCACTCATGTGTAGGTGGGTGTGCTCATGTAAATGAGTGTGTAGGTGTGTGTGTTTGTGTCAGCCTTGATTGGTGATTGCATCTGTTAAACACTGCAATCTTTTCTATTTTAGAGGCAACCAATTTAGAGCGAGGCACCTTCACACTTGTATAATCACCCTCCACTAAACTGCAAACACACACATATGCGCAAACACACACTCGTGCACAAGTCAAAAGGCACCATTTCGTTTGCGCGTGTAAATTTTGCCGTAAAATGGGCTGACACATGAGTCACTGATCCCAGTCCCGTATAGGGAGCTCTGTCAGAC
This sequence comes from Danio aesculapii, assembly GCF_903798145.1. Classification (NCBI taxonomy): domain Eukaryota; kingdom Metazoa; phylum Chordata; class Actinopteri; order Cypriniformes; family Danionidae; genus Danio; species Danio aesculapii. Next base: position 51,333,928 of record NC_079437.1, on the reverse strand, counting down.
TGCATGTCTCTGAGTGGGACGGGAAACCCAGTTGTGGAACTAATTAGCTTTGCTTAACTGAGGATGGATATGGATTGCTCCTGACAGCTGTCTGCTCTCATTCATTTGTGGAAGAGACACATTTGTTTGGAGATGCTTGTTTTTTTTTTCTTCGAGTGCTTAGAAGCTGAGGCTGGTATGTCCCTGGTTGAAGGTGCCATCAGGTCTCTAGTGATGCCCAGTGAAATCATTCTAGAAATGGGCGATATGGACTTAAATGTTATTACAAAATGTTCTTGTATTTATTGTGATAAAAATATTATTGGCGGTAAATCATATGTATCCACTGAGAGACTAAAGTTTCTTTAGAAAAAAAAACAATTTAATTTAATTAAATTTTTTGGGATCATATAAAATAAACAAGCAGACGATCTGAAACTGGTTAGAAATTAACTTTGCAGGACAGTGGTCAGAGTTTGGGACTTCGAGCATACGTTGAAATGCTATTTCTGCTTCATTCACACTGGGTGCTAGAGAGCGCCCTTGTGCATATCTCCACATATATGTTCCTGAAGAAAATACATTAGCTATGGTTAGCTATCACTGTAGGACAGCAAAGGAGATGAAGATGATAAAAATGGATCAAACATGAAGACAAAAAACAAACACTTTATGGCAATATATGGATTATTTGTGTTCTTCAAGCTGTCCTGGGTATTTTATAAGCATAAGCTATAGGGCTGGGCGATTTGGCCTAAAATCGAAATCTCTATTAATTGAACATTTAACTCAATTCAGATTAATAAACGATTATTTAATTTATTTATTTTATGTTGTTGCCCTTATAGTTTACTGACAAGTTTTGTACAGTAAATATGCTCACATATTACAAGTGAGCGATTTTTGAATGAAGGGTGTGTTACTTGATTTTAAAAGTGTTTGAAGTAAACATACACTATCTACTATCTATCATTATTTATTGAATACCAACGCTGAACAACTGAAATTAAAATCACCCACTGTTGTCACCACTACCAAACCAACCAATCACAAATCTTGCGATTTGCATCGTTGTACGCAAACTGTACGCAAAATCTTGTAATATATAATTATAATAAAGTATAAATCATAATATAAGTATAATTCAGCCTTAACAAAGCGGGGTCACATGACTCCACACGTTAGGGAAAGTAATTGAAAAAATTGACCTGGAAAAGTTAGGTCGATTATAGATTCTGAATGTCGATTTCGATTGCTTTTCGATTAATCCCCCAGCCCTAATCAGCTAATTGACAACGCCTTAATCACTGTATTGAATGCTACAAAATAGTATTAATTTTTCTTAATTTTGCTTTTTTCTTCATTTGTGGCAATATATGGATTATTTGTTTTCTTTCATAGATAAATACACTAGATATCATATCATGCGTCAATAGTGCCGCCACATTTGTACAATCCTTCCAGGACAAGTGTCATTCGACCGCATTAGTCAAGACTAAAGTCAGTGTGAAGATCCTGAACTTTAGTGCTGTGTATAGGTGTAGTAACGAGCAAACAAAAAAGAAAGCACAAAGGCAGAACATTTCAAAGGTAAGATTTAGTTTTTTTATGTTACAAACTGATGAACGTATCGAAGATAATACAGTGCACAAATCATAAGGCAAAATAGCACCTACTCGCACTAAATACTAGGCTTATGCTAGTTTGGTTGAATAAAATCAGCACACAATGTAAATGAAATATGACAACAAGATGCTGCGATGCTATAAACTTGTATTATTGTTGGTTAAGTGAATGAGTCATTCATAACGGAGATTCATTCACAAACGAATCACTCGCTCCGTTAGAATGAAAAGTGAAAGCAGGACAGGGGGTGTGCTTCAGGACATGGATTAGATCAAATTTAACAGGTAGGGAGGATAATACATTTACAACAAACACATGATCTTTGTCAACAATGCCCTTGCGATCACGTCTCCATTGATCACGTATCCATTAATGTAAAAAAGTTATGTTAAATTATAATTTTTGTAATTTAAAAAATATTTGCATACTGACCTCCGGGAAAACTCCCGATCATAGATTTTATGTATATATGTGTATATATCTCTGGCTCTGGATGGCCATTCCTGCATTATACTAAAATGGCGGCTGTATTGATGCATTCCTTCCAGTACACAACAATAGCATAAGCGACATCTAATGTAAATATCTATGGTGTTTATAAGCCATCCTGGGTATTTTATAAGCATAAGCTAATTGGCCTAGCCTTTATCACTGTATTGAATGCTATAAATTAGTGTTACTGTAAATACTCACAAATGAGTTATTTCAAACAATTGACTGGGGTAATAAAGTATGAAGTGAATTTAGATTCGAAGTTTGTAAGTAATCTTTAAGTAACAGGCTTAAACATGCACAATATCACACATATACAGTGCCACTGTAAAAATAACTGCAGTGACCAAGTATAGATTTCATTGTTATTATTATGATAAATCCATTTTTACCGCTATATTGCCACAGACAAGATTTCGGCCATACCTACACTGCTAACGCAATGCTCTCACAGTCACCTTTCCTTTCGGGCATGCACACACCTGCCTGTCTTTGCACCTGTGCATCAATGCAGCGGTGCATAGACCCACCCAGCATGTGTTCTTAGATTCCTCTTCCTCTGCACTTAAACGTCCTTGCGTATAAATAGCAATCAACCTGACCTATGCGCACCCAGATATCGAGCCTTTTTCAGGGCAGTAAGCTTTTGTACTGAATCCCTCCTCACTGGCGGGGGAACGGGGGAAGGGGAGGCAGATTCCAGCTGCACCATGGGCTTGATGGGATTTATGACCCATCCTGAGCTTTTCCCTCCGCTGGCGCCTTTCCCATTGGCTAGAATTAACAAGCAAGCGAAAGGAAAAACAAACAAACAAACAAATTACAGAGGAACAAACCGAGGAGGTAATAAGCATGTCGGGACATGCAAAGCTCGCTGTACGTGCTCGGGCGCATGGGGGAGGGTAGGCTGGTGTAGCAGAACCCATCTCCACCCCTTTCGCATTCTCTGTTTCATCTCTGTCCCGCACTTTTCTCACTCTATCCCTTCATCCGGCGGTTCACGTGGGCAGTGGGAGACAGATGGGCGGATGATGGATCTGACGTGATAGACAGCAGGCTGATGGATGGGCGCCGGGCTGATATGGGATTAATGCGTAGCGGAGGCCACAGCCGCCCAGCGGAGGGCTTGCTGATAGATAGATAAAACAGACGAGCAGATAAACAAGAGAGCACTAATCCACGCCCCCTTGATGGACAGAAAATCAAAGGCAGGGGAAGGAGTGGCAATAGAAAGGTGGGTTTTTGTAGTCGACCGCAGCAAGGAGAGATAACATACAACAGATAGAGGCGAGAAGTGGATATGAGCCGGAGAGGAAGAGTGGGAGACTTGGAGGTGGAGGTGTTGGATGAGTTTGATTGGGGTTTGTGTCTTTGGGTTGGAGAAAAGCGTAGACCACCAGGCTGTAAGTGTTGACAGCTTATAACCCACAATCAGGCATTTGTTGGCCTTGAAAGTGCACTGCTTTTAGGTGAAACAAAACAGACAAGATTTGATTAGTTAGTATGATAGATAGATATAGAAAAATATTGCTTGTATATGGTAGAATTATACAATGTATGGGAAAATTAAAGAACATATTAAAGAACCTGACATATGAATTGGAAGTATTCTTGTAGATATTCCCTGCTATTTGGAGGACTCTCAAAACTGCAATGGACTTGTGTACTTTATTTGACTTCACAGTTCAGGATAGTCACAAGTGAGTGGTTTGGGACAGATTTCAAATGACATGCTTTCTGGGGTTTTGTACCAGCCGACACAGAGGTCTTCTAGACTTTCTTATGCTAAGAATTCACATATACAGCAGGATGATTCTCTTGAAAATGATTTCCTTCCTAAATTATTAGCCTTTTTTTTAAGGTAACCCCCTTAAAATACAAGTCATTTTCCTTTGATTATGAAATTTTCACTGAAAACTGCTAGGGGTGGGAATCTTTAAGGACTTCACAATCTGATACAATTTCGATTTTCTATGTCACGATCCAATTTCAAAATGATTCTTGATGTACATTTTTTGTTTCTAGTTCTAGGGATGTGCAATTTCATCTCTTCAACTGTACATTTTAACCAGAATTACAGTTGTTATGCTTTTGTTTAAGGTGACACGGTGGTGCAGTGGTTAACACCGTTGTCTCACAGCAAGAAGGTCACTGGTTGGAGTCCCGGTTTGGTCACTTGGCATTTCTGTGTGGATTTTGCATGTTCTCTTCGTTTTTGCGTGAGTTTCCTCCAGGTGCTCCAGTTTCCCCCACAGTCCAAAGACATGCAGTATAGGTGAATTGAATAAACTAAATTGGCTATAGTGTATGTGTGTGAATGAGTGTGTATGGATGTTTCCCAGTACTGAGTTTCAGCTAGAAGGGCATCCGCTGTGTAAAACATATACTGGATAAGTTGGCGGTTCATTCTGCTGTGGCGACCCCTGATTAAGGGACAAAGGAAGGAAAATGAATGAATGAATTATTTTGTTTATCATTGGAATCTATGGTTGACAGTACTGCCATCTTAAAAATTATTGATTTTATTAAGAAGTTATATTCAGGATGAACAAGAGTGCAACGTTGAAACAGATTACAAAGAGCTATTGTAAAGAACAAACTGTTCTCATTCCCCCAAAAATTGAGCATTACAGTACATTTACATTACTACAATGAAATCTCTACAAAGCTAAAACTTTTATTTTAAAGCACTTCATCAGTTTTTGGCATGGCAGGAATCTGAAGTATTTTGAAGCCGGTCGCAGAAGAAGCACTACGCTATGACTTAAAAATACTTAAGTTTGTCCATCTTTGTACAAATGAAGCAACTTTGGCAACATACATACAAGTAACTGTCAATGCTTATTATTTTGCTGTTTCTAGGCCCACACTGTCACAACCTAATTTGAACACAGATTTAATTCATTCCAATTCATCTTTATTTCTATAGCACTTTTACAAGGTTGTCAAAGCAGCTTAACATAGAAGTTCTAGTAAATTGAAACCGTGTCAGTCCAGATTTCAGAGTTGAAGTTCAGTTTAGTTCAGTTCAGTGTTAATTTTCACTGCTAAATGTCCAAACACTGAAGAGCAAATCCATTGATGCGCATCTCCACAAGTCCTAACCAAGCAAGCCAGTGGCGAGGAACAAACTTCACCAATTGACGAAAAGCGAAGGAAAAAACCTAGAGAGAAACCAGGCTCAGTTGGAAATGGCCATTTCTCTTCTGGCCAAACTTCATGTGCAGAGCTGCAGTCTAGGTGCCGGAATTAATTCTGAATTCTTCAGAATTGATTGTTAGAAATAAGAGTTGAAATGCATCAATACATCAAATTTTTCCTCCCACTCCTAGTGACATCTTTTTAGGGGTCCACACTGTACAAAATCTCATACCAGGGTCATCAATTTCTTGCTGACCAACAAAAAGATGCTTGGTTTCTGATGAAGTTTATAGTGTCAAACATTTATACACATTCATAATAAACACTGAACAGTTTTGTTACCAAATTTTAAATGTATCCAAACCTTTACAACTACCCTGGATGTCCCAGAACACCATTCTGGAAAAAATCCCTCAGCTGAGTGACTGCCCTTTTAGATGAATAAGTATGCTAGTGGATATCCTTGTTTGAGTATTACAGAGTGGATGGATTTTTAGAGGAGGTCAGAACTTGCAGCACAGGTGAGGCCACAGGGAATGATGAGCCAGTCATTATTGGACTTGCATGTCGGATGTAGGAAGCTTAAGCGGCGGCTCACAGGAAAGAGCCGCGCGAGGGTTAAAGGCAGGAGGAAGCTGTCTTCAGAATGATATTGAGCGATAAGCTTTCTCTCACTTCCAAGTTGCAGGGGACCCCAGAGGTGCCGCGATCGATCTCTGTTTGCTTAGAACCCACTACTGTGTCACCTAAGAACACACACACTCACACACCAATCCAGCCAACAAGCCTTTTAGCCTTTATTTATCTGGCCTCTAATTTTGGCTGAATGAATGACAAGCTGATTAACACTTAAACGTCCTCGTAAATCTTTCATTGGAGCAGAGAGAGCCGCACACACGCGGAGCGCCGGTGTGGAGTTACGGAGCAGTAGCAAGGCAGTAAGGTGAATGATTGTGTCGATTAACGAGATGGCGGGACAGAGAATGCCCGTTTTAAAGAGTACGAGCGAACGAGAGAAGGACAGAGGGAGAGAAATGAGCGAGCAGGGGAAGCAAAGGGAGAGCAAGTGGGCGAGTAATGGAGGTTAGTGATGGGAGTGTTGACAGGGAGTGTCAGCCCTAACCACAATGACCCCGCGATGGCCGCCGCATGCAAAATTGGGTGAATTTGAGTGCGAGGCCGAACGTGAAGCGCATGTGAAATGAGACATGAATTCGAAGTAAGATGTGAAGGGAATGGAAATCAGGAGACCAAAAGAGCGGGATGTTTTTCTTTTTTTTCCAGAATGTCTTTTTTGTCCTTTTCAACTGCATCTGCTTTATGAGAGCACGGCTGATGATATAACAAGATAGCTAAATTACATTAGACATTTTTAGGATCACAGCTTTCTTTTAATCTCGTTATTCATGATTCTTAAGCATATTTCTTTCTTGAATTATCATTACTTCTATGAATGTAAATTATAAATAGAAAAAATATATATATATGTATTTGCATTTTAGTCATGAATAAAATTGCAAATCTAATCGGTCACAATCAGTCAGGGTTTGTTTTCACAACAAAATACTCAAAATGAAAAAACAAAAATTCATTTATTCACTCATTTTCAACTGCTTTTGCGGGGCTGGGTTGCAGGGGCAGTATTCTTAGGAGAGAACCCCCAAATTTCCATCTCCCCTGTCCAATGTCCAATAATGGATGTCCAATAATGACGTCAAATTATGCTGATATTTGGTTGATTTTACGTTGTGTTAGAAAGTGACCAAAATCCAACGTCGATCCAACATCTTAAACCAACTTCATATTGACAACAAATACTGACATTTATTTGGCAGGTATGGCAACCAAAATCCAACTTCTGATAGACGCCATAGTGGTAACGTCCACACAATGTCAAGCTGTTACATTATTAGACGTTGATTTTTGGTTGATTTTAATTTGGACATTGACATTGATGTTGACCTGATATTGAGTTCTGATGTCAACCCGATTTTCATTTCCAAACAAAATGCAATATCCCCATGACGTTGGGGTGCAACGTCAATCTGACGTCATGCTGACGTCTTGTGCTTGCTGGGTGTTTAAGGCCATTTTGTTCATCATACAGTAAACATCCATCATCTTCTAATCAGTAACATGCATCTAAACTGTCTCTGGGTCAATGCGTGTAAAGATTTTGGACATCGTCTTGGACACTTTCAATGCTTCCAAACAGTTTGCTGAAATTATAAATCACCCATGTCTTAAGGTAGTTCATTATGATGCGATTTAACTTTTGTGCGCGATCTGATTGGACAGGAATCACAGGACTGATTTTTCAAATCCCCATAGACAAGAAAAAAAGTAGTGACTGCAGGTTGAAGGAAAATAGTGGAGTAAAAGTACCTATATAGCACTAAAAATGTGCTCAAGGGAAAGTAAAATTACACATTTTAAAAAAATACTTAGTAAATAACAATTTCTGGGTAGTTTGAGTATTTGCAATTTGTTACTTTATACTACTGTATGGGAGAGCCTAAAGATTTCAGGCTTGCCTTCAATAGGCTTTGCCCATAATAGGACCATTTTCACAAATTAGCTTTAATGGTAAATCCTGGTTAATCATTCTACCAAATTTATCTACCATATATATGTTTGACATTTCTTTGCGTGCTGTTATCTTTGCCAATAACTCGGAATTAATTTATTTCAGACTGTTTATTAGTTCAGATATCACAAAAGTGTCATAATATGTCTTCTTTATTTTCTAGCAACTCTGATTTAATCTCAAGGCCACAAATGCAGATAAAAAGCAAACAAATGTAGAGATGTTTTCTGCATGCTAGCCCATGCCAAGAAAAGTGTAGCATTTCATATTAATAATGTAGGTTTCTGCGCAATGAAATAATTATATTTCAGTTAGCAGAAGCTAGCAATTACACATATCTGAAAGATATAAAACTCTAGTAAGAAAAGTGTAAAATTAATTCACAATGGAAATCTTGGTTGAAATTAAGGTCCAAATGAAACTCCATTAAACAATAATCCTAATGATAATATTTTGAGGAGAATACTTGGCTCTCCTTAAGTGGGAACCATTTTGTAGCAGATGAGAGTATTTATTCTCACCGGGGAAAAGGCTCAGTGTCTGCCAGTCCTCTATTAGCGAAGAGCTGTTACTATGGAGGGGGAAGACAATTTATTCTTTTCCCCACAGCCCAGTCCCCACAGGGCAATAAAACGCCTGCCTCGCTCCCTGACGCCCACTGAGTCTGGACGACTTGGACACCCTTCCACAGCCTGTCCTGGTGCCGGACACACACTGAAAAACTACCTCCGTCATCACCTCCTCTCTGTTTCGATATGTCGGTCAAGTATTAACAGCGATTCCCACATGATTACGAGAGATTACTGACCTTTCCTGTCATAATTCTCTCTCGGGATGGGAATCGTAAGGAATTTTTAGATCCACTTAACAGTTTTAGTTCTTTAACCACTACACCCGTAATTCCTCTAAAGGCTTCTCTAATGTAGGGTCATATGGATCTCAATGTCTTGTGCAGAAAGCAGGGAAAGACATTAATTGATTATTAGCTAAACAGCCCATTTATAAATTGATTATATATTTAAAAAAGTAACAGATTCTGTAAACTTATTGTAATAATAATAATAATAATAATAATAATAATAATAAGTAGACTACAAAACACACAAAAACAAGTTTGTATGTTTCATTGTGTTCTGAGCTTTACTGTTGAATGCTTGATTCTGATTGGCTGTGAAGAACCTTTAAAAATAATAATTTTAGATGATAATTGTGTTTATTGTCTTGTGTATTAAATATATTTAATTGAATTATATTTGAATAATAAATTATAACTGTTAAAAACTAGAGGTCCATATCACTACGCTAAATTATTTCAATTATTTTACAGCCTGCAACTTTCAAAAAACAAATCAAGACATTAAATGAGGTGCGTTAGAAACTAATACTGCACACAGGAGCAGTTTGAGGACCAAAACCTGACAAACGTCATGAAATATGGAGTATGAACAGAATAACTGGCTTAACGACTTATTAGAAAATAATGGACTTAAATAATGGAATTTTTTTAAATAATAATTTAAAAGGCCCGTTGTCAATAACTTCTGTCCAGAGAGGTCATGTTTTGACCCTCGACTGGTCTCACGCCGCCAAGTGATGCAATATCGTTCACCAAACTTGAACTTTGCAATGCAGTGAACTGCACAAACTTGTGTTTTCGGTCAAAACTCAGATTTACCAGGTATCGAAATGCTTCTAGAAATAACCAATGCTTTGAATTGCTTTAGTCATGTGACCTGGTGTTTCGAAACACTTTAGTCTTGTGACCTGGGTGTTTTCGAATCACCTTAATCACGTGACCTGGGTTTTTTGGATAACCTTAGTCATGTGACCTGGGTGTTTCGAATCACCTTAGTCATGTGACCTGGGTGTTTCGAATCACCTTAGTCATGTGACCTGGGTGTTTCGGATCACCTTAGTCATGTGACCTGGGTGTTTCGGATCATGCTTTGGTGCAGTTTTTCGAAACACTTGCGCTTCAGGATCTCGACACTGTGACACTGTACCCATTTGCTCCTGTGGTTAACCATTGCCTAACTGACTTCTTGTCACGTGACCTGGGTGTTTTGAATCACCAAATACCCAGTTCGTGACAATTCTTGTCACGTGACCTGGGTGTTTCGAGTCACCTTAGTCACGTGACCTGGGTGTTTCGAATCACCTTAAGCCTGGTTTATACCTCTGTGTCGAGTGGTCGGCGTGACCCACGGAGCAAGCCTTGCGCGTAGCCGTGCATTTATATTTCTGCGCGCTGCTTCTGCAGCTCTGCAATACACTTTCGAAACGCTAGCTGGCAGTGAGGTGGTTATGTTCCTCTGTGCCAAGTTTCTTCACTGGTGTTTTGATTTTCTGAATGCTTCCTTAATGTGCATGTGGCTCAAACTCGCTCGTTTTAAGGCGGGAACTGGCGGACCTGCAACAACTTTAATCATAAGGTAAACACAAAACAGCAGTCTCCATCTGGAGCTCTTTCGTAGGACTCCACACTTGTAAACACCCGCTGCATCACGCTCGCTCTCACCTCCGGCCACACTCGTCAGCGCTACCAAGCTGAATCACAGAGCTTGCGCTACGCGTATGCGTTACATTTTTTGAGATGCCGACGGCCATGGTGAGAGGCTTGCGTCCACACGTAGGCTGCGCCGTAGTGCAGTAGAAGTATTAATCAGCCTTTAGGCACGTGACCTGGGTGTTTCGAATCACCTTAGTCACGTGACCTGGGTGTTTCAAATTACCTTAGTCATTCAACATAAAACACTTATGTTGTCCCAAAAACACTTCAGAATTGTGTTTTTTTTTTCAACCCATTTTAATCAAGTAGTCTGAACAAGAATCAAAAGAATTTTTTGAGTGTATAAACAAAACATTATAATGAAATTTAGTTTCAAATGTACATGTAAATAATTAGTTTGCTCAGTTGATTTGACTTGAGACACATTTGTTAGTAATTTTAGTGATGATTTATGAAGTAAAAAAAAAATCTGCCATTTTACATCCTGCATGTCGAAAGTTTTCTGATTTTAAAATATACAAAACACCTTTCTTTTTTAGTTATGTATCTTTAATTGTTACATCATTTAATCCAAGTCTCCATAAAACGCCATAAAAATCATCATTTGTTTAGTGCGATTACGTTTTTTTTTTCCATACAAACATCAATTCTCATAGAGGAAAGCAGGCGCTCGAGAAGCATTAACAGATGCAAACGTCATGTATCATTTGCTTCCAGTATTTTTTATTAAAATGAAACAGATTCCCAGCCCTTTTCTTGTCTGCGTCTGGTCTCATTTATCCTCTCCAGCGCTCCTGCTAAAACGCTCTCGTCTGACCCTACGGCTCCTTCTGCCCTCACAGGCTCCGTGCTCCATTATTTACATGCTATCCGGTTTCTCCATTGATTCCCGCAATGTAACAATTGAGACAGATTTGCCCGACTGTCACAATAGCAGTGGGATTCGGCAGAGTTTGTAAATGGGATTAGGCTTAAATGGAATTTAATTTTCACCGTTGCTGTCTCCAAAGCCTGTCTGCCACCCAGACACCATGACGCTTTACACGCCGCAGCATGTGTGTGTGTGTGCGTTTGCATGTATGTGTGTGTGCAGTGCCGGTTTGCGTCGGATTTGTAATTTCTACCGGGACCCTAATTCTGATTGTTTTTGTTTCTCATTGTTCTTTGCGCACGGCGGTTTATTTGGCAGGGCTCCTGTAATGTGATGCAGGTGTGCGGCTCCTTCATTTGTCCCCTGCTCTATTTGTCGATGCATATTTGCTGTAATCTGATTGGTCGATTTTTTGGTTTGCATTTTTTTTGTAATATTTCTCTTTTTTCAGGTCATTCTATTAAGTAGCAGCCTGCCAAAGCAGAGCTCAGTATAATGGATCATGTATTGCATTCACAAGCAGCTCGATGGAGCGCAACTGAATGAAGCAGAACACAGGGCTCACGAGACATGCCTTTTTTTAAAGTTAAACTACTTTGAACTTGAATGTCACATTTTAAAATGTGGATGTCATTGCTGGAGATGCTACAAAAACTGTGACTCAAGGGTAGAAGACATTAGTCTTGCTCAATTACACACAGGATTATTGTATGTAAAATACAATATGTATGTGAAAACCTCTTTCTTTCTTTCTTTCTTTCTTTCTTTCTTTTCTTTCTTTCTTTCTTTCTTTCTTTCTTTCTTTCTTTCTTTCTTTCTTTCTTTCATAAATGATTAATCAATTACGATTTAATAGCTAAATAACTAATCATGACTAATTGTATATAAATACTGTATGTATAAACAAACTGTAAAAATACTGTACTGTACAGTATGTACATGAGTTTTGTATATTTAAATATTGTTAATATATAATATAACTTAAATTGCATTATTTATGATATGAATTATATTTCCATATTATATAGTTTAAATATTATATATATATATATATATATATATATATATATATATATATATATATATATATATATATATATATATATATATATATATATATATATATATATATATATATATATATATATATATATATATTAGCCCCCCATTTTTTTATTTTTTTTTATATTTCCCAAATGATTAACAGAGCAAAAAAAATGTCAGAGTTTGTCTGATAATATTTTTTCTTCTGGAGAAAGTCTTATTTGTTTTATTTCGACTAGAATAAAAGCAGTTTTTAATTTTTTTTTAAATTAATAACTTGCCTAATTACCCTAACTTGCCTAGTTAACCTAATTAACCTATTTAAGCCTTTAAATGTCACTTTAAGCTGTATAAAAGTGTCTTGAAAAATGTCTAGTAAAGTATTATTTACTGTCATTATGGCAAAGAGAATATTTTTTTTTTATTTTGAGAAGAAAAATAAACAGGGGGGCTTATAATTCAGGGGGGGGGGGGGTAATAATTCTGACTTCAAGTGTATGTATATATATATATATATATATATATATATATATATATATATATATATATATATATATATATATATATATTAGGGATAAAACGATTCACCTTACTCATGATTCAATAGGATTCACGATACTAATCTCACGATTTACGATTTAGTCAGTCAATTTTTTTAACAAAATTATTTTAAACAAATTTAAGGTGAAGAGCCCTTTCTTTTTTTCTTTTTTTTTTTGCAAAATATAATATTTTCTGACTAAATTGCTATTTTAAAAACAAATTCCAAAAAAAAAAGAGAACACAAACTAAAGAAGACTCATTAGAAAAAAAAAAAAAAAACTAAAACTGTGACTGTGCTGGGATTTAATATTTTTAAACAGAAACATCAGAATATCTATGTTTTCTAAGGTGAGGTCTTTGCACGTTTACATTGTGCCCTGCTGAGAAAAAACAAAACAAAAAAACTCTTTCACGGGGGACTGAGATGGTTGGTCTGGAGAGGTAAGCCTTTCCTAAACCAGAGAGCAGTGTGTCAGGTGGTCAATAGCCCCTCTGATCAAGGGGACTGACCACTGGCATAAAAATATCATTATAAAATTACTAATAATATAGGGACAGGAGTTGAACATGATTATGAGGGTGAATAATTAATGTTACTTGTATAATTAATTAGTATAAGTATCAGTGTCATAAACTTAAGAGATAATCTTGAACATTTTTAAATATTCAATATTAAGCAAGTTATAAAAATATGCATAAACTAATTTAAAAAAAGAGTAAAAACAATCTAATACATGCTTCTGTCACAGCACAACTTTTTTTTTCAATCTGAAAAACATCTTCACACTTTCGCTATGAAAACACTGATGCACCGTGTGATCTCCGTAGCACTCGCTGGAGCAAGCGGAGCTGCAAATCATCCAGTTCGTGTGGTTTGGCTTATTAATAGTTTTTTTGCATATAAACCTCTGTGACAGTAGTTTTTCACTGTGCTGACGGTTTCATATTCATTGTTCTGTTAGTTTAAGTGTACGTCTTTTTGCAGTATTTGCATACAGTTTGTGTTTTGTCTTGCACACTTCACTTGCTGTAATTTTACTCTGTTGTCGTACCTCTTGCTCAACGCTGATGTGCAGGTAAAGCGACTTTGTGCCTGTAAACAGCACCCCTTCTGTTTAACAAAGGGCTGTACGATATTGGAAAAATCTAATATTGCGATATTTTATTTTTTATCTGATATTGCGATATGAATACATTTTCACAAAGTAGTTTGAATAGTTTGAATAATTGATTGAATAATTTGATCGTTTTCTGTGGAGTCTATCAGTATTCAGGTACAGAAATGAAATAACCACAATAGAACAAAAATGCTTTTCTTACTTTGTTTTGTCTTGTTTCCAGTCCATATATCAAAACATTCTTAGAGCAAGTAAAAATATTGTTTTTTTTACCATCATAAGAAAAAAGTAGCTAAATTATCTGCTAGTGGTGTAAGTGAAATAATTTGGTTTTTGCTTTGAAATGTAGATATTTGGACTAGAAATAGAGACAAAAATTCGAGGTAAGATTTTTACTTTTTTGTTTGCATAAATCACATACATTTAGTACAAATACAGTGACTAAATACAATTCTGTAGCTCCTGCTCAACTATAATTCAGACTCAACATTGTATATCTTTGCAATGTGACTATTGCTGATGCACACAATGGGATATTGATGCTAAAACTATATATATATTATGCACATATATATCAATTTTCTTCTGGAGAAAGTCTTTTTTTTTGTATTTCGGCAAGAATAAAATCAGATTTTATTTTTTTAGTCATTTTAAGGTCAATATTATTATCCCCCTTAAGCTGTATATTTTTTTCAGATTGTCTACTGAACAAACCATCGGTTTACAACAATTTGCCTAATTACCCTAACTGGTCTAGTTAAACTAATTAACTTAGTTAAGCAGGTAAATTGCTCTTTGAACTGAATACTAGTGTTGTGAAAAATATCTAGTAAAATATTATGCACTGTCATCATGGCAAAGATAAAATAAATCAGTGATTATAAAATAGTTATTAAAACTATTATGTTAAGTAATGTGTCGAAAAAATTGTCTTTCCATTAAACAGAAATTGGGGATGATAATTCAGGGGGGCTAATAATTCTCACTTCAACTGTATACATAGTTTACTTAAACTTAAAAAGAACATGACCTCGAATATCACACATTAACAATGACAATGATGAAAAAACAGCGGTTAAGAAAGCATATGCTCTTTGTGCAGTGGATTCATTGCCACCCGAAATAAAACCACATTCACTTCTGTCCGTGTCCACTTGTTTTGAGGTGCAAAAAAACAAACAAACAAAAAAAACAGCCATCTAGAAGGAATCAATGGCTAAACTTTGAGCTGGACTGCTGGCCTGGCAGTCAGATGAAATGGATAAGTGAATGAATGAGTAAACAGATAAGTGAATAACTGCTGTCGAAGTGTGAATCGATGCATATGGATCCAGTTCCTGGGTCCTGCTGGGCTGCGGATGAAATGAATGTGGAGCGGAGCTGCTTTTCAGAGATGACTTGAGCTGTATGGATTCTCTTTAAACACATCTGTGTATATATGTGTGTGGATCCGGATGCACCAGATATGCTCAAAGTTGCTCAAACAGCCGTTGTGCACGTGCAGCTAACACGGCCACCATCCATCTGCATTGTGAATGAGGTGGGCCCCATTTACCCTGCTGTATTTTTCCCCCACTTTCTTCCCCAAATGTGATCAATAAGTGAATTAATGTGCAAGGGACGCGGCGGTGCATGTGGAACTGGCCTTGGCAGCTGATAAAGCCCCTTCCCCCTTCCTCCACAGCCAGACCAAGTGCAACCGAGTACACAGAGACCAGGAAATAAGAGCGTTCATTAATAATGAATACATTACAGTGCCAAATTGGAACGCGTTCAGCTTTTAAAATTCCCCTTTCTGTCTCTCTCTCTCTCTTGCTCCTGCTCTCGCTTTTTTTGTTTTATAACCAGCCAAATTAATTATGGTAATTATTAGTCAATAGGTAGTGGTGGCTGGGCAGAGGAGGATAGGACACGGGGTCTGGAGCCTGGCGGGCGAGATGGAGAGGGTCAAGGAAAGCAAAATAAATAAATACAAACACAGAAGAGCAGGACTGGACACAGGTGTGCGAAGAAAGGGTCGGGCGGTTTGTGTATTGCACATACAAATGGCAAGAGCTGCATGAAATTAGCCTGTCTAGTTGCACTTGGCTGGTGTTTTTCAACTTTTGTGAGTCGGTTATGTGGATCTGGGTTGTTATTAGTATTATTTTTATATATATATATATATATATATATATATATATATAATGTTTATATTATTATAAATTGTAAACATGTGATATTATTATTATTATTATTATTATTATTATTATTATTATCATTAATTTTTTTATTTTTTTTTATTTTAGTAATTTAATTTAATATCATTATACCATTTCTCTGGCCACATTCACCCAACAACATTATTTAAATATTTCAAAACTAAAAACTTAGGTCTGGTTTTACATTCAAGGCTTAAACTTAACCAGGATTATGTCATAGTTCAATAAGGACATTTAAGTATTTATTTATTTAATTATTTTTTATTTTTTTTTATAAACGTGACTAGGGCTACACAATTTATTGTTTGACCATTGATATTGCAATGTGTGTATCCACAATAGTCAGATTACTTGATTATAATATTTATTAATGATTAAAATATAAAAATATCTACATTTTTGAATAATTTATACAATGATGACCATGTTTTACGTTTGATTGTTCAGTTTCTATATTTGAAAACTGCTAGACTCCACAGAAAACCACAAAGCGTTGTTTGTTTACTTTTATCTTTTGCTCTGTTGTATTTATATATGCTTGTAATTTATTATATTTTATGCAGATCCACTGCAGAGAAAAAGACTTAATCAGCCCAGCCAATCTAAATTAATGAAATTTTCCAAACAGAGCTATTCAAATCATATGACAATATATATATATATATATATATATATATATATATATATATATATATATATATATATATATATATATATATATATATATATATATATATATATTCAAGTTGCAATCTATATCGCAGCAAAACAAATTATTGCAATGTCAGATTTTGCCAATATCATGCAGCCCTAAATGTGACTTAGAAAAACAAACAAATAAATACAAGTGTCC
The DNA here is from genome assembly GCF_903798145.1 of Danio aesculapii. Taxonomy (NCBI): domain Eukaryota; kingdom Metazoa; phylum Chordata; class Actinopteri; order Cypriniformes; family Danionidae; genus Danio; species Danio aesculapii. The sequence continues at coordinate 51,316,964 of NC_079437.1, read as the reverse complement.
ATCTTGAGACTAAAATAAGGCCATGATCTATTTTAAGATCTGGCAAGTTTCTTTCTGTTTAACAACTCAGTCTTACATTTTACTCTGGAAAGTAGTATATATGTATAATATTTGCTTCAAACATAACAGATGATACATCTATTGTAACATTGCATTGAAATTCACAAGCACTCGTTTGCTGCAAACTATGGCATACTATGCAGAACATTCTTCATTGGTTTGTAGTTTCCTCACATAATTTTACTGATGTGACTAATTTAACAAAGCCCTGTCAATGCGAGCCAGCTGGAAAACATTATCTTGCTAGCAAATCAGCACAAAATGTGCAACAACAATTTAGCATACATCTCATAAATGCGAACTTTTTATGTTTGCACGGCATATTAATAGATGTACAATTGCAAAGAATAATGATTGTTCAGTGAACTGTCAGTGGCTGTGCAGCTGAAGCCTGGAAGGGCAAATGGTAGTTTTGTCAACTAACACGAGTCCTGCAGTAGCCAACTGTACATTTAAAGGGATAGTTTAGATTAAATCATTATTTACTCACCCTCAAGTAGTTGCAAACCTTTATAAGCTGTTTTGTTTTGTTGGACACAAAAGAAGATATTTTGAAGAAAGCTTTGCAGCCAATCAGTTTCATTGTAGAAAAAAAACAAAACAAATACAATGAAAGACAATAGGTTCAATGCTTTCTTCAAAATATCTTTTGTGTTTAAGGATGATTAAATGATGACAGATTTAATTTTATCAGATTTAATCATTATTTTTTTTTTGGTGAACTATCCCTTAAATATAAAATATGACCATTAAAAGCAATGTAAGAATGTTACATCAAGTTGCTTTTATTATACACCGCCATTTGCACAATAGCCATTGTTTCAAAGCAGTTTTACGATAATAAACAGGAAAATCAATGCCATGATTGAATGACAAATTCAAATGATGTTGTACAGCAGCTCTAAGAAAAGTCAATAGTGTCGTTATTGGGCTCAAATGAGGTCAAGGTTGATTCACTTCACTTCAGTAACTGTAAAATTCATCAATTATGCTCAACTCTACAGAAACCAATAGTCTTGTTATTCAGCTTGAACAGTTCAATGTTGATTCAATTCATTTCAATAAAAGTAAGTTAATCACTCCGGCAGAAGACAGTAGCATGATTATTGCGCTCAGATTAATGGAGGTTTTGTTCAATACTGGGCACATCTTGACTAGAATAAGTCTGTGGTTGCATGGTGGCTATGTTGTCTTCCAGTGATGTGAATTAGATTAGAATATTTAATATCGTACTTGTGAATAAAACATTGTTTCCATCCAATGAGTCAAAGAGAACAAAATCTCCACTAGCTAAAAGACCAAATATAAAAAAAAAGGAAATTTGCTGTGGTAGGAGAAGCCATATTGGGGCTTTTTTTTGTATATATAATGCATTATCTGTGCCTTAGAACAGGGGTTGCCAAACTTTTCAGCCAGTGACCGACAAAATAACAATGCCAGTGACTCGCGACCCCCAATATCCTCTGACGTGGTTATAAATATAAAAACCTTCAAACGCAAAACGGCTCACACACTAATAGGCCAAAGTATATTCTTTGTTTAATTTTGGAGAACGCCACTTGGAGGTCATCCTCCATGTTAGGTTGTGGCCTGTATGGCACTAGCGAGAGAAATCTGTGATCTCAAGTAGCATACACAGCGTTCTCTGGTTGATTCACAAAAACAAAAACTGCAAAAAACGTACCTCCCGGAACGTATTTGGCGCTCTGCAGAAATGTATACAGGGCTATGCTTTCAGAATGAGCCTGAGATGGATGTAAGAATACCCAACCATTTTGATGACTGACTTTGGATAAGGATTTTTAGAATAAAGAAAACATTTCAGATGTTTTCCAATGTGGTCAGTCTGCAGATTTGTCTATTAATGCCGTCCCACTTCACCCATTTTTGTTATGACATGATCTGTTAAAACAAAATTACATGACTATTTGATGCACTTTATGGAATTTGAGCAGTAAATGTGTTTCTATCGTAGTTGTGTGCATTTTTACAGGTCAATTGGTGCTTTTTCAAGTGGGGGGATTTGTTGGTCAGCCAGAAAGTCAGTCTATCGACAGCTATCTGTTGGATTTACGTGAGAACAGCAGGTGCGAACGGCACTCACGAGAGAAATTTGAGAGCTCAAAAAGCGTATACAACGGCCTCTCGTGGATTTGCAACAACAAAAACTGCAAAACAACGTAGGTCCTGAGACATATTTGGTGCTCTCCAAAAATGTATATAGGGGTACATAATTAGAATAAGCCTGGGTTGAAATGTTTATCCTACTCAGATGTTTTTTTATGCTCATTTCCAATAAGATATTCCAAAATGTGCATACAAATAGGTAGATGAAAACATATGACTAGTATAGAGGCGATTCACAATTAGAAAGTATACACTGAAGTCCATGAGTGTCCCAACGGTGGTGATAGTGGCAGAGCGTCCCACACGTGAGGCTGTGAAAGAGACAGCTGTAAGACGAAGAGGCGGAGAGGTGATTTGTGTGAGTATTGTATTTCTGTAATCTCTTCTGATCACATCAGCCACAGCCAATAATGCAACACAGAGCCAAATGTCACGCTGCTCTTTCTTCATCTCGCACGTCTCGCTCTCTTTCTCTCGCTTTCTCACATGACTTTTCTCTTTTGCTGCAGTGGGGAGCGAACCCTGCTGCAGAGGTTTCAGAACAAGCTAAAACAGTGAAAGAAAGAAAGCAAAGCGGCACAGGAGGATGGGTGGGATTCGTCAGGAAAGTGTGACTGCACATCTTGACTGATGCGGGTTGACGGATTGTGATGTTCACACTGTCACGCGCACACACACTCGCGCTGGAGGTTGGCATGCTGTTTGGCGGTGGGAAATGAAGTCTAACCAGCGTGGCATCTGTCTCCGCTGCAGGAGAGTCCCGCCTCTCCACCCACACGTGACCCCGCCCACCCTCCATCCATTCACATGGCAAACCTCTCCATCTCACTCTCTCATGTTTCATCACATCCTGCCACCGCCCACCTCACGACGCTCTTAAATATTCATACCTACAAACACACACACAGGCATTTTTTTTTTATCTCTCTCTGCCAATCCTCCATTTTGTTCTGAGAAATAACAACTCAATATTCGTGACCCTGAAAAAACAACACCTGTCATGTTCATAGACATACGATTACGTTTTTATAGGGAGTTATTAAAATGTTTAACTTCACATTTTTGGAAAATTATATCGCGTGTGACATTGATAAAGGATGGCACACATTTTGAATTATTAAAAACATCAGAGGATGTAGAAAAAGAAGCAGTACAATATGTTGCTTGTGCACTAGAGCATTTAGATGATCGAATGTAGCATTGCTTCTGCATCCAATTTAGCTTGGCTCCCTTTTATACTAGGAGTGTAATGGCAAATGTATTTGTTTGTACTCAGATGACACAAACAGTCAGTCTAGATGTACCTATTACTGGATGTAGGTAAATTAGATCACAGCAGTGCAAAAACTGGGGGTCCTTTTTCACATATTTGCAACCCAGGGTCATTCTGAAAACGTACCTCTATGTAAATTTCTGAAGATCACGAAATATGTCCCAGGGGGTACGTTTTTTTGCAATTTTTGTTTTCACAAATCCACGAGGCCGCTGTGTACACTTTTTGAGATCTCAAATTTCTCTCGCGAGTACATTCGCACCTGCTGTTCTCGTGTAAACCCACCAGAGGCCACTGTTGACTGACTGTTTGACTGACTGACTGACAGTCCAATTGACTGACCCACCCTCCTCCTTCCCTAAACCCAACCAATTTTATTGATTGACCAACACACCCACTTCCCTCGACCCAACCAACAATTTTCAAAAGCAATCCAGTATAAGAAAAGCCCTCGTCTGATTTTTACCACATTTTACCCCATTCTCACAATGTTATTTTCTTATTTATTTTGTTTTTTTGATTCTGTTTATGTCTTACCTGCTTTCTGGAATCGTTCTTCACCAGACTCGACTCGTCATCGTGGTCAACTCCTCTCTCTAAGTCTCAAGTCCACCGACGAGCATGGCGAGCTAACGGGACAAACCATCCCATAAAGCCATTCATACGGAAGTAAGCTGTCAGCTGGTAAGTGTGAAAAGGAATGGCATAATGCTGCCCCTTGGCGTTCATTTAAAAAAAATAAATGCAGCCATACGTACCTCTGGCTACTTAATTCGCAGTCTCTAGAAATGCCTATGTTGCAGTTTTGCATCTAAATAATGGCAGTTTCTACTGTAAACAGAAGCTCGCAATCCTCACCCCACCTACAGGTGCTTCTGATTGGTCCACTGCTTTAATATTGACATTGACGAGCGCTGCATGTAAAAGTTGAAACACTTTTATCTTGACATGGCATCTGAAAATGTGGCACTCATGTGTTCATTCATTCATTTTTCTTTGGCTTAGTCAATATTTCAAAAATAGACACATCTGAATGAACCAGGCCAGAACTAGGGCCAGCCAATTGAACGGAGCACTCACACTTGTCAAACGAATAGGAATATGGAGTTCAAGCATGCCGAGGCACGGTTTGGATAGCTTATGATGAGTATACCCTTTTAAAATAGTGTAGGGGTGTAATAAACATTTCACTAAGTTCTGTTTATAAATTTGTTAAGCATTTTTATATAAAATCACAAGTCTGATTTGATTTAACAGTTAGGGGCTACAGTTTATGTGGAATGAAAAAAAAAAAACCTGACACTTATAAATGAACACTTTTCACCACTCACACACACACTTGCACACAAATAGCAGCATCAGCTTTCATCTCAAAATGAGTTTTAAAATATTGACTTATTGAATATTTGCAGTTTACACCAGTCTACACCAGATGTGGCACAGATATAAGATGCAACTAAATGTATCTCAAACCACAGCCAGGCAGAATAGTATATGGACGGGCTGTTTCAAGTTTTCTCAGAATTAAATTAGGTACTACTACTACTACTACTACTACTACTACCACCACCACTACTACTACTACTACGACTACTACTACTACTACTACTACTACCACTATTACTATCAATACTACTTCTACTACTGCTACTACTACTACTACTATTACTACTACTACTACTACCACTACTACTACTACTACTACTACTACTACTTCCACTACATCTACTTCTAGCACCACTACTACTACTATTACTACTACTACCACTATTGCTACTATTACTATTAATACTACTTCTATTACTACTACTACTGCTACTACTACTGCTGCTACTGCTACCACCAATATTACTGCTACTACGATTACCACTATAACAACTACTATTACTACTTCTACTACTACTACCACTATTATTACTACCATTACTACTACTGCTACCACCACCACCAACAATACTACTACTACTACTACTAATAATAATAATAACTACATCAATAACAATATTACTACGACTACTACTACTACTATTACTACTTCCACTATTACTACTACTACTATTACTACTACCACCACTATTATTACTATTACTACTACTACTACTACTACTGCTACTAATAATAATAATATTACTACTACAACTACTTCTAATTCTACTACTAATACTGTTACTAATAATACTACTTCTGCTATTACTACTACTACAACTAGTAATAGTAATTCATTTTCTTTTTGGCTTAGTCCCTTTATAAATCCAGGGTCGCCACAGCGTAAGGAACCGCCAACTTATCCAGCACATGTTTTACGCAGCAGACACACTTCCAGCCACAACCCATCTCTGGGAAACATCCATACACACTCACACACTGTACCGCATGTCTTTGGACTGTGGGGGAAACCGAAGCACCCAGAGGAAACCCACGTGAATGCAGGGAGAACATGCAAACTCCTCACAGAAATGCCAACTGAACCAGCGACCTTCTTGCTGTGAGGCGTCAGCACTACCTACTGCGCCACTGCGTCGCCACTAATACTACTACTACTAATAATAATAATTAACAATATTTCTACTATTACCACTGTTACTACTACTACCACCACTTTTACTACTACTGATAATACTACTACTAGTATTTCAATTTTCCTTTTCATTTCAAGATCTGAGACATCTTATCTTGTCATTTTAACTCTGCCTACTTTAATGCAGCAGAAAATTAAACACATAATAACATAATAGTTTACAACACATGTATTCATCATATCTCAAATCATTGACATATGCCACAAAGGCAGTCAGTGTGATAGATGAGCAGTTTAAAAATTCTTGTTTCATGCATATTTACCTAGATTGACTAATAAAAACGAACAGCAGGTTAATACGCCGGGTTAAAATGCCCACAATGCATCCTGTCTAAATATGCGAGGTGTTTAATTCCTCATCGGAGCTGAGAAAAGCCTCCAGACGGTCACCCACACGGCTAAATATAAACTCTCACTCTTTGTCCCCTCTCTCTGTTGTCTCATTGAGCCTTGTTCTTTCGTTTCACTAATAGGGACACGCTGATGCACACACTGAAATCAGAGACAGGAAATGAAAGTCAGCTAGCTTGTACGCATGCTAACGTGCTCGCCGCTGTGGTGCTCACGCGCACAAAACCTCTGGCAGCCAAATACCCCCATCCTTTCATGTGAGTACACACACACACGGAGTATCTCTCTCTCTCTCTCTCTCTCTCTCTCTCTCTCTCTCTCTCTCTCTTTCTCTAATAGTGCACCAAAGCCCCGAGTGGGAAATGCGAATTGGCTTGCAGGCAGAGCAGCTCTAATATGCATCTCTGTGTCTGTATGCCACCGGCTGTATTCACATCCATAGCGGAAATACAGCAGATGCCTGGGTCTCTCTCCAATGCCCTCTCCTCCTCTTCCTCTCCGTTTTATCCCCACTTCCTCCATCTATCCCACCTATTCTATTTTCTCTCTTCCTCTCACTTGGTTCCCTTTCTGTCACTCCTTTCTCCACATGTAGGCCGTATATTAGCCCAGGGCCTCAATTTCTCTCCCACGTCCCTCTCCCCAACCCTTCCCTCTCTAGCACGTTATCTCAGAGGGCCAGGCTTACCGTTAGCGTGCAGGCCCGAGCAGGAGTTAACAGTCAGAGCAAGTCAGGTGCTACTGCGATGCGTGAGTCCCGTCAAAATAAAACAGCTTGAGTAAATTACTTTGTCTTCATACAGCGTTGCGCCCACTGCTCTGACAGCATGCGAGCTATTCATTGTTTTGTTTGAAGGTGACGTGTGTGCTCTTTTGTTTGTTATTGCATCTCAGCCCCATGCCAAAGACTGTTGTAAGAATTCAGGTTTCAGTTATTTTTAATCAGATATGGTTACGTTATTATCTATTTAATATAAAATTGGGTGTTCCTTAAAAACACGGTTATTATTATTATTATTATTATATTAATAATTATTATTATCAGTAGTTAAACCTTTTGTATAATTTATTTAGTGCATACTGTATACAGATTTTATTATACTCCTTTATTTATTTATTTATTTTTTTTGTTTGCTTGTTTGGGAACTTGTGACGTAACGAAACCATCAAAATTAACCAAAAATAGCAAAGCTTTTAAAGAAACACTCCACTTTTTTTTTTTTTTTTGGAAATAGGCTATTTATAACACCCCTAGAGTTAAATAGTTAGCATTTTTGAGTGAAATCAGCCATTCTCCATGTCTGGCGTGAGGACTTTTTATCTTAGCTTAGCATAGGCAATTGATTCAGATTAAGACGGTTAGCATGTGGTTTTAAAACAACCCAGGCTCATTCTGATTACGTACCATATACATTTCTGAAGAGCATAAACTACGTCCCAGGAGGTCTGTTTTTTTGCAGTTTTTGTTTTCCCAAATCCACCAGAAGCTGCTGTATATGCTTTTTGAGATCTCAAATTTCTCTCACCAGTACCATTCGCACCTGCTCTTCTTGTGCAAAATCCACGAGAGGCCGTTGTTGACTTACTGACCAATTGACTTAAATCCCCCTTCTCCCTCTCTAAACACAACCGAGTGTTTTAAAAAGCAATGATTGACCCACTTCCCTAAACCCAACCAACATTGTTTTCAAAAGCAATCTAGAAAAAGAAAAGCCCTCGCGACAGCCTGATTTTCACCACATTTTAGCACATTCTTTTCTGGAACCATTCTTCGCCAGACTCGAACCCTGTCGTCACAGTCAACTGCACTCTGCACCTCAGATCCTCCAACATACATGGTAAATTTTTTCATAAATATGAGAACATTAAAGGGTAGCTAAATCTCCAATACTATTCTTTAAAATTTAGCAATGTCCTTTCCTGCAATCTCTGGATATATATTCTGCACTGAAAAAAATTGTCTGCAAATTTGTTGCAAACAATTTATATGGGTTGAATTTAAACAAACATATTAAATTGAGTAATGTTCAACTTAATTTGTTTGAATAAATTCTGCCCAAATAAATTAGTTTACAACCACTTAACTCAAATCAATTGAGTAAATCCAAAGAATTATCTTTGAATCATTTTTTTTCAGTGCAAAATTCTTTATAGATATCCAGTCCTTTGTAACGGTGGTCACAAAAAAATAAAAATAAAATATGTACACCTACACAAGTCACCCAAACAGTATTATGTCTTAACACTAAAAATGAAAAATAATAATAATAATAAAATAATAACAATTTACTCAGGTAAGGTTCAAACTCGGATCGGCGGTGTTGTAATGCAATGTGCTGACCACAGGACCACAATGGCGCTGTAATGCTGCTGCATTTGGAGGAAAAGATACGTTTTGCACTGTTACTGTATCTGCAAGACTCTTTTAACCACAGTATTACGTTCTATTGACTGCCTAGTCTTCCCTTTTTTTATTTCTGATCAAGTTATGTCAGATTTATTAATGTAGTGAATCATCTGATTTTCATTGAGCAGGTGTAATATTCATTAATATTAATTATTTGAATTCTTATATTCACTAAGGTGCCACTTCTTGGGGTCAAATGATAGTTACGTCATCATTAACCTGCAGGCTGCATTTTGCTCACAGGGCTGCGAGAAAATAAATAAAAAGAGCGGAGCTGCGGCAAAATAATGAATAAAAAGAGTGAGGCTATGGTCAAATAAATAAATAAATGAAAAAAGTGTGACTGCTGAGAGTGCAAGCAGCTAGGGACACCAGCCCTCACGGCCAAAAAACAGACCGGCCCACCGGGAACTCTCCCGGTCCTCCCGATTAGCCAATCCGGGCCTGCTATCTAGATGTATTGGATGATGTTATTATGATTATCATATTGACATTTTAGTAAGTCATACATCTGCAATAGGCATAACATTAATCAATTTTCCCAAAGAAATAAGTAAAATTAATGATTCTAGACAATATATGTTGTGTTCAAGCCCTTGTTACAAACTTCTAATTTTATCTTCTGGATTTAGTAGCACATTTCTGATGGCATATGTAGGCAGTGGGACTGCTTTGCTGGATTAATGGAAGACTTAGAGAACACTGTTTGAAATTATGTTTTTACCCAATTGTATTATGATACTCTAGTGGTGCAGAAATTCCACTTTAAACTTATTTCGAGTCTTTTTAATGCCTTTGTTTCAAAGGATAGTGAAGGTTGACAGGAAACAAGATTCAAACCCACATCCCCACAGGATCACCACAGCACTTTGTGTCTTGAATTCCTGCTCTACAGCAGAACAATATTTTTTAACATGATTGTTTATTCCCCGCTGGAAGTTCTATCTAAATACAGATTAAATTTGTAGCCATTTTTACATTGTTTTTAGGTGGTGCAGGCTGATCAATTATGGTGCAAGCAGGTCTGCATTTGATCTGGTGCACTACCAGCTGGTCAGGACCTAAGGTTGATCTTTATGTATGTAGGTCAGCTAATAGAGCATGGCATTTACAACAACCAGGTCAAAGATATAACGCATTCCTTGAATTCAAGTTGCTTGGAATAACACTGTTTACACTGGAAGCAATTGCTAATACACTTTCTTAGCAGCATTTCCAGAGATTGTCTACATATTTTATGTACAGTAGCAACCAGCTGTAAATGGAAGAAAGGGTTAAGTAAAATCTTCCAACAAGCTTTTAAGTGGTGATCCATTGATATTTACATGGGCTAAACTTGTTTTTGGTAGTTTACAAAGTGATGGTAATAGTAAACATTTCAAAAGTTTGCTTTTGATGACTTGTTTACTGCCTTGTAAAAGGCATCCTATCACTCGCATGAGGTCGACCAATGAGGTCGACCAAAAATCACAACCACTCACCCTTCCAATCAGTTTCCACTTGGCAAAATCAAGTCCCGCCATACATTTGTTCCTGTTTTTGAAGTCATTTCACATTCTATGCACTCCTCAGCTAAATAAAAAAGTAATCATTTAAGTAAGCAAATACTCTAGAGTGTCGGGTAAAATCTTTATTGCAGTAATTAATGTTTGTGCCTTGTTATACATTTGGCAACAATTATATCCCTAACTGATGGAGTGTGTAAGTATTTATTTCTTAAACAACCAGGGGTGACCAGCCATGCTCCTGTGGGGACATTATGCTGGAGAATTCAGCTCCAACTATCTCCAGCACACAATTTTCTGAAAACCCATACATCCTAAGTCTCCCAGAAGCTTTGGCAGTCTCCAGCATATTCATAGTGGCTCTGTTATGCCCACAAATTGGGGTATAATGTCCCAAAAATGGAGGCAACTCACCCACTCAAACCTTCATTTGGCACCCCCTCCCACCTCCCACTTATAGAACATAACTCCCATGGAACCATCTAGCTTTGACCAGGTTGGGATGCCTGGAAGACCTTTATTAGGGTTGGAACTAAACTCTGTAGATCATTGGCCCTCTGTGCCAAACCCTGAACCCTACTGAATGAGTATTATATACTGTATGTATAATTCTAGAATTGCAGGTACATTCTGTGTCTCCTAGATAAACATGCTGTTAATTTTCGAAAGTAAATGAACAAAAAATTCTTGCATGAAACCTTCCCATATATCATTTGTTTGTTTACACTACTAAGTATTTAAGGTAATACAATTTGGTCAACTCTGATGGTCAACTCTGTCACATCGGTTCTAAAAAAAAAGCTTAACAGTTTAGTGTGATTTGCAAATGTTGTCACTTCCTTTAGCGGGAAACTTTGGAAGGCATGTCATTATACTTCTCTCATTAATTTGTTCAAATATTTAGGATACACCAAAAGTAGAGTAATTTTATGTCATCTTTGTTTCTGTGGCATCTAAGTAAATTTCTCATCTCTTTTTGAAAAACAACAATATGATGAAAATACATAAAGTTCTATTTTAGACATGCCATATAGTATTGTGTTTGAGGTTAGCATCATGAGCTATAGCTCAAAATGGTGGAAAATGTCAACTCTGTTATTGTCAACTGTGTTAGTTGTTTAAAAAGTTTAACAAAATAGTTACAAAGATAGTTAATCAAATTTCCTCATTTAACAATTTTGCATAATTTTAAACTATTAATGTATTCAGTTTACTACAAATGATACATTTATTGAATATAACTGTAGTTTATAAGGAAAGTACTGACAGTTTTGAAATGATTCATGTTTTTGTGAACTAAATCCAAACAATAATTAGCTTTATGCTTAAAATTAGTTTTGGTCATTTTTAATTAAGTTAAAGCAAATAAAAACCCATCTGCTCGTGTTTTACCTGGGAATTGATGCTATGATCTTAACATTGATCTCTGTTTGATCAACAGAATGCAATAGCATTTTTGAAAGGGGGGCTATTATGCAAAAAATCACTTTTATACAATATTTAAACACAGTTGTGAGGCTACATTGTGTGAAAATATCCAGCCTCTAATGATAAAAAAATTAAAACAATTCTATTTTTCACACTTTTAAAAAACTGTCTGCATAAACACTTTGATTGATATTCTCCCTTTGTAGGTATCATCAGAGGGGAAAAGCTCTACCCTTTAGAGACAATATTTCCCTCATTAGCATGACAGCCCTGAGTGAGAAGCAGCCATTTACCCTTAGAGATTTCACACGATTTAATGTCAGTTACTAAGGGTGCACTCACACTATGCTATGCAAACCCTGCCCAGGCCCGTTTCCCAGATCGTTTGAGAAGTGTTAGTGCTTTGAATCCCGGTTGGAAGAGATGTGCCAGAGCGCAGTTCACTTGGGCTCACCTAAGCCCGAAACTGAAGATGAGACGTGACTTTTAAGGGACTGTTTCATATAGATTTATTAATCATAATGTTTAATGAACGCAAACTGTCATAGAACACTGCACCTTTAGCAAACCTCATAATTCCTGCAGTATGAGGACGTAATGATTGTTTATGAGAGTCAAAAGTGGCTGATCTGTTCTGCGAAATATTTGATTGCGTGTCACTGCATCCTAAACAACTAAAACGATATAACGATATAAAGAAATCTCCACTGTGCTGAGCGAGAGCGGTTTTTAAACTGAACAGCGCATCATCGATGACGTAAGCATGCTCAGGCTTGAATGCAATGTAAGTGCGGGCCATCGGGGCAGACGGGATGTGGGACAAGCGTGCTTCGGCCCGGTTCAAGGCAATTTACATAGTGTGACATAGTGTTAAATTTAAAGCGGCAGTCACTACAACAACACAATTTTAGTCAAAGCCAGAAAGCAAAGAATTAAAAAAAAAACTATTTGTGTAGTATTTTGAGCTGAAACTTCACACACAAAGTCAAGGGACTTAATTAGGGTCTTACAAAAAGGGGCATAATAGGTCCCCTTTAAATCTATCACTTACTACACAGTGAATGCTAAACATTTAGCATTCCCTCAAGCTGATTTGAATACAGTGTGAGACCATGGGAAATGTTTGTGTGTATGTTTGTGTTCAGTGCATTAGCAAACTGCTCTGATCGCTACATCTCGTGGCTGCAGAAGAGCACAGGTGTCTCTATCCTGCGAGAGTTCATATGTTTATTGGTGTGGGGACTCTCGGGTGGGCGATGACTGGCGGTTCGTCCCCCAGCGATGCTCCGTGGGGCTTATTAAACCTATCCTCTCCGTCTGCCCTCACATTGGCTCACCCTGCAAATCTCCTCTTTAATTAGCAGGGCACAGGCTGCCGTACGCGCCAACAGGCTCCACACCGAAAGGAATGGAAACACGGGGCAATTGTGGGACATTTGTGGGAGGGAACGACAGAGCCTGTTACAGTCAAGGGCAGCGGATGGCTGAGATAGGAAGATAAATGATGCAATTTCACATGTATTTACAGAGGGAGTGGCAAATAAAAGATCATAAAGAGTATTAATGGAAGAGTAGAGTTCACTTGTTGCAAAGAGACAGTGGGAAAAGAGCGAGAAAGGAGAATCAAGGGAGAGGGCAAAAAAGAAATGGTTTCAGATGGTCATACTAAAAGGAAGGTTATTTGGGTGGGGGGGATTTCAGTGTTGTTGCAGTGTCCTTACTTAATGTGGTTGTCATGACAACAGTGTATCAGTCAGGCGCCAACGGATTGTATGTGCTACTCAGTAAGTGTGTGTCCATGGGAGAGCGTGATTTCCTGCAGGTGTGCCTTAAAAAATCTTCCACACAGTTATTTACAAAAGTGACCATCATTTGTGTGTAAATTGAACACCTAGACTCGGATATAAGGCTTATATTTCTGAAATGGAAAGGCTGGAAGGAACTTATTGTGGTTTTAATTTGGCTAATAGATGCCCTAATTGTGCCAGTTTCATGATTTTTTACTTGAATATGTGGTACGGTATACTAATTGTGTAGTCAGTAGAAAAGGGAGCATTTTGGCAATTGTGATTTATTTATTTATTTATTTATGTTTTAATGCAACATCAGCAGCATTGGCTATATTCATGTGTAACCACAAGGGTGTCGAGTGACAACAGAGTGAGGATCCTTATGAAGGTTTTATTAAGAAACATAGTCAGAAGGTAATGATCAAAAATAGGTGCAAACGGGTACAAACAAGGCAATCTGGAGTAGGCATGGGAATCTGGAGTATAAGATTCTGATGGTATGATAACCTTGGATAAAAATATAATGGTTTGACGGTATTGTGATTACTGCTTTAAAATATATATTTTTTTATGTCTGGGTAAAAAACAAAATTTTTTTTCCCCATTTAATACAGTATAATTTATTTTGAGAAACATTTAAAATATTTTGTAACAGTAAACATGCCAGGCGAAATAATTCAAATAAATCATTGACTTTTGTTGTCTTCATTAGTTTCAAAAACACAGCTTTCTCTACAGTTATAATCAAAGGAGACTTGGAGCAGGTGTGTGTGTGCGGTGTGTGACAGTACTTGTAGTTCATGTGGAGACAGGATGGTAGTTTGTGTGAATGTGAATGTTCTCCAGTGATCTACGAGGGTTACCTATACTAAATATACAACATATAACATTAAATCATATCAGTTTCTTAACAAACATACATTGTAGAAAACAAAGACAAACAAACAACAACCAAAAATATATACTAATAGTAGCAACACTGAAAAGAGTCATATGCAATATTTTAGTTTGCTTTAGAAGACACCTTTTCAAATGTTTCCCTTAAAATATTTCCTGAATAAAATGTTCTCTAATCAATTGTTAATTATTTTGTTATGGTTTATTGTTTTAGTATTTAATTATATTTTGAACAAACTATGTATTTTTAGTTTCTATTTTAATTTTAGTTTTACTTTTAGTACATCTTTAATAGTTATTTGATATATTTCAGTTTATTTTATTTTTATTTTTATTTTTTTTGGGTATTTTTACATTGTAATTTATTTGTATTAAAATTGTATAACATTTGTGTAATTTAATTGACTTTTTCAGGTTTAATTGTAGGGATTTTATTTTAATATTTGTATATACAGTTGAAGTCAATTATTAGCCCCCCAGTTAATTTTTGTCCCCAATTTCTGTTTAACGGGATTTTTTTTCAACACATTTCTAAACATAATAGTTTTAATAACTCATTTCTAAAAACTGAATTATTTTATCTCTGCTGTGATGACAGTACATAATATTTTACCAGATATTTTTCAAGACACTTCTATACAGCTTAAAATGACATTTAAAAGCTTAACTACGTTAATTAGGTTAACTAGGCAGGATAGGGTAATTAAGCAAATTATTGTATAACGATGGTTTGTTCTGTAGACCATTGAAAATAATAATTTTTACCTTAAAATGGTTTTAACCTTAAAATTTTAAACTGCTTTTATTCTAGCCTCAGAGCAAGAAAGTCACTGGTTCGAGCCACAGCTGGGTCAGTTGGTGTATCTGTGTGGAGTTTGTCCCCGTGTTGATGTGGATTTCCTCCGGGTGCTCCAGTTCCCCCACAGTCTAAACACATGCAGTGTAGGTGAATTGAATAAGCTAAATTTGCTGTAGTGTATGTGTGTGAATGCAAGTGTGCATGGGTGTTTCCCAGTGCTGTGTTGCAGCTGGAAGGGCATCCGTTGTGTAAAACATATGCTGGATAAGTTGGCGTCCATTCTGCTGTGGCGACCCCTAATAAATAAGGGACTAAACTGAAAGAAAATGAATAAACAATGTAGTTGTTATTGTTTTATTTACTTTTTTAATGCCGTGTTCATTCCCATGTCCAAAAGACAAAAAATAAAAAATTAAACATTTCCAGACATAATTCTTGTATCTATATAGGCCAGTGCTATGCACCTGTCAAGCGTGATGTGTCAAGACAGGTGATGTCGCCTGTCTGTGATGGTCCCATAGGACTGACAATCTGTCATCGTTGTTTTAATGACCGTGTAAACAATGTCATCACTTCGGTGTGCCAAAGCAAACGAGCAGCCCCTAATTGTAAAATTAATTGAAAAACATTTTAATTAAAGAGCAACCTGCGATTCACCCCTCCCTACCTCCTAACCTCCAATTCTCACATTGTTTCTGCTCCGTGCTTCCTCTTCCCACATTCATGTTCCTCTTAACTTTCATCTGTCCCAAAGGAATGGCAAATAAGAAATGCGATCTGAAGTGCAGAATAGAAAGCAGTGGGACTAGAGCAAATAGATGCTTTTTTGTGTGTGTTCTGCTTCTCAGATTCTTTCAACATTGTCTGTAAGTTTCAAAGATGTGGTCAGACTATTTATTTATTAATTTAATGTTCACTCTCTACAGTTGCATGCCCATAGCTGCCTTGTTTGGATCTATTTCTATTTGTCCTGTGGTATTTATAGAGAAACATCTCAATTATTGTTGGTACTTTTATAAAATGTATAAATGTATAATCTTCTGTTGTAAGGGCAACTTGAATTAACAGTAATTAGTTTTAGTAGGTTTAGGTTTAGTAGCTTTAGTAACAGAAATATTGTACAATATAGAATATAAAGTCATGGTGCAGTGGAAAATAATATAAGTTTATAGCTTTATAACTTGAGTCATCTGGAATGGCAAAGAAAGCGTTCTTTTAGGACTCCCAGAGTTCATTAAGATTCTTTGAGTTCATCTTAAATGCCTCCTCCTTCATCTAACCCCAGACATGCTCAATAATGTTCATATCTGCTGACTTGGCTGGCCAATTCTGGAACACCTTCTTTGCTTTTAGGAACTTAGATGTGGAGGCTGAAGTATGAGTAGGAACACTATCCTGCTGAAGAATTTGCCCTCTTCTGTGGTTTATGATGTAATGGGCAGCACAAATGTCTTGATACTTCAGGCTACAGTACATTAGTTGGGTCACACTGTATTTTAAGAGACAATTTTCACAATTAGCAAACCTTTAATTATAAAGCCGCCTTTCCACTGCACACGACAAACGACAATTGACAGACCGGAAGTAATTTATTTCCAATGGAGAGTAGTCCGGGAGTTTGCGTGGAGTTCTGATCATCTGCGTATGCAGAAAATTCTGATGCAATTTGAGCTGCGGATCCGTTAGAATATTTGAACTCCTGCGACTAGACCGTATGCGACCGGTCAACCAGATGTGATTTATTCCAGTGTTGTCCAAGCAGATCCGTGTGCACGTGAGAGGAGAAATAGTAGTTTTTTTGTTATTTTTTGAATCAGAAAAAAAGTTTAGATTAAAAAACATTTCTATTCCACAAGGGGGAGTAAAGTCATGTCCGAATGGCGTGAGCAGTGGAAAGGCGGCTTAACACTTTGCGCAAAAAAATAGCTGCTTAATCATAGTTAGTAAAGTAGTTAGGTTTAGGTATTGGGTATGATTACTGAAACTACTGTGTCTTTCATGCAAAGTAAGTTTTTATATTAGATTAAGTAAAAAAAAAAGGTTTCTTATTTTGATCAATTTAGCAGTAAAAAATTGATCAATTTAGGTTTTAAGTTAGTCCAACGCAAAATTATATTTTGATCTAAGGGGAGAAAAACGATACAGTATTTTTGTATATATATTTTTTATAATAAAAATGTACAAAAAAAAAAAACAAAAAAACAATTAGTGTCTTATAGTGATTAATTCATCACTGCAGTAATTATTTTAATTCAGATTAAATTAAGTTTAAAAGCCTGACGATCGTGTTGTTGTGGTCCTAACCTTCGACCACCACCCGTTCTACAATTCACCGGCCCCTTACGGCTCCCCCTGCAGGTGGTGGGCCTGCGTGAGGATGATCCCATGATGCTCCTTCGGGCTAAGCCCGGCCGAGTTCCATAGGAAAACACCCAGCCACCAGGTGTTCGCACTGGAGCCCCAACCCCAGGCCTGGCTCTAGGGTGGGGCCCCAGCTGCGCCATACGGGGCGACGTCACGGTCCTTGATGTTTTTGTACTCATAAGGGGTTTTTGAACCACACTTAGTCTGACCTGTCCAAAGACCTTTCTGCCTTGGGAGACCCTACCAGGGGAATAGCTCTTAGAATCACTCAGGCACTCAAACCCCTCCACCATGATAAGGTGGCGGTTCATGGAGGAGTTCAAGTATCTTGGGGTTTTGTTCAAGAGTGAGGGAAGGGTGGAACGTGAGATTGACAGGTGGATTGGAGCAGCGGCAGCAGTAATGCGGTCGATGTACTGGTCCATTGTGGTAAAGAAGGAGCTGAGCCGAAAGGCAAAGCTCTTAATTTACCGGTCAATCTACGTTCCTACTCTCACCTATGGTCATGAGCTTTAGGTGATGAACGAAAGGAAAAGATCTTGGATACAAGTGGCCGAAATGAGTTTCCTCCGGAGGATGGCAGGGCGCACCCTTATGAATAGGGTGAGGAGCTCTATCACCCGGTAGGAGCTCGGAGTACAGCCGCTACTCCTCCAAATTGAGAGAAGTCAACTGAGGTGGTTCGGGCACCTGTTTCGGATGCCTCCTAGACACCTACCTAGGGAGGTGTTCCAGGCATGTCCCACCAGGACACGCTGAAGGGACTATGTCTCTCGGCTGGCCTGTAAATGCCTCTGGATCCCCCCGGAGGAGCTGGAGGAAGTGTCTTGGGAGAGGGAGGTCTGGGGTTCTCTCCTAAGACTGCTGCCCCCGCGACCCGGCCCTGGAAAAGAGATAGAAAGTGAATGAATGAATAAATATAAACATTTGACCTAAAGTTAAATTAGATTTTGAGAAAGACAAACATTGCTTACAAATTACAGCAATTTTGTTTTAAAGTTGGATGGATCAATGAATTAAATCCGCAAAGTTGGTTCAAAGTATTTTTTTTCTTTTAGTGTAGGTACGTAAAATAAGTTCATATACTATAGGAGACAGTTAATATCTTAATAATAGACAGGCAATAAGTCAACAATAGTAAATAGTGCGAATAGTTACCTAAACTAAAGTGTTACCATCTATATGCTCATATATAGCAATATATCCAATCTCTGTATGGGTTTTATTTCTTCTAAGGATCATAAACAAGAAAGTTTGAACTTCTAGAGCAGTGATGACCAAAGTAGGGCCTGTGGTGATATAAACAATATCATTGTTTATGTTTTTATTGTATTAAGTTATAATTTATAAAGTTATACTGCATTAACCAATACGATTTAAAGTATTGTTTTATTTTATTTTTAAATATTAGTAAATAAATTAGGAAATTACCCATGGCAACTTTAATGTAATATAGTTTGGTATGTTTACCTTCGGCCCATGGCTCATAATGATATTTGGTTTTTGGCCCTTCATACAAAAAAGTTTGGGCACCCCTGTTCTAGAGAATGAGACTTCACAGTTGGCAGCTTTGGTTAGATTGTATCACATTCTGGTGCAATTTCTTTCTAAGTTTGGTTCATTTGAACAAGCATGAATGCTGCCATCTAAACTTGGTGTCCACCAGATAAGCAGACAGAGACTGCTGAAATCTCCTTGCAATTTTTTTGACTGTCTTCCTTTTCATTTTTGACAAAGGAATTCCTGGCAGTGGTTTGACGCCTATACATACTTTATTAGCTCTTCACAAGTTCTCAGCTGATAAAAATACATGTACCAGCATGTGTTCTCATACTAGCGATATCACAAAATTGTAAGAGATCAGTTTGTACAGTATCAATACTTTCACTTCTGACAGCACTAAATCATACCACAAGCAAGTTTAGCCCAATATACCCCACAAAAAAAATTATGTTATCATTTACTCAACCATCATTTACAAAAAATGTCTTGAAGATAGCTAGAAACAGGTTTTTAGCTTCCTTCGAAATATCTTCTTTTGTGTTAACCAAAAGAAAGAAACTCATAAAGGTTTATAACCACTTAAGGGTGAGTAAATAATGAGAACATTTAGATTTTAGGGTGAACTATACCTTTAAGACGAAGCTGCTCCTTACTTGAGACATAACTGAGATTATTCAAGACTATTCAAGAATATTCAAATATTAAAATATCACCATTATTGCAGAGCTAATATCTAAATAAGACCTCTATTTATTTTTTATCAGGAAATGAAATAACAACGTATTGCATTAAAGTACTGTATGTCAAGTCTAGTAACCTTTTGCAGATTGTGGATGAGGCTTTACGGAGATCACTCAGACCAAAATAGTAGAATCCATTATGAGAAGGAATGTGAGTGTTCACTGCAGCAATAAACAAACGGCAGAAATGTCCTTTTTCATATAAAGTCATTTCAATGTTGCTTAAATCCAGGTCAATAGCAATGTTAGTGTTGCGGAATGTAATTCAAATGTAAGGCAGCACTATAGACCTCAACTAATCAAGCCAATGGTGAGAGTGGCAAGATACACAAACTCCATCAGATAACAGAAATGGAGACAAAAGCCCTGAGAAAAAAAAAAGACTCAGTCAGGCAGACAAGCGAATGAAGAACGCAGAACTCCATTTTAGCCAGTAGTGGACAACTGGTTTTTCATTGGCCTCAAGCATGAGCGTCATGTCTCATTTGTGTCTTTTTATTTCTCCTGAGGAATCTGATCTGTTGTTCTTTTAATGAAAAAACAGCCCATACACTGGAGGAACACTCCACTTTTCTTTTTTTTTTTTTGGAAATAGGCTCGTTAGACAAGTTCCCAAGAGTTAAACAGTGTTTTACAATTTTTTAAATCCATCAGTCTAACTGTAGATGTGGCCGGAATACTTTTAGCTTAGCAAAGATCATTGAATCAGATTAGATCATCAGGGGCAGATTTAACCAATAAGCACGGTAAGTGGCTGCTTAGGGCCCCAGAAAATCTGAGGGCCCCCAAATAAATACCTAGAAGTATAAATAATATAAGTTATATTAATTAATCATATTTTGTACGGTGAGGATCTAAACATTTTCATTTGAACATAATTATTACATCTGAGCAAATGTGTCCCCCACCTTCAATCATGGACCAGTCCAGCAGTTAAATCAGTAAAGATTTAGTTTTTAGTGAAGTTTATTTATAAACTAATTTCGAGAGGATCACGTGCTTATGATTGCTAGCGGCTGGATCCGCATTATCCAATTCTCAATACACCAATCAGACGACTAAGCTACTACAAATACCCTGGGTGATGTACCACCGATATCTTCGTTTTGAAGAATCCCCCCATCCACCCTTACTCCTCCTTCTTCCTAGATGGGTGACACTGTGGCCCAGTGCTTAGCACTGTTGCCTAACAGCAAGAATGTCTCTGGTTCCAGGCTTTACCAAACCAGCAGACATTTCTGTGTGGAGTTTGCATTTCTCCCCGTGCTCACATGGGTTTCCCCCGGGTTCCCGTGGTTTCCTCCCACTGTCCAAAAACATGCAATATTAGATAATTGACTAATCCAAACCGGTACTATAGACATGCACCTAGTAAATGTTATCTCTCAAGAGCAATCACTGGCTGTTCATTTGTTATTACAGCAGGGGAGTTCTCGAGATCTACCTGAGCTCAAACTCCCCTCTCTCCTTGCAACGGGATGGAGCCCCGGGCTCGAGGATCTTATGAGCTCAGGGCTCTCTCCTGGGAAAGCAAGCCAAAGAAGCTCATAATTAATCATCAGATAAGTGTGAACTCTTGAAAAACAAAATAGTTCATTTATTATTTTAAGTTGGGAATTTATATATATTGGGAAGTTTTACAAGGTGCTTCACATGTCATTATTATTTTGCATTAAGATAAAATGTAAAAAAGGAGATCGAATGATACAAGAAACAAAACAGCAAAATACTACATTTAAAAAAATAAAAGTACAAAAGGTCCGCCCCTGTAGATCATTAGCATCTTGCTCAAAAAATTCAAAAAAGAACTTCAATATTACCCAACATATGCTCATTCTGAAAATGTAGCCTTATAGGAATTTCTGGAGATTGCAAATTATGTAGCCGGAAGTATGTATTGCTGCATTTACGCAAGAAGAGCAGGCGCGAATGGCGAAAACCAAAACGTCAAAAAATATATCTCTTGTTACGTACTTGTCGCTCTCCAGAAATGTACATAGGGGTGCATTTTCAGAATAAGTCTGAGTTCATATTACCCCTCACTGTTGCCTAGTTACCTATTTTTTTTTCAATATTAGTTTTAGGTTTTCATGGTATGACAGCAAAATTGCTTCCTAAATGTGGCAAACATCTTCAGTCTACATTGTGTAATTCTAAGTGTGCTCCACACAGGTGAGTGGGCTTAACACACCACCAGTAGGACCCACTCTGTCCTCTCTGTATGCTTGAAGGGAAAAAATAAAATGACTTGTCATAGAATTTATGTACTGCAAATTTTGATGGTTTGAAGTGCTTCTTTTATCCTCACTTGTAAGTTGTTTGGATAAAATGTAAATGCGATACTTTTGAAACATTTCACAGCCCTAGCAAGTGCAGTTCTGTAGCCTGTTGTTGTTTTGGCTGTCAAGAATGCCTGACTGAACATGTAATTTCAAACCCATTTTTGCAAAATTTCAAAACCTTTTTAAAATCATTTTCATGTTTTTGAGCGCTGTTTAATTTAAATCAATGGTTAAAACACATCAATGTTTTTGGTTGTTGTTGAAAGCGGTGTGTTGGACATCAAGACAAATCATTCAAATTTGTTTCCTTTGAATCTACAATTTTTTTTTTCGCCATCTTCACCACTTCCAAATCTCCATCTTCCTCACGGCTCCATTACAGCCGTTCCCCGCACGCATTCCTTCCCCGAGCATTCTTTTCTTTTCCTCTGCGGGAGGGCTGCTCCACACGGCGCCGGCGCCCCAGGACTCTGACCAGCCCTGGCTCTGCGAACGTCCCTCTGAGTGCCGGTGCTTTGTAGTGCTGCCTCCTCAAAGCCAGAGTGGACGGCCCTCCTCTCCAGCGGTGGAAGAGCGCCTCGGGGAGCTGAGCTCATCTCACTGCCCTCCCTCTATCTCTCATCTCAGTGTGCATCTCTCACCCACAGACGCCCCATGCAGCGGGCGAGATCTCTCTTCACAAACGCACACAACTCTATTGTGCATGTTTATCTGGCGAGCACTTAAAAGCCTAGTATGCTCTTTTTTTGTTATTCGTTAGCCTCGGGTCGTGTGTTCTTAAAATGATTAACTTCAGTCTCCCGTTGCAGTCGAGATACGAGAAAGGGTGATTAATTGATTCATCTGTTAGCGATCAAGACCCTCTTTTATTGATTAACAGGCTAGTCCTTCACCAAGAAGTCGCCTCAGCGGGACGCACAGCAGCTCCCCCGGGAGTCGTGCATGTCGGAGATTTCTGTTATTCGCCTCTCCCTGCGGGATAAAGTGCTCCGACAAACAAAGGAGACTCTGATAGATGTGTCTTTTGTGCATAATTAGCCAAACCCACCCCCCAGTCAATGAGAGGATGGATTAATGAATTAAATCCGCATTGATGTATAACAAGCTCGAAAATGTGAGTATCGAGCGCCACTTCTTCTGGTCCACATTTAAAACGTTATGTCATCGCCGACAATACCGAAGCTCGGGGAGGCTATCCTGCAGAATATTCCAGACAGGGCTGTGGGACGGCTGTAACCTCCATCTGTCTGGAGTGCTTTCTGAATGGCTTTGCCTTGATTGAACATCAAGTGCCGGTCTCTTTGCTCTCTTATCGAAATTGCGGAGATCTGTCAGGATGTTTCAGCCACATTTGGAGCTTCAGGTTTTTTTTTTATTCCAGGAGAGCCATCGGGATGAGCAGAGTGCCGTTGCTATGGAGACATGGCGTCACAGGCGCCGAGCAGATTGTTCTGATTGTGTGGCTGGTTGTCATGGCGGCGGAGGATGCTGGGAGGAGCAGGTGCCGTGAAATGACCGCTCCATCAGAGACCGGGCTGGAGGGAGAGCGAGCGTCTGTCTGGCCATCTTTGATCCCGCACTTAAACAGGGATGCGAGAGGGGGAGTGCTGCTCTTTTTGGGCTCTTTGCATTAGACATGTGAAATTGGTGCCAGCGAAAGGACACGAGCATGCTTCGACCTCCAATGCTGGCACATGGCACAGAGGACAAGATTTGAAAACCTGCGCTCCAAATGCGCTCTTCTCTCCCCCCACTTCACCTGCAGGGCTTTATTCTGGCCCTGCTAAATAGTAGTCAGAGGTGCACATGGGGCGCATGTTGCCAAATTCTGTTTGCATGCTTGTTGCCGACAACAGAGGCTGAGTCACTCCTGCAAAGGCCAGAGAGAGTCTACTGCTTTTGATACACAAAGCCAGCTCTGCTTTGTGAACACCACAGACAATACAAAGAAAGGAACGTTCATAATGAGCAGCATTGAATGTTGACTTTTTCTGATGTAAAAGAAGTCTTGAATTCTGTAGGTTATGTAGAACTTTTCAGATTATGCATACAGCACATAGACTTACATTTCAAGGTTTTCAGTTGTACTGCTTCAACAGTTTAATGTCAGGTGATTCACATCACAAGAGTGGTGTTAGTTGGTTGCTAGGGGGTTGTGGTTTCTAGATTTTAGGTAAGTTGTTCTGGATGGTTGGTAGAATAGGTTTTTCATTCATTAATTCATTTTATTTTCGACTTAGTCCCTTTATTAATCCAGGGTCGCCACATCGGAATGAACCAACTTATCCAGTTTTATGCAGGTGATGCCCTTCCAGCTGCAGCCCATCTCTGGGAAACATCCATACACACTCATTCACACTCATACACTACGGCCAATTTTGCCTACCCAATTCACCTGTACCGCATGTCTTTGGACTGTGGGAGAAACCGGAGCACCCAGAGGAAACCCACACAAATGCGGGGAGAACATGCAAACTCCACACAGAAAATCCAACTGACCCTTGAGGCTCGAACCAGTGACCTTCTTGCTGTGAGGTGACAGCACTACCTACTGCACCACCGCGTCGCCCTGAATGGGTTTTTCTATGCATTAACTAGTGTGTTCCTTGGAGTTGTTGAAGTAAGTTTAGGTAGTAGTTAGATGTAGTTAAGTGCAAGGGTGTAGATTTGATCTTGACATTGGTGGGGACGTACATCCCTAGAGTGCATTCATTGAACAGAACAAATTCTTTTTTGCCCTATTAAAAATATAAATAAAGTAGGGGTGGGTGAATTGATCCTAATATCGATAGTATCGATACCAACATTGGTATAGATATCAGATCAATAGTAGCCTTCCGAGATCGATACTTTTATTTAAATTTCATCTAATTTAAGCTAATGTACATTGCTCCTGTTTCATAAAAGTGCGGACATGTCTCTGAATACCCCGCTCCTTTTTATAACTCATATGCACCGTTGCTCCTCCCTGCTCTGCTGTTATTAGTTGTCCTTTCATCACGTGACTCAGCACGTGATGCGCAAGCACTTTTGGCTGTTCTGAGATGGTGGAAAGAAAGAGGAGCGCTGTTTGGAGTTATTTAACTGCGGTAAATGAAAATATTGCAAAATATTGAAAATATAACTGCCATATTTGTAGAAAGTCTATCCGATACTGTGGCAACACCACAAACCTACACAAACACATAAAACAACACAGAAAAAAGAACGCCGAGCTGCAAAAAAGGAGAGAGGAGGTGGCAAATCCTCCAGACAGACCCCCAGCAGTGGCAGCCTTGAGACAGAGGTCACTGGCTGAGTCGTTTCGTAGAAGCAATGAATATCCAGGTAGCTAGCTACAGTGGTGGAATTAATATTTGAGTTATATAGGACATTCAGTATTAGTTAATGCCAATTTGAAAAAAAAAGAAAAAAAAAAAAAACCAATACTTGGTCATAGTTGAAGCTGTTACTTTCATCATCAGGCTGGTTAAATATAGCCTATATATTCAGCACATTAAAACCTGCTATTTATATGAATTATTTTGAAAGGATTTTTTTAAAAGCAGGACATTTAGTAAGCCAATGAAGAAGTGCAATAAAAGGGAACCATGCTAGCATGTTACTGTTTCTGAACAACAACCTCTAAATCTTAACAGGGTGTCAAGATTTAAAAAGAAGTTGTAGGGGATAATTATTTGGATGTACGAGGGCTTTGGGGGTGTAAAGCCAAAGACTGACGATTCAAAGTAATAATAGTCTGTTTAGTTATTTGCACGTTATTTACTATAAATACAAGCAATTGTTTGCACTTTTTTTGGCAATGTTTAATGTCTAATGAAAGGGAAACACTTTATTTTGTTATTTTGAACAAAACGATGAACAAAACCTGAAAAAAAGTTTTAAAACTAAAATAATTGTGTGCTCTTTATTTAAAATGTATTTGAAATGCATATTCGTTTTACATTTATTTGTTCAAAGACATTGAAGAAAGGCTAAAAGAGAAATGCTTTTGTAATTATATTATTGTTTCTGAACAAAAACCCCAGACTGAAGGAAAATAAATAAAAAATCATTGTTTTCTCGTAATAAGTTTGTGTTTGCATGGATTTTAAGATATACATTTAATTATAGCTGCTTTGAGAGTATTCAACTCATAAATCATCACACACTGTTCTTCCCAACAGAAAAGTACATTTAGGTTCAAGTGCATGCTTTTTAAAGTTAAGGCGATCAATATCAGAGATACTGGCCTTGTACTTACTTGCAGTAAATGTTTAGTAAAGGTCAAAATTATTAGCCCCTTTAAGCAATTTTTTTTCGATAGTCTACAGAACAAACCAATGTTACACAATAATTTGCCTAATTACCCTAACATGCCCAGTAAACCTACATAACCTATTTAAGCCTTTAAATGTCACTTTAAGCTGTCTTGAAAAAAATATCTAGTAAAATAATATTTACTGTCATCATGGCAAAGATAAAATAAATCAGTTATTAGAAATGAGTTATTAAAACTATTATGCTTAGAAATGAGTTATCTCTATTAAACAGAAATTGGGGGGGGGGGGGGGGGTGGATAAACAGGGGAGCTAATAATTCAGGGGGCCTAATAATTCTGACTTCAACTGTAGATAGATTATTGTGAACTAATTAAGCATAACCTGCTAACACAAACATGAAACAGTTTGCCTTTTTAAAAAAAAAAAGACTTCATAATTGCACTTTGCCAATTAAAATTTAACTTTCACTATCCTAAACCGTGTAGTCCTAGTTATGAGACATTATAAGTGGTTATGAAGTTTGTAAAAAGTGTTTGCTGTGATGTATGTATTAGTGGAAGTGTTCTGAGTCCTTAAGACATTTCTATTTGTTACACTATTTTAATTGGTTGCTAGGACAGGGCAAGGCGGAGTATTCTGGGTGTTTTTGGAGTTAAGCAGTGCAGTTATTATGATGTTATGAGTGTTTTCTGGGATGTGTCTTGGCAGGTCCTAGGATATTGTAAGTAGTTTCTAAGGCATTATAGAGTGGTTGTGACAGTGTTCTAAGTGATTAAGCCAGGCACTTATTAGGGTTTACTGAGCGGATGCTGTCATTGTTGCTAGGTTGTTGTTTTGGGTGGTTTTATGGCAATTCCAGACTATTAACAGGCTGTTCAAAGTGTTGCTAGCATGTTGTTAGGGTGTTTTAATTAAGAAATATTAATACAACACAGGCTTATTGTGAAAACATACCCCTGTATACATTTGTAGAGAGCGCAACAGCATTTCATCTTTAAATTGAATGCTATGGGGCAGCATGAGGCCGCCGACGGCTTCTACTTCTTTTTTAGGGATTTTTTTTCACCTTTATTGGGATAGGACAGTGGAGATTTTACAGACAGGAAAGTGTGGGGAGCAGAGATAGGGGAAGGAGCGGCAAAGGGCCTTGAGCCGGGAATCGAACTCAGGTCGCCGTGAGCACCTTGGTGCTATGTGTCGACGCACTAACCACTAGGCTATTGGCGCCGACGGCTTCTACTTCTTTTGGCGCTACCAGCTGACTGCTTACGTCTGTGTGGATGCTTTTGTGCTGTTACCAGTTTGCCAAGAAGGTCACCATGTACGTTGACATACTTGAGACACAGTGAGGAGTTGACCATGACGACGTGGTTCAAGTCTGCTGGAGAAGAGTTACAGAAAGCAGGCAAAACAAAAACAAAAGGCAAAAAATAAAATAAAGAAGTAAATAACAGGGTGCAAACATGGTAAGATCTGAAAACATGGTAAAAATCATGCAGCCGCTTTACTTTTCTGGATTGCTCTTGAAAACACTGTTGGTTGTGTTTAGGGAAGAGGGTGAGTGGGTGGGTTTGAAGATACTATTGGTTGGGTTTAGGGAAGAAGGATGGTGGTCAGTCGATCACTCAGTCAGTCAGTCAGTCTGTCGCCAGCCTGAAGCACAGGCACAAATGGCACCCGCGAGAGAAATTTGACATCTGAAGAAGCATACACAGCAACCTCTGATGAATTCGCAAAAACAAAAGTGCAAAAAACATATCTCTTGGAATGTATTTCGCACTGTACAGAAATGTATACAGGGGTTCGTAACAGTAATGAGCCTGGGTTATATTAATACCTACCCAAAATATTATATTTTGTACGGTCCACAGCATAGAAATAAATTTTCCCTTTGAAAATAAACTTCTAAAAGTCTTACAGTATGTATTAAATACACAAAGGTGAAAACGAAGGACGTTTTTGCTATAACTTTAGTTAGTTTCAGTCAGTTTTGTATGTACACAATACAATTTTAGTTTGTTCTAGTTTTTATTTTTATTTCAGTTAACAATTTTTTTAATTAATCCCTAGTTTTTGTTTTTTCGTTCGTTTTCGTTAACTTTAATAACCTTGCCTCTGGTAGGGTCAGGTTCAATTCTTTGGGCCCAATCTAAGCTATGACTTTAATACATCCAATCAGCTTGCAATAGAAACAAGCCACGGCCACTTTTCCTCATTTAATTTTGCATTTTGACCAATACTTTTTTTGTTAGTTTTAGTTTTCATTTACTAAAATAGCCACAATCTACAGTTAAAAAGCATATAGGCCAGATTGTTTTGCAAAACAAAAAAAAAGAACACTCAATAAAGCTCAATCTGAGGTTGGGTGGATGTATAGTTTTAAATCTCAAGGAGGCGTTACAATCCAAGAGAATTTGAAAGTGTATACAATGTTTGATCATCCACAACGGGGAAATGATAAGTTAGATCAGATAGAATAGACACAGTCAAAACAGCCTGAAGGTTTGTGCTGAAAGTTTTTGGGGATGCAGCTCAAAAATTCAAGAAGTTGCAGTGAGAACGAGAGGAGAACATATTGATAGCGGCATAGAATGGTAGGGAAGGGAGATGAAGGATAGAGGAAGTGAATATTCAGACTTTGTGTACTGTCAGGCAGCCAGAGAACCATGCACACAATTGCTGGCCCATGGGAAACAAGGCAGATAGGGTTGTGGAAAGAACATTGGGCAGAAAGAGAGAGAGAGTGTGCGGGAAGAGGGTGGCGGTAAGCTGTAGAGGTGTGCTCTTGTTTCATGTCCCTCTCAGGAATAAGAGGGAAAGTGCCTCTTCAGGTTCAAGTACGGCCAAAGCTCCATTTGGGGTTTATTTAAAAAGAATGCAGGCACTTAAGAGCTGCTCATTGGCTCCTGCGCTATGACAACAGCACAAAAAAAAAAAAAAAAAACACATTGCGAGTGAAAAGAGATACAGAACCGAAACACATGCAATCATTTAGACAGTCTGAAGAGCCCTCCTGCTCCCTCTGGCTCCTTACCTTCCCCTCTCCCCCTCTCTCCAGCCCAGGCTTTGGCATCTCACCCAGGCAGCTAAGCCTCTCTTGGCTGCCTTACAGGAAGACTGCAGCATTTAGACCGATTATAAAGGGAGAAGACACCTAACAGGGCTTAGCATGGAGCAGCTAAGCTGGGCAGGAAGAGATGTGAAGCCTCTGAGCAAAATCTGGTTAGGAAATAAGATTATATTTGTAGGTTCAAATCTCTGCTTTGGGTCTGGAACAGTATATTGAATATGTATACCCACCCAAACACATATATTGTTTTGTGTGATATATGAGGAGTCTCAATAGGCATAATGTATTTTATGTTGTAGAAATGCTTAATTTGAGGCTTACCCTAACCCAGCAGTCGGGAACCTATGGCTCACAAGTCACATTGACCAAAAAATAAGTGGTTATCCAGCTATCTTCCTTTAATAATATTTTACAGTTTAAAAAAGATAACCTTGACTAGAAACAAGTTTCCTATTGCAAATACAGTTACAATTCCCCCTTTACTGTAATTTTTTTGCAGGAAAATAAATTCAGACAACATTCATGATGTCAAAAAAAAAAAAAAATCTGAGGAACATCGTACGTTTGAAAATGATTGGGCAGAAACATTTGCTTTTACTGAACGGTTCGGTGCTCTCCTCTGTGATTTGCACAAAACACATTTTCTTTAGTAAAAAATCAAATGTTAAGAGACATTTTGAAACCCACCATGTAAGTCAAAAGAATGCATATGAGGAGCTACAACATAAGCTGCAAACCTGACAAAAACAGCAGGGGCAGGATGGGAGTTTGGACAGGGGCATCTGGGAGTATGAATGCTGCAAGCTTTGTGAGGGATGGGAGTCTGGTCTCAAGTACGAAAAATGAACTGTTCGTGACAGTGATTAATTTGAGAAAGTTCTTGTCGGATCCATGTTCCATGTTCCGTGTATTGCATTTCGGTATTTTCATTATCCTCTTAAGGCCCAAGGTGTTTCTTTTACATGCATTTTTATTTCTCTTTGCTATTTGGGCTTATTGGAACCTAAAAATCTAAACGTAAAATCTAAGTCTCATCTTTTGATATGATGTACTTTTAGAGAAAAATGATGTCCATATATGTGAACTCATTGTCCGAATTTACATAAAAACTTTTTCCTGAATTTTTTTAATGCATATATTACATAGAATTTTTTTTAATGGCTTTGACTATCAGAGAGTAAAAACTAATTTTTTTTTTCCCATAGGGTTTGGGAAATTTCATATGCTGCAAAACAGTTGCAGGATGACACTGTATGTCTGTAACAAAATAAAAAAAATAAATATATAATTAAAAAATATATATAATTTAAAAAATCATGTTTTTTTTTCTTTTCAAGAAAATTATTCTGTTCATCAAGGCAGCGTTTATTAAATGTAAAAAAGAGATTTTAAATAAAAAAAGTTGTTAAATATGTATTCACTAAATATTTATTTATTACGTATTGTATGGGTTTTCAAATGAAATTATTAGTCCAGTCATTATTGCTTTGATTGCTATTACCATTAATAATAATTATATTTATACTAATACTACTACTAATTATAATAAAAATAATAACAATAATAATAACAATAATAATAAATTTTAGAGTGATTTCTGAAGGATTATGTGACTCAGAAGACTGGAGTAATGAAGCTGAAAATGCACCACTAAAACCACTGGATTATTAATCACTGGTTATTTTATAGGGCAATAACATTTCACAATTGTAACATTTGACTGTATTTTTCATTAAATGAATGCAGCCTTGGTGAGCATATACAGTCAGAATTATTAGCCCCCTTTGAATGTTTTTTTTTTTTTTTACATATTTCTCAAATGATTAGTATTATTTTTTCTTCAGTAGTAAGCCTTATTTGTTTTATTTCGGCTAGTATAAAAGCAGTTTTACATTTCTTTAAGCCATTTTAAGATCAAAATTATTAGCCCCTTTAAGCTATTTATTTATTTTTTTGATAGTCTACAGTACAAACCATCATTATACAATAACTTGCCTAATTACCCTAATCTGCCTAGTTAACCTAATTAACCTTGTTAAGCCTTTAAATGTCACTTTAAGCTGTATAGAAGTGTCTTGAAAAATATTGATTCATATAGTATGTACTGTCATAATGGCAGAAAGATAAAATAAATCAGTTATTAGAAATAAGTTATTAAAACTATTATGTTTAGAAATGTGTTGAAAAAAATCTTCTCTCCGTTAAACAGAAATTGGGGAAAAAAAATAAACAGGGGTGCAAATAATTCAGGGGGGCTAATAATTCTGACCTCAACTGTATATATACTTGACTGCTTCTGGATATTTAGAAAATACAGATATTATTTAGGTAGGCCACTATGCCATTATTTATTTTCGCTGCTCACTGCACACAAAAAA
The DNA here is from genome assembly GCF_903798145.1 of Danio aesculapii. Lineage (NCBI taxonomy): Eukaryota > Metazoa > Chordata > Actinopteri > Cypriniformes > Danionidae > Danio > Danio aesculapii. The sequence goes on along the minus strand of NC_079437.1, from coordinate 51,285,150 downwards.
ATCATCACCAACCAATGAGAATGATTGTAAACATGAGAAAGCTGATTGGTCGAAAGTGACTAGCTTTATGTGTATGACGCACACAATCAACATAGTTCCTTTTTGTTTTTTTACTGGGACACTGGGTATTCACCATGCAACAGTTAATGCCAGATCAATAAAATTTGAATGTAAAAAAAAGACATGAAGTATTTTTAAACAGTTCTTAATGAGATTATATTTGTAGGTCCAAAAGCCTGCTTTTGGTTTAGAGCAGTATATAGAACATATACACCCATCTGCTCACCCCCACACACATGCATTTTTTTTATTATTATTTTGATGTTTAAGTCGTCTCCAAATGCATTTTGTATTTTATGTTGTAAAAATGCTTATTATATGGTCTTACCCGTACCTTAACCCTACCCCTAAACCCAACCATTATAGTAAACCTGTGGCAAAATGTAAATGTAAAGACAAAACTATCTTAAGTAATTCAAAGCAGTTCAAAATAAGGTTATATTTAAGGTCCAAATGTCTGCTTTGGGCAGTATATTGAGTATTTGAGCAGCATATTGAATGCATACAACCACCCACTCACCCCCACACACATGCATTGTTTTTTGAGATGTATAAGGAGTCTCTATAGGCATAATCCATTTATTACTGTGAAAACTCTTATTATATGGCCTTACCCTAACTCTAACCCTAAAAAAAAATAAGTTAAGCAAGTTTAAACAGTTCTAAATTATGAGGAGACAAGGCGTGTCCTCATAAACCACCTTAATAATGCAATAATAGGTCATACCCATGTTATTATACAAATGGTGTCCTCATAAATCACATGAACACACTGATTGCTAGTACTGCGATAGACCTTTTGCAATCTGCAATCTGGTAATTGTGGCGATTTTTGGATAGTGAACTCATGCTGAAGACAGTTTGGGATGATCTAAGCATTGTGGCTTCATCCTGTGGCAGATGAAGGCATCACGAGATGTGCACACTGTGGTTATAATGAGATGGACATGGTCAAGAGCAGAAACAATGCTCAGTTTCTGCTGGTGCAAAAGAGTTTAAAGTGTGTGCCAAGAAACAGTGTCCCACACCGATACAACAACAGCAGCGGGGAACAGTTGATACAAGGCAGTATGGATCCATCCTTTCATGTTGTTGATGTCAAATTCTGACCTTACAGTCTGAATGCCACCGAGAGGATTGAGACTCAAAAGACCAGACATCCTTGTTCCGCACATCTATTGTGTAGTTTTGTTGAGTTTGTGTGACTCAGCTTGCTGTTGCTCATCACTTTTTTTCATTTTATTCTTCCTCTTAATATTTGATCACCATCATCATTTTCATCATCACACTTATCATCATAATCAACTTCATCTTCTTCATAATCTTCATCAACACTGTCATAGTCTTCCTTTTCGTCTTAACTATCATCATCATGATCATCACCATCATGATCACAATCATCATCATCATCATCTTCGTCTTCTTTTTTATTATCAGTATCATCATCTTCTCCTTTTTTTCTGCTGCTGTAGCTCATCTGCTTCAAGGTTTGTCATGTTGTGTTTAGAGATGCTCTTCTGCAGACCATGGTTGTATTGAATGGTTATTTGAGCTTCTGTTGTGTTTCTACCAGCTAAACCAGTCTGGCGATTCTCCTCTGACCTCTGGCATCAGCATTTTCACCCACAGTATCAATGTTTGCTGGATATTTTCTCTCTTTGGGATCATTCTCTGTAAACCTGTAAAAATTCTACTGTGCTGCTCATCAGATACAAATTATTTAGGATTGAATTTAGCCATGCTGTGCTTTAATCTTTCATCATCAACACATTCATCAACTTCTCCATCATCATCATTTTCATCATCATCATCATCATCATTATCACAATTATCATCAATATAATTGATAATTGATATATTGCTGCTGTAGCTCATCTGTTTCAAGGTTTGTCATGTTGCGTTCAGAGATGTTCTTCTGCAGACCTTGTTTGTATAGAATGGTTATTTGAGCTTTTGTTGTATTTCTACTAGCTGAACCAGTCTGGCGATTCTCCTCCGACCTCTGGCATCAACATTTTCACCCACAGAATCAATGTTTGCTGGATATTTTCTCTCTTTTGCCATGCTGTGCTTTAAATAAAGGATGGCCAGATCGAAATGTACAGCTGTGTGTGAAAGTGCATGAGTGCTTACAGTGATAGAGTGGTGGGTTTGGATTCACACCCAGCATGTCAGTGACACAGTGATTCACCATCAGTGTCTGGGATGGTCTCCAATCGGGAGAGCCATCTGGTGACCAATCAGAGCCCTTACTGTGATGTCAGAGCGTCCGAGGGTTCCTTGGGCAAAGGACGCAGGGAAGAGACAAATGCTCAGACTCAAATAGACCTTTCAGTGGCAAGGATCCGAACGCAGATTCTGTATGCCAATCTTCCTGTAAAATCTGCCATAGATTGCTGTATGGGGTCAGTGGAGTCGGGTGTTTTGAATCCCATTTCCACACCGAATGAAGCGACAGCTGTATAATTCAATCTTGGCATGTGTGTACGGACAGCATGGTTAACTTGCAACACATGCAAAAATGCAACAAAGGTCAACAAAAACCAGTAATAGAATTAAAATTCAGCACAGGGCAGAGATTGACAGCTCTGTTAACTCTGACCTGATTAATATTTTAGCGAGTTCCCTCCAGCAAATGCCACTGTAATCTAAAACAGTCTTAGGCAGACTCTGCGAGTCTCCAAACTGCTGCCCCATAACCCTTCTGATCTGGCTGAGTCACAGCGCTCAGGCCTGCTGGGAGGCAGGCGGTAATGAAAATCCACCAAACTCTTGCACCACCTGCGGTTTGTGGGCCGTTCAGATACAGCACAGCAGGCTGCTTCGTTTTTTGTCTGGAGAATGAAGAAGAATAGGAAAGTTTTAAGCCGATCCTTCGCCTCCATGAAAATAGACTGGATTTGCTTCGCCTGGCTGAGTCATCTAGAGCGGTGGCAGACGGCTGAACGTGCGCGGCGCAGAGGAGAGTCTGACTGGGCCGGAGGAGAAAAGCGCACAACCTGCATGTTTGACAGGGAAGATATTGTGCAGCTGCGTTCTGCACTCAACCCTCCAGCTGTACTTTTATGCATGCATGCATGTACAATAGCAAATGCAGAGCAGACTGTGATAAGTCAGCCAGGTTAGATTTCCTAAAGGCATCTTTTCCGCTCGCATGAACATTTGATTGCTGTTTAGTTTGCGTTTAAGTATCAGTTAGTTGTAATGCTCCTCTTAAAATTCCTTAAAAAGACACATTGCTTGTGGGAGCACTGAATTGGAAAAACATAATTTGGATCTAATTTTACCTAATTAGATGATACAACACATTAATGATTTTTCAAATGTTATTATTTTATTTATGCGCAAAAAATAATTCATAATACACTCATAATACTACACTCAAAACGTGACATTTGCGGTTTGTTCAAACTTCTTATTTAAAATGAGCTGAAACAACACAATTCTTGAGTTTTTTTTTTTTGGACAACTTAATTACTTTATCTTTAATCAACTTAAATTTGCAAAAACAAACTTAATTCCTTAATATTGCCTCAACACAAATTGATTGTGGAACCCAGCCACTGTAAAATATGCTGGCTTCTACAGCGTAGCTTCATGTTGTTACAACACAATTCAATTTAGTTAACTTTTAGAATTTTTGACAGTTTTTACAAATTTAAGTGAATTGAACTTAAAACAACTATGTTGTCCCAAAAAACTTAATAATTGTGTGGTTTCAACCAATTTTGGAACACAGCTTAGGCCCACATTACTAATTAACACTGGATCAACCAGAATGTCATATTTTATAAAGACATTACCCTAGAAATTACCTCTTTTTTTTTTTTTTTTGTAATTTTGCCTATAATTGTGTACACTGAAAAAAAAAAAACTTTCATTCATCCAAAAAAAAAAGTCAAATTCAATTTCATTTATTTTAATTTAAATTCTCTTTCCGTTCTAAACAAGAAGATAGAGCTTTAATCAAAACAACCATCAAAATAAAGTGTAAATAATATGTATATAATATTATTATAATAAAGTATATATAATATTAACCATACTATTAAACTGAAATGATAGATATATGCTTAATTGTTTTCAGAAGATCACATATGTACACTATGAAAACGTACCACCTTAGTGACAGCCCTTGTACCTTTATTTTTAAGAGTGTACTGTAATTATGAGGGGGATTTTAACATTTAACATTTAACAAGTTTAAAATCTACAAAACAAAACAAAACAAAAAAAAAAATTAAATGAGTTTTGGTGTTAATGATCACAGTCCATTTTAAAAGTCCTTTTAAACATTTTCTCACTGTTCTTCAAACAGCTGTGTTTTACTTATTTGTCTGTAATAATTGTTGTTTATAATAAAATGTAGAATAATCATTTATTGTTTTCTTAATTTAAGTAATAAGCTGATTGTGTTTTAACAGCTACATTCTTAATCCCTTTTCTGATGTCAGCAAATCAGACCATGTTAGAAACTGTCACCAAGACCATATTAAACTATCTGACTCTGCAAACTTTCAACCCAGGCTCATTCTGAAAACGTACCTCTATATACATTTCTGCAGTGTGCCAAATATGTCCCAGGAGGTAATTTTTTTAGCAGTCTTTGTTTCGCAAATCCATCAGAGGCCGCTGTGTACGCTTTTTGAGATCTTAAATTTCTCTTGTGAGTGCCATTCATCGCATAAATCCACCAGAGGTCACTGTCGACTGACTGACTGATTGACTGACTGACTGACTGAGCGATCGACTGACCCACCCTCCTCCTTCCATAAACCCAACCAATAGTGTTTTCAAAACCACCGACTTGACCCGCCCACCCACTTTCCTAAACCCAACCCACAATCTTAAAAAGCAATTCAGAAAAAGAAAAGCATGGAACCGTTCTTATCCAGACTCGAAACCCCGTCGTTGTGGTCAACTCCTCTCAAGTCCACCAACGTACATGGTCGAGCTAACTGGACAAACTGGTAACAGCGGGAAAGCCGTCTATAAAGAGCAGAGGTAAGCTGTCAGCTGGTAATAGCAAAAAGGAACAGCATCATACCGCCGTGCCCTGTAGTGTTCGGTTTAAAAATGAAATGCAGCCATCCGTACTTCTGGCTAGATAATTCGAGACCTCCAGGAACATATAGGGCTACGTTTTCAGAATGAGCCTGTGTTGAAATTTTGGTGTGTCAAATGTGATCACAATTTCAGACAGTAATGGGATATTTAAAGATTGCCTTAGTGGAAAACAAGCCAATCAGTGTGAAGTTCTTCTGTTCAGTATGATTAAGCATTACGTCTCCATTTCCCCATGTTTTCCTGAGATGTCATTGAGATGTTGAAAAAGTCGTGAGTGATTTATTTTTTCATCTGACTGGCGCTATGTGTGTGTGATGGGGATTTCGTGACCTCAGTGACCTGCCACCACACGTGTACGTGTGTGTGAGTTTGTGCTTCATCTTCAGTGCGTGACATATCGCTAATAAAGGAAGTTAAGTCATGGCTATGTGTATGTGTGTGTCTGAAGAGCTTCAGTGGCAGTCAGAGAGCAGTGGGACTCTTGTTGAAAAACCAAACGTGCAGCACAACTGTATGAATAAGACACATCAGCGGAACAAAAGGTCAAGGCCTGTTTTCTGCAGTAAAGATTCCGGCAAGGCGCTCCCTGTGTTCTGCAAAAAGGCATTGTTCAAATCACACCCACCGTATTACCCACCCATCTGTTCATTTGTCTAATTTATTCTCCATTCAATGCTGAAAACAATGCGTATTGTGATAGCTGGAATTGTGCAGAGCTGTAAATGTGTGTCTGGGAGTGACTGTTCATGCACTAATCAAATGTATGATCCTCAACTATAACATTTCAAGATGGAATATTCACATACTGTATATGTGTGTTATTATAACAGCGTTAAAATTACTTTGTTCATTCATTTTCATTCACTTTTTTTTTTTTTGGCTAGTCCCTTTATTAAACATAATAGTTTTAATAACTCATTTCTAATAACTGATTTATTTTATCTTTGCCATGATGACAGTAATAACATTTTACTAGATATTTTTCAATACACTTCTATACAGCTTAAAGGAACATTTAAAGGGTTAACTAGGTCATATAGGTTAACAAAGCAGGTTAGGGTAGTTATGTAAGTTATTGTATAACGATGGTTTGTTCTGTAGAATATTGAAAAAATATATATGGCTTAAAGGGGCTAATAATTTTGTCCTTTAAATGGTGTTTAAAAAAAATAAAAACTGCTTTTATTAAAGGTGAAATAAAACAAATAAGACTTTCCCCAGAAGAAAAAAATATTACCAGACATACTGTGAAATATTTAAAAAAGATAAAAACAATCAAAGAAGGGCTAATAATTCTGACTTCAACTGTATATATGCAAAATTCTATAAATAAATGGTGTTACTAACGGTGGTAGTTTTTCAGTAACAAGTAATCAAACAAATTACTATTTCCCTCATTAAAATGCCGTTGCATTAGTTACTGACAATATAAACTGTGTGTTACTATAACACTGAATCAGGCAAGCAGTGTCTCTCTCAGGCATAGGACCTCTCTTTCTCTGGGGTGGGTGTGTGTTTTTCGCATGGGGGCGGGATAATTAGTTACTTTTATGATTATGTTTATGAGTTACTAACTCAGTTACTATTTGTAAGAAGTAACTAGTAACTGTTTGCTATTTAAAATGATTTCGCCCAACACTATATATATATGTATATATATATATATGATATACATATTTGTTTTTGTTTTATTATTAGTTTTATTTTATATTTTATATTTATTAGCAATTTTCTATTAGTTTATAAGTATTGAAAATAATTGTAGCTCACAAAAATAGCTGAATTGATTGAAAAAGAGATTATATATAATTTTAACATGTCCCCTTCTCATATTTAAAATGTAATCTAGATTGATTGATTCAATGATTAGGTAGATGACTTTCCAATAATACATTATGCCATAACGTTAAGGTATATTACCATTTTAAGTTTAGGTTTAGCAAGATTTGTTTATTGAAATTTTTGGACCTCACAATGGCTACATTTGATTTATCATCAAATTAATATTGTATTAAAAAATAATCTTATATTTTAATTGGCTTAAATTCACTGCATCTTTGCTGAGTAAAAAGAAACAAAAAAAAAAAACAAAAAAAACTGACATTTATCATAAAATAACAGATGGTAAATTACATAAATTTACCGGAAATTTAAATTAAAGGAATTTTCTGTAATTTAACATCCGTTATTTTATGGTACATGTCTGTAATTTAATGGCCGTTTTTTTTAGTTTTTTTTTTTCTGGCAGCTGGGGTGCCAAAAAAACAACCCGGAAAATAATGGGCATTAAATTACAGACATTTACTGTACGATAACAGATGGTAAATTACAGAAAATTACCAGGAAATTTCCTGGTAAATGTCTGTAATTTAACGGCTGTTATTTTATATATATTTTTGGAAAACAAAACAACAGATAACAGATATATAATAAATAAATTATACACAATTAATGACCACATACATTTGAACAACTATTTATATATTGTATAGAGGCATAAATGGTAACACTTTAATTTAGGTCACAATTCATGCTTTTAACTACTGGCTTAACTGCCCATTATTAAGAAATAAATAATGAGTAGTTTATTGTTCATTAGTAGTTATAAAGTATTCTGTATCCTACCCAAAACCAACACACTGTAATGGCAATTGGTAACTTTATGATTTAATGGCTAATTCGTATAAATTCATGTGATCTCATTTGTACAATTTAGTAAGGTTTGCTTATCACCCAACGATGGTTGGGTTTAGGGGCGGGGTTGGGTGCCACGCATCTTTTTAAAAATTGTACATTTTCTTATGACTGAACTCGTACGAATTCGTATGAATTAGCCACTAAACTGACAAAATGTAAAATACTTTTTTTAACTTCTACCTTATTAACAATTACTAAACAGCTATTTAGTAGTTTCTTGAGCTAGTAGCATTAGTTAATGGCTTGTTAGTACCATGAATTGTGAGCTAAATGTTACCATATTTATTTTATTCTCATTTGCTTGTATTTTCATTATTTATCAAATGTGTAAGTGTTTTTAAATCTGCATGCAGCAATGATGAAGGAGAGAAAATAAAAGACATAACATAAGTTGCAATTTTTTTCTTTCTTTTTAAACATATGTATATGAGGGAACAGAAATGGCACCTGTTATTTAGAGTGACCCGAATATGTTAAGCCTTTTTTGCGCATTTTTATGACTGACAAAACAGCACGAACCCAACCATTGCCAGATGGTGACATATTGACTGTGAATGTTTTTTTTCCCGTGCTTGTTGAAATCCAGGCGGAGGGAAGTACAACGTCTCCGACCGGAGCTCAGATAGAGTGTGTCAGAGACTTGACAGAGGGACAGGAGCCTTGTTTGTGTCTCGGCGGCTGATCAGCATGTGTTTTTACACAGCTGCGGGTCCCTGAGGTGGAAGAGAAGAGTGTGTGCCCTTCATGCATCGCCGGCGCGCACATCTTCCCACAGAAACTGAATAGAGACAGCATCTTTCTGTAAATCACCTCAAAACAAATCACACCATAGCATTTGATCATGATAATTAGGTCTACAAGAAGAGGTTAACGCTTTTATTTTTAAACTGTGCACTCCGAACAAGTCTTTATTCTACTTTTAAGATTACTTTTTGTCCAGTATTTCAAGTATTGTATACAGTGAGCAGCTCTGTCTGCCACAGGTGCTGATTCATGTTTATTTATTTCGTTTTTACTCCGCGATCTGCTTTGTATTGAAGCTGACTTCGGTTTTTATTTCATTTACTATATGAGAATTTCTTTCCATCAGCTTCTTAAGTGTGTCTGACCTATTTTGCATGAAGCAAGAAAGGTCCAAAATCTGGGAAAAGATGATCATTGTGTCTTACTCCACACATCTGCATTGTTTGGGAGCTAGCGATTCACATGTTTCTAGATGAGATGGAAGTTCTACCTCCACCACCACCTCATTAAAATGCTCCACAAAAAAAAAAAAAAAAAAAAAAAAAATATATATATATATATATATATATATATATATATATATATATATATATATATATATATATATATATATATATATACAGTTGAAGTCAGAATTATAAGCCACCCTGAATTTTAAGCCCCCCTGTTTATTTTTTTCCCCATTTTCTGTTTAACGGAGAGAAGATTTCTTCAACATGTTTCTAAACATGATAGTTTTAATAACTCATTTCTAATAACTGATTTATTTTATCTTTGCCATGATGACAGTAAATAATATTTGACTAGATATTTTTCAAAACACTTCTATACAGCTTAAAGTGAAATTTAAAACCTAAATTAGGTTAACTAGGCAGGTTAGGGTAATTAGGCAAGTTATAGTATAACGATGGTTTGTTCTGTTGACCATCAAAAATAAAATTAGCTTAAAGGGGCAAATAATTTTGACCTTAAAATGTTTTTACAAAAATTAAAAACTGCTTTTATTCTAGCTGAAATAAAACAAATAAGACTTTTTCCAGAAGAAAAAAATATTATCAGACATACTGTGAAAATTTCCTTGCTCTGTTAAACATCATTCAGGAAATATTTAAAAATAAATAAATAAATAAAAGGGGGCTAATAATTCTGACTTCAACTATATATATATATATATATATATATATATATATATATATATATATATATATATATATATATATACATTATTTTTAAATTAGTTGGAGTTTTGGCTATGGTATTGACTACCCCAAATCTATATGCTCAAATATAGTATCGCATAATATTAATTTAAAAGAGAGAGCTGTGAGGGATGTGTTCATTTATGCTGAGAACTGATATACTGAACTCTGTATAGTACATTAAGTTTAGCTGTTTAATCTTTAGACAGAAACTTTTAGATTTACTCTGAATATATTCTCTGGTTATTTTAAACCTAAAAAGTGATTGCCCAAACATGAGATTTAATTCATACCTATATATACATTTTGTTTAATGATGTAAACATTAGAATCGTAGAAGTACTCAATGAATGTTGTTCCCTATTAATGCTTTGTCAGCTGTGTGCCCACCAGTACAGAAGTCTTTTTGTGTATCTCTGGTCATTCTTGGTATTTTTGCTTTTTTAAACACTTTCCTAATATAGACCATTTTAAGGGATGTAAACAAAAACAATGGTCTCAGGGTATTTCTTGTTTTACATTTTTTTTAATTTCTACAGATTTAGAGTATCCAAAAACAGTCACATATTGATAAATTATGTTATGATAACTGTTTTAACATTAACCAGTTAAACTCTAGTGCTATTTTGGGATTTCCGCCTGGATTTTGCCTACCCAAATTTAAAAGCTTCCCAAATCCACATGCAGAGATGTAAATGCAAAAATTTGGTATCATTTTAAAGAAAAACCCTTTGAATTTTCATAAAACACTACTGAAAGTGTCAAAATGACTCTATATATTGTCTGTGTTATAATAAACACCTAAAAAAAGAGGCACTTTTTGTATTTTTTTATAAACTAAAATTTGAAAGTTTACCTTTTAGGTTCTATGTGGTCTAGCTTGCTGAAATAATTTTGGTAGTTCCTGCACATGTCTGTAATCATAGGAAAAAAGAAAAATGTCTCTACAATAATCTATGCAAAAGTTATTGTATTCCAACTGATGAGAGGTCAGGGACCGGTCATTGTTTTCATATTTCACTATTCTTTTGTTTGATCAAACATAATTAACTGTGTTTGGACCACGTCAGACATATAAAAGGATTACTTATGCACATCACCTCAAAAACAGAGGAGAAATGGCCCTGAAGCACACAGCTTAAGGTAAGAGATGACAGCTGTCTGTGCTATCTGGGGCTGCTTATTGATCATAAATGTATTGTTTTCACTTCTGCGCCATGGAAACACCATGATTCATTCGACAACCATTTGATATGAGAATATAATTTAGTAAAAAGAATGCTAGAACCGTATGAGCACCGGTAAGAGCTTTCATTTGAGATATAACTTGTACATGTGTCATATATGAACCATATGAAAAATATGAAAATGAACCAATGTTCAATACCCAGCTCGGGTATCCAAAATACTGTGTATTTAAGTGTAAACCAAAAACCAAAGTGATGCATATGTGCATAAAATATAGATTCTACACTTTCAAACGAAACCACTTAAGGGGATCTGGTGCAATGCTAGCCCTATAAATCTTAAAGCGAAATTCGATGACATTTTAACAGTTTACAGTTTTACAGAGTTTAACTGGTTAAGTTATGATTGAAGTGCTTCTTGTTACAGTTATGAACAAGCAAGAAATCTTCATGGGCCAATGACATGACCACATTGAAATGGTCTGTCTGCAAGTCCGTAAGAAGAGAGTGCAAAATCAAAACCAAAAACCAATCGATTGTCTAGAAATCAGAACCGATCAAATTTTTCTTTAAAGATTTTTGATTTCTGGCCAATTGATTAGCGCATCTCTAGTTTAAAGCAAGTCTGGAGTCTTTTCTGTTTTGTGTGAAACTATGAGCTCTGCAACTTCTAACAGATGCATTACACACACGAAAGCAAAAAAGAAAGCATCACACGAGCGAACAGAAGCTATTAGATTTGGGATTTGTGAGTTGCGTTTGTTATATTGTTGTGTTCTGCTGTAGTGTTACAGATATGCTTTCGGCAGTGATGTGTGGGATTTCCGACGTCTTGATTCCAGTGGTCATAGCTTGTGTGTCGGTGTCTGGAGAGAAGAAAGCAAATCTCATTTGAGCTTGGAGTGGAGTGGAATGGGATTGGTGGCAGCGGTTTACACACCGGCAGTCTGTCTGAGAGAGGCCACCAAATCCTGATGATTAATGTCACACCATCATATTTATCCCTCAGGTGCGCGACTCTGACCGCCGCTGCCGAAAAGCGTGTTTGCTGTGACCGGCTAATGTAGATAAGCTACAGTTGGGGAAAAAACTCGATGCGGAAGTAGGTGCTATTGAATCTTTCTCAAAAGAATAGCGATTTTACTTGTTTTTTTGGATTCTGGCAGTTCTGTAATAGAATTCTTATCGCTTTAGTAGTGCATTGAGTCGCATTGATTGTGTGCTTGATCTTTAGCAAAGATCTAACGCAGCATTGCTTTAAAGAACATGTGAAACCTGGCCCATCGTCAGTGGCCCATTGAGCTGCTTTAACTTCAGTACTGGCGTGATACACATTTAAAGAGGAGGTATCATTAAAACATGACTTTTTCTCAGTTTAATCAGGACTAGCCTGAAAAAACTAGCGTGTGAAAATATTTAGCATGCCCAGTGATGAATGTAGGGTTTCTATTTAATAAAGTTACCATTGTCTGACTACATGTGCAGACACCAGAGCTGTGTCTTTAGATTCATCCTGAAATTGATGCATATCGAAAAACAGCAGTAACATGCTAGTCGGTGACCTACACACACCTGCAGTTCTCCAGTCAAGCGTTCTCCAGCCTGCGGTGCCCAGACTGCAGCTCTGCACAAGAAGTTTGGTCAGAAGAGAAATGTCTAGTATAATGTTAATGTTGTTTTCTTGTGCTGGCATCCACACGAAGTTTGACCAGAGGAGAAAGCCTGGTTTCTCTCAAGGTTTTTTTTCCTTCACTTCGTCAATTGGTGAAGTTTGTTCCTCGCCATTGTAGCCAATGTCTTGCCTGGTTGGGACTTGTGGAGTTGCACATCATGGATTTGCATCATGGATTTGCCCCTCAGTGTTTGGAGTTTCAACAGTGAAAATTAAACCACACTGAATTGAACTAAACTGAACTTCAACTAAAACTGGACTGGAATTTACTAAAACGTCTATATTAAGCTGCTTTGACACAATCTACATAAATAAACAAGAATTGAATTGAATAGTCGATCGAATTTAGGCCCAATCTCAATTCTATTTTTACCCCTACACCTTCCTCTTCCCCTTCCTGGATGATGGAAGCATTTAGCAGTGCTTCTGACTTAGCCGAGTCCAGTTTGATGAACTGTTGTCTGTGTTGGCAGGAGGATTTCCCCCCAGTACACCAATAACAGGCGCTACGTCATAATCATGCCCCCACAAGAGAAAGTTCCTGATTGGTTAACGTGGCGCAGTATAAACAAGCAAAATACTTTGCTGCAAAGTATTCGTGCAAAATTCGTGCTGCGCCATTCGCGCCATTCGCGCATTTTTGCGTTGACTTAACATGTAAATCACTCAAGCTTGACGCTTCTTAAGCATCTGGTGTGAACGCACCATAAGAAATAGGGTACATCATATGAGTTTTTATGTCATACGAGATAAGCATGTACCTGTATTGTATATTTACACAGTGGCCATATCCAATTGAATTCAATTCATCTTTATTTCTATAACACCTTTACAATGTAGATTATGTTAAAGCAGCTTAACATAGAAGTTCTAGTAAACTGAAACTGTGTCAGTGCAGTTTTCAGTTGAAGTTCAGTTTAGTTCAGTTCAGTGTGACTTTATTTACACTGCTGAAAGCTCAAACACTTAAGAGCAAATTTGTCGATGCGCAGCTCCACAAGTCCCAACCAAGCAAGAGAATGGCAACAGTGGTGAGGAACAAACTTCACGAATTGACGAAAGTGGAAAAAAAAAAAAAAAAACTTGAGAGAAACCAGACTTTCTCCTCTGGTAAAACTTTGTGTGGATGCCAGCACAAGAAAACAACATTAATATTATACTAGACAATGTAAAAAAAGCTAATTCGCAGCCTCTAGACTTTTCTAAAACATATGCTTGTTCATTGTAAAAATAGTTAATAATGTCAACAAATACTTACATTTTTGCAGCTTCTTACTCATGTATGCAGCCATGTTGCCTTTGTAGGTGGTGTATTCGGGGAAAATTTCCTACCCCTTCATTTCTAGCGTGATCCTGCAAAATCTCAGTTTCAAGTTTCTAAAAAATTTTAGTTTCTCAAAAATCTGTTTCTCAAAAACCTGTTTTTTCCCCTCAGCTCCATGACTTCAAGCTAAAGAGACACCCCTACCCCTTCTTGTGAATGTGCAAAATGAGGGGTAGTTGTAAGAGCAAGGGATAAGGGGTAGAATTGGGATTGGGCTTTACTTTACAAAAACTAGAGTACATAAATGTATCTTTTCAAAAACGCCTTGGTTCAGCCTTCATGATTGTTTGTCTGTGGTTTGGCATGTAAGGCTTTAATCTGCTGCTGGACATTTCTGTAATTTTGACTGTTTTGTTTTGTTGTGTCTATAGTGTACTGTAGAGTAGCGTATATAGAAGGGGTTTCAAAGTCATTTTCATTGAGAGCCACTTCAGCATTACGGTTGATCTCAAAGGACTGGTTATAACTGTAGGACTTTATGAATGTTACTACATTGATAACATTTAGAATTTGTATTGCTTTAGTAGTGCATTGAGTTATATTGATAGTGTGGTTGATTTTTAGCGAATCATCTCTTTGAAGACCATGTTTAGTCAGGTGAAACTAGCCCATCGTCGCTCATACATTGAGCTGCTTTAACCTCATCACTGCTGTGATACACATTTAAAGATGTATTAATGTATCGTAAAAAAAAATTTCAGTGTTTAATTGGGTCCTACCCTGAAAATGTGAAAAAAAAGGATGACCCAACAACTTTGTTTAGATAATTTTTTCGTCTTGCATGTGGAAAGAAAAATGCTGCTCAGATTTTGTTGGCAGATGATCTTATTGAATATGGCAATTCCTTCATCAAGTTACCTTTGTCTGGCTACTGTATATGCAAAGACACCAGACCAAAGACGCCGTGTCATTAAATTCATCCTGAAAAATGTTGCACTTTGAAACAGAGCAGAAACACTATAGTCAATGAGTTTAATGAAGAGACGGCATGGTGGCGGAAGGCTGATTTATGCCTATGACCCATGGTGCATGCCTTGCACGTAGTTATGTATTTATACTTCGTTGTTCTATTTGTGTTGCTCTGCAATAGCACCTTGGAAATGTTTGCTGGCAGTGGGTTTTTATGTTCGTCTGTGTCGAGCGAGTTTCTTTGTGGGTGTTTTTAAATTTTTTTTCTGAATGCTACCGTAATGTACAAGTAGCTAAAACTTGCTCATTCAGAAGCAGGAATCAGCGAATGTACAACAACTTAAATCATAAGGTAAACACAATTTATATATGGAGCTCCTCCACAGGACTCCACACTTGTAAACACTCGTTCCATTGGGTTCCGCTGCTCTCCCATGGCTCTTGCCCTCACCCACACTCATCACCGCTCTCAAACCGATCAATCACAGAGCTTGCACTACACGTCGTTGTGAGATGTAGTTACATTTTTTTGAGAGGTGCTCATCAGTGTCGGCATCAGCCACGACAAGGGGTATGCGAATAAGCAAAGGCTGCACCAGATCAACCGTGTGCACTCGACACAGAAATATAAATTAGCCTTAAGGGTTCTATTTTAATGATCTAGGCACAAAGTCTAAAGTAAATGGTACAAAAGCATTAAGCGTGTGTCTGAATCCACATTTGCAATTTTTAAGAACAGAAAAATACACTTTGCGACCTGGCACATGGTCTAACAGGGTTGTGCTTATTCTCTTAATGGGTTATGGGTGTGTTTTGAGCATAATGTGCATTAAACCAGTCTCATCTGTCCCTTTAAGAGTCAGTTGCATCACACCATGGTGCATTTGCTCTGTACATGGTGGACTTTGTAATCCATTTAGCCTATTTACCTTCTCTTTAGTTTACTTTTACTCTTTACTCCTTTATTTTGTGGATAAGGAAACATGTTGTACACTCTCCACTGAAGACTAAATTCAGTTCTTATTTCCAGCTAACAAATACATGAACAATAATAACGAAGTGTGGTTAAAAACTGAGTTACATCCAAACACACTGCAGGAGGATTTTTCCCCAGGGACACCAACAACAGGTGCTACATCATAATCACGTCCTCACAAGAGCAAGCTCCTGATTGGTTAACGTGGCACGAGTGTCCACTGAAGTTCAGATTTTCGAACTTGAGCGATTAGCGCAAAACAGTCGATACATTCAATCGCACAATATGCTCAACTCCTACTGCTTCATTTGCACGAATCGCGTAGTTCGCACCGCAGGATGTCTATTAGCATCTTTGCACTGACTTAATACGTAAATCACTTGCGCTTGATGCTTCTTCCGTAACTGGTGTGGACGCGGCATAAGAGATTTTAATAAAAAATGTCTCTGCATAGCATCCTCTCAGTGTAGAAATTGTCTTTTTTCTCTCTATGATTATTTGATTTGAGAAGATTTTAATCTGCTACTGGTCATGTCTGATATTTTGGTTGCATCAGGTTTGCTTGTTTTGTTGTTTCTGTCAGAATAGCTTGTAAAGTCTTTGCCCTCTTCTAGAAAGCAACATCCTATTAGTATTTAAAGGGACACCTTTTTTTCCTCACAGAAACATGAGATAACTCTATCTAGCGAAATTATTAGACCTCTGAAATTGTAGGTCGATACGTTTATCATTCTTAAGATTTTTTTCTCTCCAAGTGGCTAAAGAATAAACCACTGCTGTACAATGATTAGCCTAGTTAACCTGACTTGCTTAGTTTAACTAATAGACTTTAAAGTCTTTAAACTGCACTTTAAGCTTAAAATGTATCTTGCAAAATAACAATTAAAACATGACATATGACTTGCTGTCATCATGGCAAAGACAACATAAATCAGCAATTAGAAACTAGTTATGAAAACTATTATGTTTATAAAATGTGTTGAACATTTATTAATCTCTGTTAAATAGAACTTGGGTAGTTATTTATACAGCAAATTTCTGTATGTATTCACATTTATTATTATTATTATTATTATTATTATTATTATTATTATTATTATTATGTTTTAATTTAGATCTGGTCTCTATTTTCATCTAATTCATGAATGTGAGAATATTTTTAAAGTCAGTTCTGAATGGCGCAGCACCCTACCATTGATCTTTACAAGCACTTCATCACCCATTGCTTTAAAGACAAACGTTTACACAGCTGAATCTACACCAGCATTAAACATCCTCAATAAAGGAGTGATGCTCGTTTAATATCTCTGAGATCATCCCGCTCTGTCCGCAGACAAATCGAGCTGTCTGAAATCTCGCAAAGAGGGCAGAGAAGGGCCAGTCGGGGTGCAAAACTGAAGCCGAAGTCACACCGAGAGGTAAAGAGCACGGGTCAAGGAAGCGACGTGTCTGAAGGCGTCTACAGCGTGTTCCTAATTGAGCGTCTTGTAGTTAATTGTTTGTACGTAGGAGGGGAGAAATCAATCTGTTTTCTCACTGCTGCGACTCCTGGGCCCTGAGGTGATAGACTAGAGCTGGCAGACACCGGGACGGAGCTGCTGCCAAACACAGCCCCGAAAGCAAAGACTTCCCCTTTTCTGCTTTTTTACACACTCACAGACAGACAAACACACACACAAATGCAGAACAGGTTTCATGGGGTAGATTCAGAGCTGGGGTGAAGGCGGATCAATCGATCGCTCCTGTGTTTGTCGAAGAGTAAGGAATAGCGGGTCAGAAAGGGGCACGTTAAAGAGAGACGGAGACAGCCAGAGTGCCTTGAGACTGCCGAGGAAAGAGTTTACAGAGATGCGATAGAAACATGTTCTAGGTTAAAGCCCCGCAGCTTTTGTCTGCGGTGTGTGAGGCTGCGGTATTCAATAAAGGAGAGGATTGCATTAGTCTCAGCTCTCGACGCCTCTTGCAAAAACCAGGCGTAACTTTCAACAGATTTTTTTGACATACTGTTGCATGTCACCTGCAGTTAATGGATTTATAATGTAATATACCAGCGTTGTAAGCTTAAAGAATCAATAGTGTGAGATAAATCGTAGTAGTAATTTGTGAATAAATATCATGGCATAACTAAATTGTACAATATTCTGAATTCATTTTGCTTTTGTACAATCAAATTTGAAATTAAATTTGAATAATAATAATAATAATAATAATAATAATAAGAAGAAGAAGAAGTAGAAGAAGAAGAAGAATGACAATAATAATTATAAATAATGACAATAATAATAAATAAATAATGAAAATAATAATAATAAATAATGACAATAATAATAAATAATGACAGTAATAATAATAAATAATGATAATAATAATAGTAATAATATTAATAATAATAATAAGAATAATAATAAGAATATTATTATTAATAATAATAATAATAATAATAATAATAATAATAATAATAATAATAATAATGATAATACAAATTCTTATTCTTATTGTTTTTGTTGTTATTATTATTATTATTATTATTATTATTATTATTAATATTATTATTATTATTATTTGATTTGTATTTTTATTTGATTCTGTTTATTTCTATTTAACGAAGAGAAGACTATTTCAACACATTTCTAATCATAACAGTTTTAATAACTGATTTCTAATAAATTATTTATTTTATCTTTGCCATGATGACAGTAAATAATATTTTACTAGATATTTTTCAAGACACTTCTATACAGCTGAAAGGGACATTTAAAGGCTTAACTAGGCTAATTAGGTTAACTAGGCAGGTTAGGGTAATTGGGCAAGTTATTGTATAACGATGGTTTGTTCTGTAGACTATCGAAAAAAAAATATTTAGCTTAAAGGGGCTAATAATATTTTCCTTAAAATGGCTTTTAAAAAAATTAAAACTGCTTGTTTTTTAGCGGAAATAAAACAAATAAGACTTTCTCCAGAAGAAAAAATATTATCAGACATACTGTGAAAATTTCCTTACTCTGTTCAACCTAATTTGGGGAATATTTAAAAAAAGAAAAAATATAAATAGATCAAAGGGGGCTAATAATTCTGACTTTAACTAAATATATATATATATATATATATATATACTTTTTTTTTTTTACAATCACCTCTATTAATTATATTATTTTAATAAAATGTATTTATACAACTTTTGAAAGCAGATTACTATTCTGACCAACAAGGTTGCTGGTTCGAGCCCGGCTGGGCCAATTGGTATTTCTGTGTGGAGTTTGCATGTTCTCTCAAACATTTTTGGAGAATCAGTTCCAGACTATTCTATAAATTCGCACCACATACAGACATACACAAAGCTTTTAAAGTTGTCCTTTTTTTCAACCTAATATTTAGTTTTTTTTTTTCTCTCAGATTAAATCCCTCTTGTCTTTCTTAAAAAAATATGCATTTCATTTAACATTTAATTGAAATAAAACAAAAGAGAGCATTTTTCATGCTAAGTCTCACTACTGTATATGCTTCAGGGGCTTTGATCCTTGTGTGCTTTGCTCATTTAGGGATTTTTGGGATAATTGTCTGTGTTTGTTGTCGATCTTTATGTAAAGAATACCAGGCAAGTTGTTATATTTTATTTGTTGATAGATTGATTTATTTTTTTTATTGAATAGTATTATTTTATTGGCAGCTGGGTCAGTTGGCATTTCTGTGTGGAGTTTGCATGTTCTTCCTGTCTTCGCGTGGGTTTTCTCCAGGTGCACCGCTTTCCCCCACAAGTCCAAAGACATGCAGTACAGGTGAATTGGCTATGCTAAAATTTTCCGTAGTGTATGTGTGTGTGAATGAGAGTGTGTGGGTGTTTCCCAGTGACGGGTTGCAGCTGAAAACATGTGCTGGATAAGTTGGTGGTTCATTCCGCTGTGGTAACTTTCAGCAACTTCAGATTAATAAAGGGACTAAGCCGAAATGAAAATAAATGAATGAATGAATGAATGAATGAATGAATGAATCTTACTTTATTTACAAAATAACACATGTTTTCATTGGAAAAATCCAACACAATCTCATGGCAGTACATAGCAAGTACTTGTATAGCCTGTCTTATGTGTATAGTCTAAGTATTTTATAATTTAAGTTAGTTATATATAGTTTGTTTTTAATTGGTCTTATGTCCAGTGTTGTGTTTGTATTCATGATTAATTTATGTAGCACCATTGTCCTGCGAGACACACCATTTTGTTCCTCTGTACTGTTTGTCCACACATGTAGCAGAATGACAATAGAGCACGACTTGGCCTGACTTGAACATGACTTGAACTTTTTGATTTAGTGGTTAATTCGTACGAATTTGAACAATGTAATCTGTACAATTTAGTACGATTTGCCTATTCCCTTAATGACAGTTGGGTTTAGGGCTGTGGTTGGGGTAAAATTTTACATTTTCGTACGACTGAACTTGCATGAATTCGTACGAATTAGCCACTAAACTGACAAAACTTAACATTGTTACATTTCCTCCTCAGTCCGGCTGGAAAAATCAGATACATAACTATAAATTATAAACTCATGTTTTTTTTAATTTATATTCTCTCTGGAAAAATTTGATTCATTGTAAATAAAGTTGCGTATTATATATCTTAGATCTGTAATTACTGTACATCAATCTTCAAAATTAAAACCAAAAACAGAGCATCAGACTCAGTGGCATGTGTAAGAAGGACATCATAAGAGCGGTGCTTTGCTTTACACATGTTTGTAACTGTGATTAAATGCTTTATTTAAAGCCAGACTATTGTTCAGTTCTGGAGTTATTTGTGATTAATGTTTGCTGTCTGGGGAGGCTCGTTTGAGGAGCTTCTTTGAAGGGGGGAAAGGGAATTCTGAGGGGGCCTAGACACGGCCTTGCTGTTATTCTCTTCCAAAACACAGCACAATATAATAAATGATCCATTGAGTATTTAGAGCTGAAACTTCACAGAAACATTATGGGGACAGAAGAGACTTCTTTTATAGTACATCTAATGAAAAGGGACATAATTTAAATATCACTGCTTTGAAGTAATTTGCAAAACTGTTCAGGTTTGTTTTCTCATTTCAACCATCACAAAGCTGCATGTTAGCCATGCGGCCCTCCCCTGTGTTCACTTGTCAGTCAGAAGGAGGCGTGGCCAGAGCACAGTTGCGCAGTCAGAGCGTGTCGACTAAATAATTCATGCCACTTTTAACCGAGATCAGAGCGCGCCGGTCTTTTGATCATCGCTGTTGTCCCCTGCTCCGCCCTGATTGGCTCTTCTGAACTCACGCCCACATGTGAGCCGCGCTCGTGTTTACCGATTCCTTCCAGCTTGGTCCGCACAGCCTTCATTATTTATATAAAGCAAGAGTGAAGAGGCTGAGTGAGGAGAGCAGGAGGAGGAAGGATTAGATGAAGCTGTCAGGATGCTGTACGGTGGGCGTCAGGACCAAAATCCTCCATCACTGCATGATTCATCAGCTCACGCTAACGCAAGTTCCGTTCAGAAAAAAAAAAAAGTTTAGGGTCAGTAAAGTTTGTTTATTTATTTGTTCTAATAAATGAGTCGTTTTAGTCAGCAAGGACATGCTAAATGAAGTAAAATTGAGACATTTATAAAACAGCAGACTTTTAGATATGAGATTTCTGTTTTAATTAAAGGCTGTGGTTTTGAAGTTGTTAGTTCATTATGTTATTCTGAGAAAAAATGTTATGTAGCACAACATAAATAAACGTTTATTGGAAAATGTATGCTAATGATGCTGGAAATTGCACGTTGAATTGCAAGAATAATTGTTTGTTTTTTAGAATACATTTAATTAGGATGAAGTTCATTTAGAGTGTAATATATTTCATAGCTTTTTAATGCAACTTCCAAGAGCAAAAGTGGCTTTCAAAAACATTTACCAAACCTTTTTAATGCTAGTGTGATTTTAAGTATAGGTGTTATGATCACCAGCGTTCTAGCAGTAGCAAATCACTGGAGAAATACAATTCTGCCACCGAACCGAACTACAACTCCCAGAAGTACTTGCTCCAATCACTCCTGCCACAGCTGACATTCATTCGGACACTGACACAGTCACAGCTAAAGTTCATCATTAAATGATTACTTAGACCATTCAGTATACAATTGAAGTCAGAATTATTTGCCCCCCTGAATTGTTAGCCCACCTGTTTATTTTTTTTTCATAATTTCTGTTTAACGGAGAGATTTTTTCAACACATTTCTAAACATAATAGTTTTAATAACTCATTTCTAATATCTGATTTATTTTATCTTTGCCATGACGACAGTAAATAATTTTTACCAGATATATTTCAAGACACTTCAATACAGCTTAAAGCGACATTTAAAGGCTTAACTATATTAATTAGATTAACTATGCACGTTAGGGTAATTAGGCAAGTTTTTGTATAACAATGGTTTGTTTTGGGGCTAATTATTTTAAAATGTAAAATGTTTTAAAAAAAAAATTAAAACTATTTATTCTAGCCGAAATAAAACAAATAAGACTTTCTCCAGATTAAAAAATATTATCAGACATACTGTGAAAATGTCCTTGCTCTGTTAAACATCATTTGGGAAATATTTAAAAAAGAAAAAAAATATTCAAAAGGAGGCTAATGATTCTGACTTCAACTGTATATACATCACACATTCACACAAACTTTGCTGAGTCTTGTTTCGACTTAGAGCAGGGATATCCAAACGCGGTTCTGGAGGGCCGGGGTCCTGCATAGTTTAGCTCCAACTTTCTTCAACACACAAGCTTTTAGTATAGCTACATGTATAAAGAGCTTGATTAGCTGGTTCAGGTGAGTTTATTTGGGATTGGAACTAAAATATGCAGAAAACTGGCCCTCCAGAACCGAGTTTGGACACCTCAGGTTTAGAGCATTACCTACATGTTATCCTTGCCTTGTCTTCCCTTGTTTTTGACCTTTGCTTTGATTTTATGTTTACGTCGTTTTGCCACCTAACCTGACCATTTGCCTGCTTTTGACTACACTCTTAAATTGACCATTGCCTGTCTGACTCTTTTTTTGTCCACGAACCTAACGTGACAATATGATTTGAAGTAAAATTATTTATGCCAAATTAGACAAAGAATTTCCTGTTTGCCCCTATTTTGATCGTTGCCTGCCTAACTATTCTTTGTAATAAACTACATGTGGATCCTCACCTCTGTTGTCCCAGACCCTTACGTGACAATAGCATTTAGAGTAAAATGAATGATGCCAAATTTGACAAAGAATTTCCTTTTTTCCTCTTTTTTGACCGTTGCCTGTCTGACTATTCTTTGTAATAAACTGCACATGGATCCTCACCTCTGTTGTCCCAGACCCTTACGGGACAATAGGATATGAAGTAAAATGAATGATGCCAAATTTGACGAAGAATTTTCTGTTTGCCCCTGTTTTGACGATTGCCTGCCTGACTAATCTCTGTAATAAACTGCACATGGACGCTCACCTCTGTTGTCCAAGAACCTTACATGTTAATATGATTTGAAGTAAAATGAATGATGCCAAATTATGCAAAGAATTTCCTGTTTGCCCCTGTTTTGACCATTGCCGGCATGACTATTCTTTGTTATAAACTACACGTGGATCCTCACCTCTGTTGTTCCAGACCCTTACGAGACAATAGGATTTAAGTAAAATGAATGATGCCAAATTTTACAAAGAATGTCTTGTTTGCCCTTGTTTTTACCGTTCCTTGTCTGACTGTTCTTTGTTATAAACTGCACGTGGATCCTTACCTCCATTGTCCCCGATCCTTATGGGATGCACTGCAGTAATAATATTATTGTAACCAAATAATGTTTTTTTGGGCAAAAGTCTGATAACATAATTAGTTATATAATAATATTGTCATTTAGACTTTATTTATGGATTGATTGATTGACTGATTGATTGATTGATTGATTGATTGATTGATTGATTGATTGATTGATTGATTATTTTATTTTATTCTATTTCATTTTATTACAGAAAATGACAGTTGTCATAATAACATAAGTTTTCATTGAAAAATCAGATACATAACAAATTATAAACAGATGGTATCATATTTTTTTCTCATCGGAAATCTGAATTCATTATAAATAGAGAATAATATTAGGTATTATATGTGTACATCAATCTCTAAAACTAAAACCAAAAACATTAAAATAAAATGAATAAAAAGGGAAACATAAGAGCAATGCTTTGCTTTACACGTGTTCGTTACTGTTGTTATATGCTTTATTTAAAGCCAATTGAATGTTCTGTCCTGGAGTTATTTGTGATTAATGTGTTTGCTGTCTGGCGAGGCTTGTTTGAGGAGCTCTTCAAACACAGAAGTCCATTAATTTAGTTTAAAAGCAAAATTGTAAATAAATCAAGTATTTTTGTCTTGCCTTTTAGCAGCAGTATTTGAAGAGACAGATAGCAGGACACATTACCTGAAGGATGCATTAGAAATGAATAAAGACACTTTTGAAGACTATATTGGACGAAAACATTCTATAAATCTATTGAGGAAAAATAAGACTTAATGTTCTGTTTGTAATTATAATCCAAATATATAATTTTTGTGTGGACTATCAGTTGGATGCTATAATAATAATAATAATAATAATAATAATAATAATAATAATAATAATAATAATTATTATTATTATTATTATTATTATTATTATTATTATTATTATTATTATTATTATTATTATTATTATTAATATTATTATTTCTCAAAAGCATAATAATTTGCTGCTCTATAGTTTTTATTTACAGCAACACATTATTAATGTATTAATACAACAGTAAAATAAATGTTTCCTGATAATAATTATTATTATGATTATGATGATCATTATTATTATTATTATTATTATTATTATTATTATTATTATTATTATTATTATTATTATTATTATTATTATTATTAGTGCAATTAAATTGTATGTTTTACAATGCTTTTAAAATAAAAATCTTGATCAAAAGCATCAAAAGTATAAAACTTTACATTTCTAAAGTTTTTATTTATGGTAACACATTATTAGTGTACTAATATTACAGTTAAAATAACTATTTCCTATGTGGGTAATATGGTTTAAAATATGTTTTATTCTTGTGATGCAAAGCTGACATTTTATTATCATTAGTTAAGTCTTCTCATCCCTCAGAAATCATTCTAATATGTTGATTTGATGAACAATAAACATGTTTAATTAATAGGTTGAATACAGTTATGCTGCTTAATGATGTTTTTTTTTTTTTGGAACTGCTTTTTTTTCAAGACTCTTAGATGAAACAACAAATCATTTGTAGCGCTTTAGATGACTTAAAACACTCACACAAACACTTGTACATCTTTATGAGGACGTCCCATAAACTAAATGATTTTTATACTGTACAGACTGTGCAGACTGTCTATATTTCATAACCTACCCCCAAACCTATTTACCCAAGGAAACAATCTACATTTTACATTTAATTTTTAAAATACTTCATTTTGTGTGATTTATGAGTTGTTTTGCTAATGGGAATGAAAATAATATCATCAGAAGGTCAAAATATACTGGTATTTACTGGTATTTGGTCCCCACAACATGATGAATACAAGTACACATACAAACACACACATATAGTGTTTTTTTCCGTTTGAGGAGTAAATGAGCGGCGGCACGGTGGCTCAGTGGTTAGCATTGTGGCCACACAGCAAGAACGTCTCATAGACGTAATGATTTTTATACTGTACAGTCTGTATATATTTCAAAATCTTACCCCAAACCTATTTACCAAAGGAAACAATCTACAGTTTACATTTTATTTTCTAAATACTACTTTGTTATGTGATTTATAAGTTGTTTTGCTAACGGGAATCAAAATAATATCCTCACAAGGTCAAAATATACTGGTGTTTACTGGTATTTGGTCCCCGCAACTTGATGAATACAAGTACACATACAAACACACACACACATATAGTGAGTTTTTATCTGTTCGGGGAGTAAATGATGGCTCAGTGTTTAGCTGTCACTGTCGCCTCACAGCAAGAACGTCCAATAGACGTAATGATTTTTATACTGTACAGACTGTATATATTTCATAACTCTACCCCAAACCTATTCAAAGGAAACAATCAACATTTTAACTTTTTTTTTTTGTCAAAATACTTCAATTTGCGACAGATATAAGTTGTTTGGCTGATGGGAACCAAAAAAATATAAATCTTCACAATGTGAAAATGTACTGGTATTTGCTGGTGCTTGGTCCCCACAATATGATAAATACAAGGTACACAGCCAAACACACACATATAGTGAGCTTCTATCTGTTCAAGGAGTAAATCATCGCTTCTGTGTTTCTCAAAGAAGTAATTTAGCCTTGGCTTTGTGTGGAACTATTTCTATCAGCAGAGCAGAAGACAAACAAAGTGACAGGCAAGCTAGTGTCTAAAACATAAGTGACTCAATATTAACGTCTAGTTGTATAAAAGCAATAGCAGATCATTCCGACCCAGTGGATGTACAGCCAATATAACAGCCTATTACAGTCTCTACCTGTTGATGCGTTTCTGCTCTCTTACACGCCGTTACAGACACAGTGTCCACCGACAGACCCTCAAGAGGAATAAGTGCAATCTCTACCGTCTTTTCTCTGTTCTTTCAGTTATGTGGTGACAAAAGGCCGTCGTGAAAGACCACAAGAAAAAAGGTCACCTGAAACACTAAGGCCGAGGGCCAGGAAAGATGGTGTGGATGAAGCAATGCGCTCAGTCCCTCAGGGGAGGTAGAAAGAAAATGAGAAATAGACAAAGCAAGTGGAGTGTAACTGTGTGTTTTTCCTATTGTAAGTAGCCTAACAGACCCTCTGGATTCAGTCTATGCTCTAATGACCAGTCACAAGGCAGCGGCCGAGCAAAACCTGAGTCCTCCTGAAGCAGACTGTTCCTAATTAACAGATGCAGCGACTGGAAAGCAGCACCTGCTAAGGTATGACTGCAGGTTTGAGCCAGGGGCTTTTAACACATTTATGAACTCATACACACATACATAGACACAAGTTACTTTATAAACCTTTTTTCACACATGACTACTTTGTTTTATGAGTTGCACTTTGGATTTTGAGAACTCCGATTCAAAAGAGCTGAAACAAATCACTTCAAATAATTAGGTTGCACTAGTGAAAACTGAGTGAGAGTTGCATTTGGTTTTGTGCTTTATTTTTAATACAGGGTGGCCACAGGTACTTACAAAGGTTTTCTTTATATAAATCCTTAAAAAGTCTTAAAGGAACACTTATTTAGGCTCATTTTCTCCCCTAACTTTTGTGGAAGCCAGATTCATTCTGATAAAGTACCGCTATATACCTTTCTGGAGAGCGACAAATATGTCCTATGTGTTTTATTGCAGTTTTTATTTTTGTGAATAGACCAGAGGCCACTGTGTATGCTTTTTGAGATCTCAAAATTCTCTCACGAGTGACATTCATGTCTACTGTTCTCGCTTAAACCCACCAGAGGCTGCTTTCGGCTGACTGGTTGATCAACTGACCCACCCTCCTCCTTCCCTAATCCCAACCAGTAGTGTTTTCAAAAGCACAGATTGACCAATTTCAAAAGCAATCCAGAGAAGAAAAGCCCTCATCTGATTTTACCACGTTTTCAGATTTTACCATATTCTCATCCTGTTATTTACTTGTTTTATTTATTTTTTGGCTTCTGGTTTTGTCTTACCCGATTTCAGGAACCGTTCTTTGCCAAACTCAAATCACATCATCATAGTCAACTCCTCTCTGCGGGCCCTATATCATTCACCCAGCGCAATAAGGTTCAAGACATGTTTAGCGCGATGTGTTGCTATTTTCAAACCAACGCAAACCTATTTTCCCGTTTTCTGCCACGTTGTTTAAATAGCAAATCCATTTGTGCTTTGTGGACACATGGGTGTTCTGGTCTAGAAAGGAGGTCTGTTAAGAAGCATTGTTGGCGCGTTATTATTTTGAGAAACTAAAATAGAGTCCAGCGCAGAGTGTGTTAGTTGTGCACCTTAAACGGGTACACATTTACATTTAGTCATTTATCAGACGCTTTTATCCAAAGCGACTTACAAATAAGGACAAGGAAGCAATTTACACAACTATAAGAGCAACAGTGAATAAGTGCTATAGACAAGTATCAGGTGTGTAAAGTCTAAGAAGCAAAGCATTAGTAATAGTAATTAGTAATTGCTTAATACACACAGGATGTACAGCAATCACAAATATCTTTACAAAAGTAAAATATTAAAAGGATTAAAATAATACAAAAATTACATAAAAATAGCCTTCATCTCAGGGAGCTTTTTTCAGTTTATTCATGATTTATTTGCATTTGTATAATGTTATTATTAATACCAGTATTATTTATTAATTTCATATTTATATTTGTTTTAATAAAAACAAGCTTAGATTTGTCCACCTGTCGGGTTTTGGACCATATGGGGCATAAGAACAGTTTGTTTGTTTTGGATATAACAGCTTTTTTGACCACACTTTGTTATTATTGTTCATTTTTTCATTTGCTGGAAGTTAGAACTGAATTTAGAAATAGTTTTGTGCTTAACAAACAAAATAAAATATGTAGGCTAATGGATGTTTTCAGTGGCATGTGTTCTGTTACGTGGAAGTAAAGAAGTACTAAAGTCACCACAGCGTAATGAACCGCCAACTTATCCAGCATATGTTTTATGCAGCGGATGCCCTTCTAACTGCAACCCATTACAGGGAAACATCCATACACACTCATTTACAAACATACACTACGGACAATTTAGCTTACCCAGTTAACCTACAGTGCATGTCTTTGGACTTGTGGGGGAAACCAGAGCACCTGGAGGAAACCCACGCAAACACGGGGAGAACATGCAAACTCCACACAGAAATGCCAACTGACCCAGCCAAGGCTTGAACCAGCGACCTTCTTGCTGTAAGGTGAACGTGCTACCCACTAAAGTAGTACAGTAAAGAGTAAAAGTAAAAAGGCTTGTTCTTTATCCTCACGCTGCAGATGGTCTGTTTAACTGCTTTCTTGCTATTGAAGGGTTCAGTTTTTCTACTTACAAAGTCCGCCATGTAAATAGCTAATGCACCATGGCACGATAGAACTGACTCTTAAAGAGAATGGGAGATAAGACTCTGATTGGTTAAATGCAAATTATGCTCAAAATACAACCATAATCTATTAAGAGAATAAACACAACCCTGTTAGACCATGCATATTTTTCCATCCTTAA
Organism: Danio aesculapii; assembly: GCF_903798145.1. NCBI lineage: Eukaryota > Metazoa > Chordata > Actinopteri > Cypriniformes > Danionidae > Danio > Danio aesculapii. The sequence goes on along the minus strand of NC_079437.1, from coordinate 51,256,058 downwards.
AATAGCAAAAGTGGATTTGGACATGCTCTTAATGCTTTTGCGCCATACGCTTTAGACTTTAAACTGTGCCTAGATTGTTAAAATAGAGCGTGTCTAGTCTCACTAAATATGCATGTCTAGTCTCACAATGTACACGTCGAGCTAACTGGACAAACAGTGGGGAAAGCCGTCTGTACGGAGGTAAGTGGTCAGCTGGTAATCGTGAAAAGGAACGTCGTCATACCGCCCCATAGTGTTCGTTTTAAAGATGAAATGCAGCCATATGTACTTCTGGCTACATAATTCACGATCTTCAGAAATTCATATAAGGCTACGCCTTCGGAATGAGCCTATGTTGTTTTTGTGTATTCTGGTTCAGTTAGATACGGTTTAGGATCATCACTAAGTAAATATGTTGTAATTTGTCTCTCACAAATGTTTCCATGGTTGAAAGGCACGCTCACTGAGCAAGCAGGTGGTCACATTGGTAATTTTGATGGAGGTTAGCTGATTTTCACAAACTGTGTAATGACATGGCTGCTGGAGCCATACTATGCTAGCATAGTTCCTTGATTATTACCTAGGAAAGAGAGTATAGTTCCTAACCATTTTGACCTAGAAAATAGCAGCTTTTTATTTTCTGTCAGTTTCAGTACATAACTACAGAGGAGTCGAGCTTAAAATAGGAAAATTATCAAAACTCTATTATAATTTTGGGAGTGAGATGTTACTTGTCTGATGCGATTTAATGATCTAAACTAAGATAAGCTAAAAGTGCTTTCTGAGAATGAATTAAAAACAGTAAAACTCCACTGTTTTGTTCTAGGGGACGAGGGTAATTTACCATTTGTAAGCTGTGAATTCAGATTTGATTAAATATGCATTTCACCAAGTGTTTAAAAAGAGCTCACATACTCCTGTGCACAGATCTGTTGTCCTCTGTGTTGTTCTGTTTGTCATAGAATTGACACAACACAGGCTCACTGGGAAAATATGCCCAGGGATACAATTCTGAGAACTGAGAAATATGTGGCTTGGGGTACATAATGGCTACTTTTAGGATGTAAAACAAATGCTATGGAGTGGTACTGCTCACCATTTACTTCCATATAGACAAATGTTCTGGCATGACTGGTAGTTTGGTAGCTCACCATGAATGGCGCCAGTTGAATGTCTAGAATATTTCATAAGTCACAAAGTGATTTTTTTTTTTCAGATACAGTTTTAAATAAAATAGGAATGGAACAAAACGGAGTATGCAAAGTATGTCAGAGAAAAAGAAAGGTTTTTACACGTTTTTTATATTGTAAAGAATTAGAAGGATTTTTAAAGGACAGTTAGAATAGTGTGGTATTGTGGCTAAAAATGTCAACAACAGAGAAGGACCACCACTACTAACACAGAAGCAAGAAGCACATGCTCAGACTAAAGATTAAATATATAATGTACATAATTAAAAATGTCATTACTAATAATACAAACATCTTTATAAATATTATCTTTTTTTTTTTTCTTGTCACCTAAAGAATAACAACTTTCACAATTAAAAATTTTGATTTTGATTTCACACAGACTTTAAAATACAAGTCTAGCAATGTGACACTTATAATGACTATATCTGGCAACATGTAGGACTGGAGGCGGCTAAATGATTCATTACAGTTAAGCAGTTCATTAAAGGGTTTGTTCGGTTAATAGACAAGATTTATTTTCCTTATTAATAGAAATATGGTATTTTTATGTCATTACAGAGAGACACTCCTGCTGTTAATTGGTTGAAGAAACAGATTTATATCTAATACTAGTTCTGTTGAGGCTGAAGCATTTTATTTTTTCAGATCTGGCCTCTGCCTCCACATTATGTTTCATTCCCCTACAGTTCTGTAATAATCAATATACATCAGTAAAATTGCCCCAGAAAGAGATGTTTCTAGTTTTTGTGATTATTCATGCACTACTGAAAGTAATTTGTTAATTCTAATTTCCCTCTACATTCAGTGGGTGAATTGTCAGGAGAATCATGTCCTCTTATTGTATCCAGTTTTTTTTTAAACATTTCACTAATTGTTTACAATTTGACAGAATTTATTTCTATAATTCACACAATGCATCACGAGGAGAAAGGAAAAGGTGAATAGGGGCTGTGTATGTTTGTGCACAAGTGTGTTAGCTCTGGAAGAGTAATGTGTGGTGTGGAGAATATTAAGCTTTAGGGCGGTAGGGTTGTAAAGTAATCGTGTGTGTCTGTGATTTGAACACTATTGTAGTTTTATGAGGCAGCTAATGCTCATTCTTTAGGTCTGAGTAGGGCTGGGTGGGCAAAATGTTTTTTATTGCAAGAGACTGCAGGTGAATAGGGTAAAAAGTCTAATATAACTAATAGTTGCCCCCATACTTAGCATAAGCTTTCTAAAATGTTATGAATAAATAGGTATTATTTAATTATTAGTTTTTTATAATAAATAAAATAATACATTTTAGATGAGTCAGGTTTTAAAATATTAATTAATTATATACATTTTTAACATTACATTTATTTATTTATTTATTTATTCATTCATTTTCAAAAGATGTCTAACAGACATCTAACCATGGTCATCTTGGCTAAAACAAGGCTAAATTTGGGCTGTCAGTGAAAATCTAATAGACATCTAGAAATAGGCCAAAACTAGACTAGTCATCAAATAAACAAAAATGAATGACGACACATATAAAGTTTGTCTAATCTGTCTTTTTGCCATCTTGTGTAGTTTTGGGCTATTCTTAAATGTCTATTAGATTTTCACTGGCAGCCCAAGTTTAGCCTTGTTTTAGCCAAGCTGTCTTCATTTAGAAGTCTATTAGACATCTATTAAACACACAATTGTTTGCTGGGCATTGTATCTCTCTTTATCACTCCATAACATATTTAAAAAGCAGAATAAAATGTATATAATCAGGCAAATATGGAACATAACAATCAATCAACACTAAAACCTTTAGAATAGAGAAGTTAATAAAATGTTTGTTGCTGAAGTGGACATTTATTGCTCAGTGCAGAAGAAAAATAAGTCATTTAGAGAAAGCAGACCTTAAAAATATGTGTTGTAATTGAAATTTGCAGACACAAATTGATAAATTGCGATAAAAGGGACACTTAAAAGTCCTCATTACACTTAAAAAAAGGAAGAAAATGGAATGCCAAAATGCCTAAAATGTCTAAACTGACAGGTGCATTTAAACATTGACAATTTGAAATGTGCTTTGTCCTCACTCTCACCTTAAATAGGCATAAAATATGAAGGCAAATATTGTGAGAACTTGTCTTCAACATATTATCTCACCACTATTCAAGCACAAAATATCAAACATACAGAAATACGTTTCCCCTCTCTTATTTTCTCTTTTCCTTTTTTCCATTGCATTTTATTTTTATGTAAACATACTTTTACCTCGCATTGTTTGCAGCCTCTTGCAAAAGAAATGACTGAAAACACTCAAGTTTAGCTGTTCAAAGTCTTTTCCAACTGTGATGTATCATTTTTTTTCCGATGCAAAAACAGTTCAATTGTACACTGTAGCAGAAAAACAAATAGCATCACACACATACTGTACTATAGTCATATATTTACAAGTCTGATTTGATTTAATATCTAATGATGACAATTATGAGACTCTAATTATGTGGTCGTCTTGTAAGAGCTTTCATTTCGTTGAAAGGTGTGCTGTACAAATTAGACAAATGAAAAGGAAAGAGAAATTAACCAAGGCATTGACTTTTGTTTATGGAGGAGTACTGAAATGCATGTCAAGGTTAAAATCACAAACCTGACAATAAATGATTGCATTAAATGAAGCAGATTTCAGCCTTCAGCCAAAATGAGTTGGGAAATGTTGTGAAAGTTTATCATTATGAATGATTAAAAAATTTTTTTAAAGATATATCTCCATTTATTAGGTCTATCAATGTTTTAGAAGCAAAAGGACATAATAAAGACCAATTAAATAGAATACAAACCCATTTACATGAGGCACAGATTTAGGCGTTATCCCAATTCTACCCCTTAGCCCTTGCCCTTAACCCAACCCCTCATTTTGCGCGTTCATGTGAAGGGATAAGGGTGTCCCAATTCTCTTTAGCGTGAAGGTATGGGGCTAAGGGGAAGTGCTATAGATATCCCTTCAAACTGAGATTTTTCTGGACCACACTTGAAACCAAGGGGTAAGAAAATTTCCCAGAATACACCAGCCACAATGGCTGCATAGCTGCACCCAGAAGTAAGAAGATCCACAAATTTGTATTTTTCGTCATTATTACGAATTTTTACAACAAACAAGCACATGTTTTAATATATACATAACCCTATTTGTGTTTTACTGTCATGCTTAAAAAAATAAAAACTTCAATATCCCTGTAATCCCTAATAGTAACTCCTGTATAGCAGTCCCACAACATTCTGACACTCGTTGACACTGGAATACCCTATCAGAAAAGTCTAGTGGCTGGGAATGACCTTTTAACAGTCTGATATATAGTTAATGTTGTTTTCGTGTGTTTACATAGATGAATATGGCCACGGTGTAAATGCACAGTAGATGCGATCTTATTGCCACATTAGATGGTTATGATAACATAATATATGCCTTCAGTGATTTCTTAAAGATAAATACCAAAAAATAGCACCACTGTAATAACTGCAGCAGTCGCAATCTCATATGAAGCATGAGATTGATGACATTACATGATGCTGTAGTGGTGTGCCATTTCTTAGGGGTAAATGTTGAAGCCCTTCCCCTTGCCCTTTCAAGGGCCAAGGGGAAGGGGTAGGGGTACAAAAATAGATTTGGGATTGGGCCTTGAAGTACAGTGGTCTCTCAGTCTAGACAAGTGCAGCAGTCCCCTGAAAGACTCACAATTGCAGACAACCATGCTTTGCCAGTGCCAAGTTCAGGTGTAGCGATTCCAAGCTTATTGAGTGTGGGCCGCAACTCTTGGATAATGTAAGGGTCGATATATTTGTGTGGGCTAGCTTTGTCCTTGACTGCCTCAAGAATCTGGATGGCACTGGCCAGGTTGTGTAACCTAATGTTGTTAATGAATGAATGAATTAATTAATTAATTAATTAATTAATGAATGAATAAATGAATGAATGAATGAATGAATCAACCAATCCACCAACCAACCAAAGAAATACATACAGTACATACTATTACTGCTGGTACTACGACTACTACTACTACTACTGATTATAATGATAATAATAAATAATAATAACAACAACAACAACAACAATAATAATAATAATAATAATAATAATAATAATAAACTTAATCTTATTTAAAATTTAAAATTATTTAAATCTTTTTTTTTTATCCTGTTAAAACAAAGTACCATTGTGTATATGAAAATAGTAGTACAAAGGATAAGAGAAAAGAAAGAAAACAAAGGAAAGGAAGGGGCACAATTCCAACAAATCCCCAAAAATATATGGTTGTATCAAATTGTCCTTATTCAATTAAACATGGTTTTGAAGATAAAACACAAGGCTGTAACACATATTTTGCCCATTGTTTAAAAAAGGGAAAGTATGTTTCCAATAACAAAAGAGATTAGAAGCTATTCAGTCTTGTTCATTTTTGGACAGGTGATTATCATCACATTCCACATCGAAGATGGCAGTTACAGGATTGGGAGTAACATCATTACCTAATCTTCTGGAAAAGGCTTGGAAATTAATTTAAACTTTGAAACCAATATGCCCAGTATCATAATAGCAAAGCACAAGAATTTATGCAAACTTGAGGCAAATCAAGATTATGCCATAAAACAGAAGTAATGCGACAGCAGGGTCATTATAAGTTTTATCAAAATGTCATATGCAATTACATCAGTCACCCTTAATTAGTCAAATTGGATAAACAGTTTATTTGGATTGTATGTGTTGTTGTTGTTAAAAACTTCCTGTTAAAAATGTATGTTGTATACATGTAAACATCGAAAACTAAAATTGCAAAGTTGTATGCATGAGTAATGATGCCATAATGAAATGTTTAATCACACATACTGAACCAAACAGTTGTTGTTGAAAGTATATGGTCATAAATGACTGCTACGTCTTTCTAAAGTTCTTCTTCCATGCATTTTCTCTTTTTTCAGACTCTTATCTACAGAATATAAACAGCATGGCACACTTTTCCTGTCATCCCCCAATTAGGTCCCGGAAAAGATAAGCCAGCTTTTAAAACAAAGAAAAGAAAAGGAGCCTGCACATCTTAAAACAGCACAGAAATTCAAGATCAAATCCAATTTGGAGCTTGTGAAAAACACACACATGTCAACCCAATCACTTTATTTAGCAGTAATGTAAACAGCCTTCAAATCAATCAATTGAAAAAAAAATATGCCTGTAAACGCAGCTAGTGATAGTTCAGTTCAGTGGCTAAAGAGTAAAGCTCATTTATTATAAAAACAAGTCCAGTGTCAAATCAGAGTCGTCGCTAAATATGAATTTGTGTAGTTTAGACCTAACTAATCAATCAGAAACAGAAAGTGGCAAGGAACTCAAATTCCATCAGGTAACAGAAATTAAGACAAAATCAAGAAACCAAGCTGGGTCAGGAGAATAGTTCATGTCTGTACTAAATAAATGGACAGTGTGAAATCGGTCTGGATAGAGATAGGCTTTAAAGAGAGCGCCTGTTCAAGTTGAAACCGTCATTTTGCCAGTAGTATATGCCTGGCTTATCACTGGCCTAAAGCATGATGAATGTCTTTTAATGTTAAAACTGTTCATAACATGTTTGAACTGATCCCTGATCTGTGCTGAAATCTTGTTTATAGTCACCGATGTCTTCTGAGAGTCTGTGTCGAGGGCTTGACTCATCAAAGGTCAATGTTAGATTTCACCTAATGCCAGTTTGATGTTACATAGTCTCCAGATACAAGATGCAGGATGAAAAATATTGAGTAAGATCAATTTCAAACATTTGATTTGGAGCTTTTAAAAACACACACGTCAACCCAACCACCTTTTATTTGCAGTAATCTAAACAGCCTTCAAATCAATCAATTAAAAAATCCTGTAAACACAGCTATTGTTAGTTCAGTTCGTTTGAGTGGCTAAACAGTAAAGTTCATTTATTATAAAAACAAGTTGAAGTTCAGTGTCAAATCAGTGTTGACACTGAATTTGCATAGTTTAGACCTAACTAATCAATCTGAAGCTGAAAGTGGCAAGGAACTCAAATTCCATCAGGTAACAGACATTAAGACAAAATCAAGAAACCAAGCTGGGTCAGGAGAATAGTTCACGCCTGGACTAAATGAATGGACTCAGTGTGAAATTGGTATGGATACGTCACAATGCCAATTGGTTTAAAGAGAGCGCCTGTTCAAGTTGAAACCGTCATTTTGCCAGTATTATATGACTGGCTTATCACTGGCCTAAACATGATGAATGTCTTTTAATGTTAAAACTGTTCATAACATGTTTGAACTGATCCCTGATCTGTGCCGAAATCTTGTTTATAGTCACCGATGTCTTCTGAGAATCTGTGTCGAGGGCTTGACTCATCAAAGGTCAATGTTAGATTTCACCTAATGCCAGTTTGATGTTACACAGTCACCAGATACAAGATGCAGGATGAAAAACATTGAGTAAGATCAATTTCAAACATTTGATTTGGAGCTTTTAAAAACACACACGTCAACCCAACCACCTTTTATTTGCAGTAATCTAAACAGCCTTCAAATCAATCAATTAAAAAATCCTGTAAACACAGCTAGTGTTAGTTCAGTTCGTTTGAGTGGCTAAACAGTAAAGTTCATTTATTATAAAAACAAGTTGAAGTTCAGTGTCAAATCAGTGTTGACACTGAATTTGCATAGTTTAGACCTAACTAATCAATCTGAAGCTGAAAGTGGCAAGGAACTCAAATTCCATCAGGTAACAGACATTAAGACAAAATCAAGAAACCAAGCTGGGTCAGGAGAATAGTTCACGCCTGGACTAAATGAATGGACTCAGTGTGAAATTGGTATGGATACGTCACAATGCCAATTGGTTTAAAGAGAGCGCCTGTTCAAGTTGAAACCGTCATTTTGCCAGTATTATATGACTGGCTTATCACTGGCCTAAACATGATGAATGTCTTTTAATGTTAAAACTGTTCATAACATGTTTGAACTGATCCCTGATCTGTGCCGAAATCTTGTTTATAGTCACCGATGTCTTCTGAGAATCTGTGTCGAGGGCTTGACTCATCAAAGGTCAATGTTAGATTTCACCTAATGCCAGTTTGATGTTACACAGTCACCAGATACAAGATGCAGGATGAAAAACATTGAGTAAGATCAATTTCAAACATTTGATTTGGAGCTTTTAAAAACACACACGTCAACCCAACCACCTTTTATTTGCAGTAATCTAAACAGCCTTCAAATCAATCAATTAAAAAATCCTGTAAACACAGCTAGTGTTAGTTCAGTTCGTTTGAGTGGCTAAACAGTAAAGTTCATTTATTATAAAAACAAGTTGAAGTTCAGTGTCAAATCAGTGTTGACACTGAATTTGCATAGTTTAGACCTAACTAATCAATCTGAAGCTGAAAGTGGCAAGGAACTCAAATTCCATCAGGTAACAGACATTAAGACAAAATCAAGAAACCAAGCTGGGTCAGGAGAATAGTTCACGCCTGGACTAAATGAATGGACTCAGTGTGAAATTGGTATGGATACGTCACAATGCCATTTGGTTTAAAGAGAGCGCCTATTCAAGTTCAATCTGTCATTTTGTCAGTAGTATATGACTGGCTTATTACTGGCCTAAAGCATGATGAATGTCTTTTAATGTTAAAACTGTTCATAACATGTTTGAACTGATCCCTGATCTGTGCCGAAAACTTGTTTAAAGTCACCAATGTCTTCTGAGAATCTGTGTCGAGGTCTCGTCTCATCAAAGGTCAATGTTAAATTTTACCAAATGCCAGTTAGATGTTACACAGTCTCCAGATACAAGGTGCTAGAGAAACTAGGAGAATAGTTTACATCTCAACTGAATGAATGAACACTGTGTGTAATCAATATGGATGCGTCACATTGCTATTTGGTTTAAAGAGAGCACCTGTTCAAGTTGAAACTCATTTTGCCAGTAGTTTATCACTGACCTAAAGCATGATGAACATTTTTTTATGTTAAAACTGTTCATGACATGTTTGATCTGATCTCTGATCTGTTTAGAGGGCTCGCTTATAGTCACAAAGTCTCTGCTGAGAATCTATGATTGCTTGTCTCATCAAAGGTCAAGGTTAGATTCTACCTAATGTCAGTTTGATGTTACACAGTCTCCAGATACAAGGAGCTGGATGAAAAATATTGAATAATATCTATCCACAAATCTGAGTTGTGATTTGACAGCTTGGAATTGTAACTCGCCAATTTGCAATTCCTATTGTAAAAAAAAAATAGCAGTTGCCATGAGATTGTGTGGTAAAATTCATACAATATTACATTGTCCTTATATTACTGACTTTGTTTTTAATCCGTCTCGCATACTTTAAATCAGGACCATGATTTTGTATTTGTAGGACAATAGTGTTTGTATTGTTTTTGCGGTAATGATGCACCACGCTGTGCTTTTCTAATCTTCTACCGTCTCTCAAAGCCGAAAACACAAGTCAGCGAGTCTGCAGTAATACACGAGTCAAGGAGTAGATGCTGAATGGAGATTGTGGCATCACTGCTCTTCTCTGTTTAAGCTTGACAGATCACTGGCTGATGTGCTCGGGGTTGTTTTGGTGTGTATGTGTGTGAGAGAAAGAGAGAGGCGAGTGGGAGTTCAGGCCTGGAGATTTGGAGACCCTTCGAGACTCGGCCCATCGCGATGCTGGGTAACCGTAGACGGCAGAATGGGGTCACCACCATCAGAGTCGATACATCACATGCTAACACGTGCTCCTTGCGTACGTCTGTGGCTGCACATTGGTCTATAATGTTGTGTTCGGCCATCTTGGCTTTCACTTTGTGGAATAAATCAGGTGCGGGTCGTGGTCTGGCAGACCAATTTATTGAAGAAAGTCATGAAGGCTGTGCGTTTCTTTGCTTTTAAATTGGCATCAGTCGCTGTGCTTTTGGTGAGAGAAAACATCATCCAGGCTTAAAATGTGATATTCTGATACAGATTTTTGGTATACTGTGTACTGTACATATTAACACAGCCTCAGAATTTTATCTGAGAAACACAAGACAGCTGTTATTATGAGTTTTTCTTTTAATTAACTATTATGCAAAAAATCACATTTATAATGGGTTTAAACAGTTGTGTGGTGACAGTCTGTGGATATAAACAGTTTCTAATAGTAAAGAAAACTCTTTATTTTACTTTTTATAATCATACTTGATTAAAACAGTCTACAGAAACACTTTTATTGAAATTCCTCCATTAAACATGCCATAAAGGGAGAAAGCCCTGCCCATTAGTGACAATTCTCCCTCATTAGCATAGAAGGTTAATCTTGTTTTTAAATCTGCCACTTTGCTGACACAAATGCATTTGTAGCTCTGCCCTCTTTTGAAAAGAGGGCTGGGAGCACAATCTCATTTGAATTTGAAGTGACAGGCAACAAAATGCCACAATAAAGATCAAACTCTAAAAGGGACAGTTTTAAAGAGTTATAAAAAAAAAATTGCAGGATATTTTAGGTGGAAAACTTACCATAAACACTCTAGGGACATCAGTGACTTATTTTACATTTTGTTAAAAGGTGCATAGTAGGTCCCCTTTAAAAGGGTGTTTTAGAATGGACTGATTACAGGACTATTTGAACAACACACACACACACACACACATCAGTGCTGAGTCTTGTAAACTGAATTGCAAACATTGTGATGATTTTTCCTTGCCTTGTTTCTGACCCTCGCTTTGTTTTGTTTGTTTACGTTGCTTGCTTCCTGCCTTTTGACCATCCGCCTGTTTTATGACCACAACTCTGGATTGCCTGCATACATGTGTTTGCTCCTGATTGTGACCGTTGCTTGCCTGACCATTCTCATAATAAACCTGCGTTTGGATCTGCACCTCTGTTGTCAGCGTCCAACTTCACATTACAATACTGTAACTTTTCAAAGTCATTAGTCTATTTTTTGGTGTTGAATGAATGATATTTAACTAATAAGAACATTATGAATAGGAATAATATTGTTGCATGGCAATCATTGGCATAAAACTCAACACACATTAGCATTTGTTTCATATGATGTTTTTAATGTGAAGCTACATCAAATTTAGGCCAAGGTTCGTATCTCTTGGGATTTGAATGCCTCCCTGATGACAAATTTCAATGCAATGAAGCAATGAAGTCAGCAGAAAAGAAAAGTCATCCAACATTCCCCTCAAACAAACAGTCAACAAACCGGTCATACAAACCATTTGTTCTTAAAGAGATAAAAAATCTCTAAAAATAAATAAATAAATAAAAATTACTCAAACTAAAATGATTTAAAGCCTTTATAACTTTCTTTTTTTCTGTTAAAGACAAAATAAGATATTTTGAAACATGTTGGAAACTGTTATCCACTGACATCAATAGTACTGTAAGAAAAAAACATACTATAGAAATAAATGGATTCCAGTTTTCAACATTCTTCAAAGTATCTTCTTTTCTGTTTAATAAAAATTGGAAAAAGGATGGTGAGTAAATAATGACAGGATTTTCATGTTTGGGTGAACTATCCTTTTAGGAATAACATGCCCTGATACATTATGCATAATAATTTGTCTGATAATGTTTTATATCATGTTCTCCCTGTGTTCGAGGGGGTTTCCTTCGGGTGCTCTCGTTTGCCCCACAAGTCCAAAGACGTGTGGTATAGGTGAATTGGGTAAGCTAAAATGTCCGTAGTGTATTTGTGTGAATGATAGTGTAAGAATGTTTACCAGTGACAGGTTGCAGCTGGAAAGGCATCCGCTGTGTAAAACTAATGCTGGATAAGTTGGTGGTTCATTCCGCTGTGGCCACCCCTGATTAATAAAGGGACTAAGCCGAAAAAAAAAAAAATGTTTTATATTCTCTTTTACATAACCCGAGTCCTGTGTGTGATTTATGGTAACATGGCATCAATAACCTACATATCAATATGCCGTCAGTGCGTCTTCATGACACACATAAACAAACACGCGGCACCGTACACAAGCAAACGCGCTCTTGATGTGCTTGTAATGAAGATGAATCTGTCGCGGTCTGACTCGTCGGGCAATTGCATGGCAGTCTGCCAGTCTGAACCGTCCCGTGTCTGGCGTTAAAGTGCAGGTGGCACACAAACAGAGACCCCGGGCCGTTCATTTCATTATTATGTCTTCGCCCTCCATTGTTGCCGGCGCACAAGATTAATGTCAGCCGACGATGGCACGGCTCACTTATACCTGCTAAATTAAGATGCCTGCGCGATGTGCTCTAGCATAGATGTTTACAAAACATCTCTAATTTGAATTAAGTGAGTGTCAAGCCAAAGAAGTGAGACAGAGGGGGGATGACAGTGACGAAGCGGGAGAGAGAGAGAGACAGTTTACCGACTCAACGAGCAGTAAATGTAGTCACAGGCCTCCAGTGGAGAAACCAGCAGGCCTGTCACTTCTATACATGAAGGTGTTGAGAGGAGGCTATAGACCAGAGAGCAGCATAAAGCCTTGCATCCATTAAAGAGACATCAGTAAAGATGGTGATGAGGTTGAATAGAGATGGTTACTTATGATTAGGGCCAGACAGAATCTGCAAACAATTTTTGTTATTTCTGCAGAGAATTTTGTGATTTATGCAAAATTATTTTGGGCATAAAAATAAAAACTTAATATATGAAAATTATAGCTTTTTATTTCATATTTACAATGCAAATCCATCTAGATCCCCTTATTTGGTAAACAAACCAAGTCTCTCATTTAATATATCTACCAAAAGACAGAAAATATTACTTTACAAACTGTGTTATAAATAAATCATATGAACACTTTCATATTAGTCAGTAATATTACTGAATTAATTTTTAAAACTGAATACATATAAATGTACACACATTTACATGACTAAAATTAGACTCAATGATGGGCTAAAAATCTTTGGAAATCTGAGGATTTCTGTCCACGCAGATTCTGCATGGGCCTACTTACGACACAATTACTCGGGATAGTTCACCCCAAAAATTGAAATTTGCTTGCTATTTGCTTTTTCCATTTTGTCTGTTGAACACAAGACACTTTTAAGAATGTTTTAAATTGATAGTCATAGTATTAAAAACATATTTTTGCTCAGATAAACAACACTGTTAATAGTCAATAATGTTTACTGTAAACTGTCAATAATGTTACATGGCTGGATCTGGATTATTCAATTCTGATTTGAAAGTCACAATTTTCCAAGGTATGTTATTCTGAGATAACAACCACTAAATAACACAGACTCGTCTGGGAACTTGAATCACCTTGATTATCAGACAATATGTTCATATACTTAACATCCACATTCATACTGCATGTAATTGCTTGTCTGTCACGACATGTTTTTTGATTGTTTGGTGGCATCTTGTGAATAAATAATACATAGGTTAGTAAAGTGGTCCTCCTTTTATCAAGGCGGACAGGTCAACGCTTGACAATTTTACTGTGGACCAGGGGTTTTCTCAGAGGATGACAAGCTGGCAAAATATTGCTGTCACTCTGATGCAAGTTTTATTTATGGAAAAAAAAAAAAACAAAGGACTGCAGTGTTTGTGTGTTCTGTGTTTGTCTGAGATAATTAGTCTACCGAAATGTGTATATTCCATACAAGCTGATTGGTCAATTCCTTCTCCCGGTATTCATTCAACTGTATGTGAAATGGAAGCCGTGACCTCCATTGGAAACAATGAACTTGCTCAAACTCTAGGAAGGACGTGATGTGTGGACATCATTTGCGATCTCTATCAGTTGATCTTCTTGCACAGACATTGTGGATTAACCTGATTTGTTGACAAATGGATTGCGGATCTATTCTTTGGCAGTTCGTAGATCCTTGACTGGGCCTTTTCCTCTTAGCAAGAAACTTTCCAAAGATGTCTGTTTCTTACTCATTTTACTGCTTGTGAGTTAAATTTGGGCACTCAAGTGACCAAGATGTAACTGAGAAAATACGGTCATTTTTCAATAAAAAATAGACTTTTCCAAAAAGATTGCAGACTTAGATAAGAAATAAAATGGAAATTATTAGTGATTTTTTGTGCGGCTAGGTAGATCCACGGACCGGTACCGGTATTTGAGGACCACTGGGTTAGTATATGTTTCGTTTCAGTGAGCTTTGTGTTTTTGATGGTTTGGCACCGTCTTGGTAGTATATGCTCTCTCAGCTGTTTTATTTTCTGTCAACTTTGCCTTTCATTAAATTATTTAGAATGATAATGTTAAAAGAACAATGGTTTGAGTCAGATTGTCATATTTTGTGGCAAGTAGTTTTGTAGTAAGTGGAATATAGTATATTTAGGACAGTTGTTTTAGCAGAATAAAGCCCTTCAGTCTTATACAACAGCTCTCCGCTTCACATGGGTAAGTGCTGATAAGCCTGTCAGGCTTTATTCTGCGATAACAACCTCCTGGATAGACTTCATGCCCAACCTTAATATTTTGAAGTTTGGATTAGTATTTTTATTTTTAGTTGTTTTTAAATGTTCATTTATTTTGTTTCTGGTAAGTGTATTATGTGAACTTGTGTAACCAGTATTTAAAATATGTTTAAGAGTCATCGCTTATAAACCATCGTGTTGTTCCAAAACCATTGTGCACAAGAAATATACGATATATATATATATATATATATATATATATATATATATATATATATATATATATATATATATATATATATATATATATATATATATATATATATATATATATATATATATATATATATAACCCTAATAATTAATAATTAATTAATTAATTTAAATTATTTTAATAATTTCAAGACATAGTCTGCTGGCCTTACAAATCAGCAATTTTATTTAACAAGCATGGACTTGGATGTTAATAATGCATTAGTAAATGTTCAATTATGATTGATAAATGCTGTACAAGTGTTGTTCATGATTAGTTCATGTTAGTAAATGCATTAACTTATGAACCTTATTGTAAAGTGTTGCCATAAATTCTTTGAAAGTCAAAGCTACTTATTTCCTATAATCTTTAATATATATATATATATATATATATATATATATATATATATATATATATATATATATATATATATATATATATATATATATATATATATATATATATATATATATTATTTTGTGTTCACTAGAAGAAGCTCAAACAGGTTTGGAACAAGTGGCGGTTGGGTAAATGCAGACAGACCTAATTTTAGGATGAACTATCCCTTTAAGAAGAAATCTGTTTCACTTAGAAGGAAATAAGTGTTGGGAACAGAGTAAACTGACTGAACTGAAATGCAAATAAATGACTATGTAATAGGAATCTAAAGAGAGAAGAACTACGTCTACTAGACAGTCTTTGTGTTAGAGTTGCCGAATAAAGACAGATCTGAGCGCAGGGTCACTGACCACAGACTAGCCACTGAAAAGGGCAGACACAAACAGACCAGGTTATGAGGATAAAGAAGTTTTGTGGTCGCTGTATGACAGGTAAGGTTGAGACGGTGACAGGCAAGAGCTGAACTTTAGCTGTGAAGAGTTTTCCTGCAACTGGAGAGCTTTTTTCTTCTCTTTTCCTAGGCCCAGTTTAAGCCAATGACAGTTATGATATTCAGTGAGATACACAGCAAGAACAGAATGCACCGTAGCTCAGGGAAAAATAGTTAAAAGCTGTTATGTAAGTGTGAGGCTACAGTATGGGTTACAAGCTTTAGCACTCAAGCTATTGAATATACCCAGAGGAACATGTTATTATTACTTAGAAGTTGCTCCTTTGTAACTCTGGAGACTCGATGCAGATCTCATTTATGTTTGATTTTAATGTCTGGAACATGTTCTAAGTAATGAAATCACAAATGAGAGAGTTGGACATGGCAGGTGTTCTACCATCACTATGTACTATACAATGCATATAATTGTCTGTAATATATTTCTACATGAAAAAAATAAAAAAAAATAAAAAAAAAATAAATGTATATATATATATATATATATATATATATATATATATATATATATATATATATATATATATATATATATATATATATATATATATTAAATAGATAATAATTATAGCAGTGGCAATGCAGGGGCGCAGTAAGTAGTGCTGTCGCCTCACAGCAAGAAGGTCGCTGGTTTGAGCCTCAGCTGGGTCAGTTGCATTTAGAGTCTACTCTGTGTAGAGTTTGCATGTTCTCCCTGTGTTCGTGTGGGTTTCCTCTGGGTGCTCCGGTTTCCCCCACAATCCAAAGACGTGCGGTACAGGTGAATTGGAAAGGCTAAATTATCCATAATGTATGAGTGTGAATGAGTGTGTGTGGATGTTTCCCAGAGATGGGTTGCGGCTGGAAGGGCATCCACTGCGTAAAAACGTGCTGCATAAGTTGGCGGTTCATTTCGCTGTGGCGATCCCGGATTATTAAAGGTACTAAGCCGACAAGAGAATGAATGAATAATAGCAGTAGTGTGCACTTATTTATTTATTTATTTATTTATTTATTTATTTATTTATTTATTTATTTATTTATTTATTTATTTATTTATTTATTTATCTATTTCTTTATATATTTATTTATTTATTTATTTATTTATTTATTTATTTATTTATTTATTTACTGTTTACAAATAATAATACTAATAATAATAATAATAATTATTATTATTATTATTATTATTATTATTATTATTATCATCATCATCATCATCATCATCAATATTAGTATTGTTAGTATTATTATTTGGAAACAATAAAATAAATAAATAAATAAATAAATAAATAAATAAATAAATAAATAATATTATTTACTACATTTTATTAAATAATAAATTGTTATATTTTTATTTTATTTTCTATTAATTGTTTTACTGTAAAATATGAAATCAATAATATTTTGTGTACTATAAATGTAAAATTGCAGTAGTAAAGGGAACCTCTTAATTTATTTTTCAAATGTCAAAATCATCAATATATTATTTTGATGAGTTGCCGACAAACGTACGGATGCATTGCTTGTTTAGCATAAAAAAATTTATGCAATTTTATTTGGATGAATCCTTTAACCTATAGCCTTTCCTTCCTAAAATGTTATGGCTAATCTTTGTGTGCTTCCACTGCTGTCTAGATGAGGTTATATGCAAATGAGCCACTGCTTGTTGCCTCCTTTTTGAGTGGAGCCTTTACAGCTTGTGTCTTGGATACTCCTGCTAAAAATAAACGAAACATGTATATGTTTTAAAGTGTTTTTTTTTTTTCAGTTTAAATTCTTGATTTGTGGTTTTCTGAACACCGAGACACAAAGCGGACACACTTTAAGTAGTGTCACGATCACCAGCAATCTAACCCTAATAGATCGCTGGAGAAAATTCACTGTAACACAGACTACAATCCTGTCTCCATAAGAACTACAAATCCTTTTATGCACCACACACACCTGCTCCAGTTCTCATTTGATTACACACACACTGTTCAAGAGCTGATTACATGGACCTTATATACAGCACAGATAGACTTTTAGTTTCTAACACTGTATCATTACAAAGCATTTGCTGGATTCGTCTTTCCGTGTTTTGACCCTTGCTTTGTTTTATCGTTTATCCTGCCTGCCGCATGTACCAACCACTCACTTCTTTTTTGACTACATTTTGGAAAACATGTATGCTACTGTTTGCTGTGGGGTTTGATCATTGCCAGCACGACTATTCTTTGTTAATAAAACTGCACGTGGATCCTCATCTGCATTTTCCAGCATCCTACAGTTATATCAACGTGTTGTATGACCATTGTGAGGAAATGAGCTCTCTTTCACATTAGCAAACAAGGTTATGTAAAAAGCAGACAAAAACAGACTCGTTTACATAATTGTGGTTGTGTCTGTTTATTAAAACACTTTTTTTGGAAGGATTTGCACGTGTATCTGTATTTTAGATCTGCGAAAATAAACATGAAGACACACTGCTAACAGAACCATTATGTAAATTTGGAATATTGAGATGAAAGTACACTGTAAAAATATAATACGACATAAAGTCATAACAAGTGTTCTTTATGCTACGTTGATTTAAATAAGTTAATCAGGTTTCAACTAAACATTTTTAGTTATACAAAGTTTAACTTAATATTTTTAGTTAGTCAGACTGATGTGAGATGACTGGAACAGTTTAGTTGATACAACTAAATGATTTTAGGCGGCATTATTTATTTTGTAGTGTACTGTCAACATGTATGAGCAAAGTACGTTTAAGGTAAGTAATTTAACAAGTTCAGCTCCTGTCTCTTTAAATGTAAAAAAAAAAAACATCTTCAAAATTGTTTGCCTAGCTTATGATTAAATTTAATATTTCATTCACCAACAAAATTTAACACCAATGTCTTAGTCTTAGTTAAAATAAGTTTAGTTTCTACAGTCACTTCCTGCTTTGCTACTGTTCAGATGTCTTTGCCTACTGCTCTGTAGGCAAAGACATCTGAACTCTAGCTTTTATATTTTAAAAGCACTCTAGCTTTTATATTTTATACCCTAATTTTAACTCGAGCCTATCAGCACAGTGCTCAAATGATACAGCTTGACAGTCAACATTGAATCTACAAACTTTCTGGAATATAGCTTTGAAAGTAGCTAACCAAGACTGAAAACACATCTGTTTAGTTGTGCCTTTACTGAATGAGCACTGTGCTACGTCCGACAGATCAAACTATTGTTTTTCTCTTATTTTTCATTATTTTATAACCTATTTTAACGCTTTTTTATCTGTTTTTATCTGTTTTTTATCCTTTTTATTATTTGTTTTTATTTTCTTATACTTGTCTTTTTTATTCCTGTTTATGGAAAGCACTTTGAATTGCCACTGTGTATGAAATGTAGTATATAAATAAACTTGTCTTGCCTTGCCTTGCGTTACAGTGCAAATCATGACAAAAAATTGTTAATGCTAAATGCTAATGCTATTTTGGGAGAATATTTGCTGTCAAAATAAATTGCTAATGCAACATTTTTGGCTGTTTCTAAAGAACACGATTAGACATCATCCTGTCAGTCAAACTATGGGAATACTGTACGAATCAATAACTTACGTGTTACACGATATCATCCTCCAAATAATGGTGCATTCCTTCGCACTGGTTTTCTCTCAAGTAATTTTCAGGGTTTTTGTAAGGCAAATTGCCTCCCAAAATGACAGCGAGCTCTTTGCTTACAAGTTTGTGGCCATTTAAGTGGCATTTCAATGATGGTGGTCAAATGGGAAAGGCAGTACCTCATGTTTGTTTCACACAGATCAAGTGTTTATATATTTCTCATGTCTGTGAGGCAAGTATTCACTTAGATTGCAGTGCATTTGATGACTCGAGAGGATTCATAACAATGAAGCTGCAGAAACTGTCATAAAAACACACACCTGGATCAAGTCCCTCCCCTGAACCACTTGTCTTTCTATTTAGATTTGATTGGTTAGATTTGATTTTACTCGAAGGCAGGGCTTACATTGTTATAGCATCCACATTGACATTACCCATTCAAAACTATAGTGACATATTTTGTGCATTCTATAGTCTTTGGTGTAATTTCTTTGAGAAACAGAGCGTACAGATATACAGAAGGGCTCTCTTTGAAGAGACATTGTGCTTTGTAACTTTGCAGATCTCTTTTTATGCTCAAATCGATAAGTGGACCCCTCGTCTCAACTTACTCGCCACTTTAGTTCATCGCTGTCTAGGAGAAATAGTTGTGAAATTAAACCAGCTATCCATTATGACTTATCTTTTCTATAGCACCAAGAATGCTCAAGACCATTTGCTCTCCATTACATCTCAACGCTTCTTAAGAGAAACAACTGAGCCATTTCTTCTTTCCTGCAGGTGTAATTGCTCTTTTTGTTCCTCGCAGAGTTCCCTTTGTTCTGTCATTTGCTTTCACACATGTATTAGTTAATAACTGTCATCACGCTGTATTTTCATAGCTGTCTGTGTAGTAATTAGTGTTACTTTAATCTCGTTTTAATGTGCTCATAACCTTTTCCGAGAATGTGTTCTCAGATCACCATTGAGGAATGTGTTGAGGCTGTGCATTTGCTATGCGATTGTGCTCTAATAAATGAGAACTGCTGTGAATTTGAAGAAGGAGGGAGGCGGCGGAATGCAAACAGAGCAGTATCCCAGCAAGCGGTTTTGCATTTAAAAGACACCTGATAGCAAAAAATAAATAAAGAAACAAGAACAACAATGCAATTAAACATAAACACATCAAGCAGTTTTGAAATTAAGGTTTTAATTAAGCAAAAACAAAATACACATAGCCCTGTGTGAAAAAGTGTTTGTCGCCTAAATATAATAACTGCTTGAGCCCCCCTTAGCAGCAACAACTTCATCCAAGCATTTTTGAAAACTTGCAATTAGTTACAGGAATTTATTGGGGGAATTTTGACCCATTCACCTTTGCAGACTTGTTGTAATTCGGCCACATTTGGGGGTTTTCTATCATGAACTACCTTTTTAAGGTCATGCCACAGCATCTCAATTGGATTTGGGTCAGGACTTTGACTAGGCTACTCCAAATTCATAATTTAGTTTTTCACCAGCCATTCAAAAGTGAAGTTGCTGGTGTTTGTAATAGTAATTTAGCCACATTGGTGGGTTTGGAGGGTTTTCTATCATAATCCACCATTTTAAGGTCATTCCACAGCATCTCAATTGGAGTTGGGTCAGGACTTTGACTAGGCTACTCCAAATTCATAATTTAGTTTTTCACCAGCCATTCAAAAGTGAAGTTGCTGGTGTTTGTAATAGTAATTTAGCCACATTGGTGGGTTTGGAGGGTTTTCTATCATAATCCACCATTTTAAGGTCATTCCACAGCATCTCAATTGGAGTTGGGTCAGGACTTTGACTAGACCACTCCAAAGTCTTAATTAGTTTTTCTTCAGCCATTCTAAAGTAGACTTGCTGGTGTTAGTAATAGTAAATCAGCCACATTGGAGGGTGTGGAGGGTTTTCTTTCATAAACCACATTTCAAGGTAATTCCACAGCATCTCAATTGGATTTGAATCAGTACTTTGACTAGGCCACTCCAAAGTCTTCATTGAGTTTTTCTTCAGCCATTCAAAAGTGGACTTGCTGGTGTTTGTAATAGTAATTCAGCCACATTGGAGGGCTTGGAGGCTTTTCTATCATGAACCACCTTTTTAGGGTCATGTCAGAGCATCTTAATTGGATTTGAGTCAGGACTTTAACTAGGCCACTTCAAAGTCTTAATTTAGTTATTCTTCGGCCATTCAAAAGTGTACTTGCTGGTATTTGTGATAGTAATTCAGCCACCTTGGAGGATTTGGAGGGTTTTCTATCATGAATCACCTTTTTAAGGTCTTGCCACAGCAACTCAATTGGATTTGAGTCAGGACTTTGACTAGACCACTCCAAAGTCTTAATTTAGTTTGTCTTCAGCCATTTAAAAGTGGACTTGCTGGTTTTCCTTGGATCATTGTCCTGATGTTGAACCCAAGTTCACTTCAGCTTGAGGTTTCAGCTTGAGTATTTATCACAACAATTCTTCCAGGCCTTGAAGCAGCAAACCAGCCCCAGACCTTCATACTACCACCATCACCACATGTTACTGTTGATTAGGTGTTATATTCCGGCATTACTTACGTAACACATATTAAATGTTCAAATTTTTTGTCTGGTCAGTCAACACAGTATTTTCCCAAAAGTCTTGGGGATCTTCAAGATGTTTTCTGTAAAACAAGACAAGTCTTTTTGTTCTTTTTGCTCGACAGTGTTTTTTTGTCTTGGAACTCTGCCATGCAAATCATTTTTACCCGGTGTCTTTCTTATGGTGGAGTCATGAACACTCTTAAACACCTTAATTGAGGCAAGTGAGGCCTACAGTTCTTTGAATGTTGTTATAGGGTCTTTTGTGACCTCTTAGATATTGTCGCTGTGCTCTTGGAGTAATTTTGGTTGGCCAGGGGGGAAGGTTTTCCACTGTTTCATGTTTTTGCCATTGTAGATCATGGCTGTCACTATGGTAAATCTCAATTTGTTTATTTCCCATTTGTTTTAGAATCTCTTTGGATATTGGCAGGATATGTAGCTTTTGAGGTTATTTTGGTCTACCTCAAGTTAAGTCTTATTTAAATGATTTCCTGATCGCAAACAGGTGTGACAATAATCAGGCCTGGGTGTGGCTTGAAAAATTTAACATAGGTGTGATAATCCAGCCTGATCTCACAAAGAAACGTGAGAATTTTTTGTTTTGTCAGTTTAGTGGCTAATTCGTATGAAATCGTACAAGTTCAGTCGTACGAAAATGTACGATTTTAAAAAGGAGGCATAGCACCCAACCCCACCCCTAACCTCAACAGTCATTGGGTGATGTCATCATTCTAAATTGTAAGAATTAGATTGTACTAATTCATAGAAATTAGCCACTAAATCAAAAAGTTATGAATTGTCGTGAGATTGCGTTGGATAAACCAGACTTAAATTATGATTTATATATATATATATATATATATATATATATATATATATATATATATATATATATATATATATATATATATTGCTATTTACTAAATACTAAAAACAAATATTTTATACATTTGTTGTTAGACTAAAGGCAAAACACTGCAGTTTAAAGCAGTGTGTACATTAAGCTTTCAGTTTTAATATATTTTAAGATTTCCATAATGTGTGTTTTTTTATCAACCTAATGGAAATCATATATGCAAAAGGCACATTTTAGTGATAGTTATACATATATGCACATTTCTAAAGACAATTTTTTATTTATTTTATTTTATTTATTTTTTTGCATTGCATTGCATTGCAACAGCAGACAAAAAGTAAATGTAACAAATTCAAACGCTATCATGATAACATTCATTGGCATAAGTGGGTTACTCATAGCAGGACCAGTTAACCCAAACAATGAAATGACAGCAAATGCTTGCTGAGACATTAGCAAGATGAGACAAAGAGGGTGAGGTGAGGCGACTGGTGCTCTTGCTCTTTGGCCCAGCTGTGACGCATGGTGCCATGGCCTCCTGGTACATCAGTGAAATAAGCAGTGACAATGACAAGCTCGCTTCTTTATACCATAAATTACCACACACACGCACACATACATAAATTATGCTCACTTCAAATCGCATGTAATTTCCTGCTGGTGTGGAGACTCCCCGTGTGACTTCATATTTGCTTGAGCCTGGTGAGAAAATTGAGATGCAGTAGTGAGTGAAGGACACTAGGGAACATGCTCATTGGAAAGACTTGATAATTAACACAGTGCTGCTGCTTGACAGACCTCCTCCCTCAACACCAGCACAGGTGAGGCAGTGTGTTTATGACGAGCTCAGGCTCTCAGGAGAGCCGCTGGTGACCATTGAGGATATACTGTAGGATCAAACGCTTCACCACAATTACTTGAAGTAAACAAGAGAAAACATGTCAGGGTCACATTTGGAGGCAACATAATCAGAAAGTGAAATTGAGCGTTAAAGTCGCAATGTACTCTTATTTTTATATGCACAGTCGTGTTTGTTATAAATGAGGTCATTGTGCACTTCAATAATTTGTAAAAATTAATTTGCTTTCATAATATTTAATCAAACACCATAACCTCCTGAACTGGCTTTCTTCACTTACTGGTCACAAGGAATTCCTTTATGGCAGGCATAACAGTGGGTGTTTCGTTTTTTTTGCCCTAAATTTACCCCTTGTCCACTCCATCATTTTTTACACACCTCTGTGTCCGCACTCATCATAACATATATGCAGCTGAACTCTAAATAATTGGCCCTCCTGGGAAATTGTAATTATTTTTAAAAAAGTTGCTTAATTTATTAAAAAACATAATAATGTAATATATTCAACATATTTTATAATAGTTTGTATAACTAATTTATAATAACTAATTTGTTATAACTATTTTTGTATGTCTTTGCCATCATGGCAGTGCGCTATTACTCAATTTTTGACTTATTTTGTGAGATGCTAGTTTTCATCATAAAAGCTATTTACGGACTTATTTACATTAATATGTTAACAGAATTGTAGTAATTTAGCCACATTGAAGGTTTTTCTATCATGAACCACCTTTTTAAGGTCATTCCACAGCATCTCAATTGGATTCGGGTCAGGACTTTGTCTAGACCACTGCAAAGTAATTAATTTAGTTTTTCTTCAGACATTCTAAAGTAGACTTGCTGGTGTTTGTAATAGTAATTCAGCCACCTTGGAGGGTTTGTAGGGTTTTCTATCATGAACCACATTGGACTTCAATTGGATTGGACTGTCCTGCTGTAGAAACCAAGTTCACTTAAGCTTGAGGTTTCAGCTTGAGCATTTATCCCAACAATTCTTCCAGGAAGCAGCTAACCAGCCTCAGACCTTCACACTACTGGTGGTAAAACGTTATTTTCCGGCATTACTTTTACGTAACACATAATCAAATTTCAAACTTTTGTCTCGCCAGTCCACACAGTATTTTCCCAAAAGTCTTGGGGATCTTCAAGATGGTTTTTGAAAAAAAAAAAAAAAAAAAAAAAACTGGGACGAGTATTATTATTATTATTTTTTGTTTGTTCTTTTTGCTCATCAGTGGTGTTTGTGTTTTGTCTATAATTACATTTATTATAACTAAGTTGGTATTTCTTTGCCATTGTGGCAGTACACTATTACTCTATTTTTGCAAGATGCTAGTTTTCATCATAAAGAGCCTGACTTATTTAGGTTAACTAAGAAAGTCCAAGACTTTCCCCAAAATAAATAAATATTGTAGTAAATACTGTAAAAAAAATCCTCGTTCTGATAATCAGCACTTGGGAAATAATTGAAAAGTAACATTCAAAGGAGGGCTAATAATTTTGGCCTTAAAATATATACATTTATTATAACTTTATATTTACATATTTATATATTGTCCAGTGAATATGGAGAGAAAAAAGTGTTTCCAACAAACTAAGCCCAGTGTTACTTACTTTGTTCAATGGAAATGATCTAAGCTCTGCTTGAAAAGTTGACAGCATGCCTAAATGTGCATATTACTGACATTATCATGTCCTATTTGTATCTAATTGTATATCATGTTTTATAAATATCTGCACTATATGTATATTTATATGGGTATGTTACATCAATTAAGTGTATTGTTGTTCCAATGAAGTAAAACTTTTTATAGAGTGCTGTTTATTTACACTGTAGAATCTCAGTAATAAGCAAACTCAACTCAAGTTCAGAAACTGGCATATCACAAAATCTGTGTTATTGTGAGTCATATGTGTGCCAGAGGAGAATAAACACTCAAATTAAATTGTTTAAATCAAAGCAAAGGTCAAGCAGATATATGAATTTCTGTGACAAAGCAACATTTACATGCTCAGCTCAATAATTTTTGTTCACGCAAATCTTCAGCAAATGATGAATGAATAAATATTTATTTTAGGTAAACGTTAATAAATATTAACATATATTTTGTAATTGTAGATTTTAATACTACTACTACTTCTACTACTACTACTACTACTACTACTACTACTACTACTACTAATAATAATAATAATAATAATAATAATAATACTTGTTATTATTATTATTATTATTCTTATTATTATTATTATTATTCTTGTAATATAGTATATATTTTTATTATTTTATTTTCTAATGATTTAAAACATGTTAATCTATTACCATGCTGTATGTATGTAAATAAACAAACAAACATTGACTTTTCTCACACATTTTTAGTTTTTATTATTAACTCCATTATATGAATTTTAGGGTTGCATTACTTGTCTACAGACTGAACAGATTACGTGCTTGCAGAAAAAGACCCTGCTGTATATCAGTTTACTTTTAAAGCTACATTAATTCAAATGAGATTCTGAAGTGCAATAAGAATTGTGACAAGCTTATATTCTTATTTGTCAGGAAAATAGCTTCAGTGTTATTTTTTAGTCCTTTTGACTTTGCGAAAATACATCCCAAAGACTTTTTGAGACCAATTTTGTGAAATTTACTCTAAGAACCCCATTACATGCTGTAGCAAAATGATGTACTGTGTCTTTTACCAAATAGCAGGGTAGTACCGTGGTAAAATTGCATTCAGATGGTATCTCCGTGGTATTTCCGCAGAACTGCAGTGTCTAACACAGTGGTATTAACTTGTTCTGTGTAGATTCTCCTCAGACACTCATTTGCATTCCCTTTAAGCGCTCTGTTCTTTTTTTGTATTCCTGCTGGTTCTCTGTGCTCAGTCTAATGTCTCTTCTGCGCGGTTTGAGATGAGCTCGCGTTCGCTCTCGGCTGCACCTCTCTCTCAGAGCCAGTAATCAAACGCATTCTGCCTGATACATGGCCCATTACAACCACTCTCATGTTCCATTTGCCCACCACTCGCACAATGGTGTCATTATGATGGCGAAAAACTAGCGGCGCTACTGTAGCCGCACACAGTGCTTAACGCAGTCAGCACACCCAGTGAAAGATGAGCCAGAGTTATTGGCACTGAGAACAGAGCAGAGCTCATCTTAGCTGGCTAGCATATGTTTGTGTCAGTGCAAGCCTGACCGTTAGCTTACTTAGCATAGCCAATAGAAAATGAGATGCGGATGTTTGGAAGGCAGAAATGCTTTCTGTGAGGGTTCAGATTTGTTCATTTAGCTTCGTGGAAGAGTGTATGATGGGTAGTTTGCTTGAGCAGAGTGTGTGATGTGAGTGTTTTTTTTCCTTGTCATCTCAGATGCTGCCAGAATCAAAGAAACAGAAAACAAGACATCAATGTGAAATTAAGCATGCTAAAAGCAACGCATTTTTCTAGATAGAAAATTTTTTAAAAAGCATATTTAGGGCCAGTCGTATGTTACACAGGTAGCCACATTTTTGATAATCACAGCCCAGCAGGCACACAACATCATAAAACGCTAATATTAGATTAGATTTAGGTCATGACTACAGGTGACCAAAATTCAATGTTAGCCAGCGTTTAAGGACAATGTTATTTTGACGTCCAATAACAACCTCAAATTATGTTGATATTTGGTTAATTTTAGGTTGTGTTGGAAAGTGACCAAAATCCAACATCTGATAGATGGTATAGTGGTAACGTCCACGCAACGTCATTGTGTAACATGAATAGATGTTGATATTTGGTTGATTTTAGATTGATTTTAGGTTGGACGTTGGACAATGATGTAGGCCTGATGTTGGGTTCTGATGTCAACCTGATTTTCATTTCCAAACAAAATCCAATGGCCCCACAATGTTGGGGTACGTTGGGGTACAACGTCAATATGACATCATGTTGACATCCTGTGCCTGCATGGAGGGGTCAAAACTATTGATTTTTCTGTTATGACAAAAATCATGAGGATTTTGTACTGATCATAAATATATTTTGTAAATTGTGTACTCTAAATATATCAAAACATAATATTTGGTTTAAAATTTGTATTGCTGACTGCTTAACTGGAACAAATTTAAAAGTGATTGTATCGATATTTTGAAATTTTAACCCTCCTATTTGAGATTTTCTATTAGTTTTTTTGTCGACTGGATGTTTTCTATCCTAACAGACCACATTAAAAAAAAAAGCATATTTATCTTTATGACTTGTTTTGTGGTCCAGGGTCAAACATTTGGTTTAGATTTATTTTGTTTAACCAAGACTCATTCTGAAAATGTACCCCATATACATTTCTTGAGAGTGCCAAATATGTCCCAGGAGGTACGTTTTTTTGAGAATCCAAAAAACAAATCCAATTCACGCCTGCTTGTCTTGCTTAAATCCATCCAGAGGCCCCTGTCAACTGACTAATTTACAGATTGACCGATTGACTGACCCACCCTCCTCCTACCACAAACCTAATCGCCAGTGTTTTCAAAAGCAGTCCAGAAAAAGAAAAGCCCTCGCGGCAGCCTGATTTTTACCATGTTTTCAGATGTTCCCACCCTGTTATATAATTGTTTATTTTATTTTTGGGCTTTTGTTTTATCTTACCTGCTTTCTCCTCTAAACTTCAACCCCGTCATCGCGGTCAACTCTTCTCTGTGTCTCATGTCTGCCGACGTACTGTACATGACGAGCCACTGGACAAACTGGTAGCAGGATGTAAAGTTACAGTGTTAAACGATTTGTATTTTTTCACAACAGTTTGTGTGTTTCCAACATTCACCAGCACTGCCAGCAAAATAACCAGAACATCAAGTTCACTCTTAAAGTTGGCATGAAGCGAAAGTTAAGATTGTCCTTTTTTCTCTATGCACATTTACTTGAAATGTTCCTGATATTAGAAATAAATTGTAGAGCGTTGCAGGATTTCATCCTTTGGGAACCGATTGGATTGTTGGAAGACTGGAGTTGCTAACACGGACGTATGCATGAATGATTTTAAAGACACCTGTTTTTTTTAGATTTTCCTTGAACTTGAGAGATTGCTGTAATTTTCAAAACTGAAATTGTTCTCTCCAGTCTATTGGTTTGCTTTATTGATGCCAAACTGAAGAAGTGGCTCTTTGTGAAATCATTGGTAAAGCGAAACTCAATTGCACACATTTACTTGTCGGCAGCTCTTATTGTGTTTCAAAACTTGACCTGACAAGTCAAGATTAATTCTGAGTGGTAAACGGTCATGAAAACTAAATGATGATTGCTGTGGGCCCAAAGAAAAATAGGCTTTAAAGGTCTAAAGAAAAGAAAAAGTATCCTATACAACTGTTCTATCTACATTTCAATTCAGATTTTAGATTTAAATTACAAATATAAACTGGTGTAAAATTAGGGGAAATAAAATAGACTTTATTTAACATCAATAATGCACCTTTTTAGATTGCTTAAGGCAAGTTGTGTTTTCTTTAATTCTGAAATTGTTCAAAAATAATATTTTTTTTACATAACTCTTCATATATTGTGTAAAAAATAAAGATTATCTTGAAAATATAAACATGGATAGCAGCATATACTCAAACTCCATGCAACCAATAATTTTAAGTTGATCCTCCACATTTTGAACAGCACATGTGAAAGTATGTGCATTTATCATCTTATACTGTTGAACTCTTTGGTTCTTCTAGCGAATAGGAATGAGGTGACTTCAATTAAACTTGTTGTTGCATTTCTAATTATGTGTATTATTTATGACAGCAATTGTTGGCAAAGAGTAATGTAGCTGGTAAGGACAAGTGGAACATTCATATACCATTACAACAATTACAGAGAGCATGTACATAAATAATTTATTTGCAGCGCTCCAGATGTTGAGAAATGAGCAAATAATTAACACCAGTAACTCATCATAAATTATGAATAACTATACAATTCAATCGTGATGTCTCTTGTACATAAAACTACATGCGTACATTTTGTACATAAAACACATTACAATAAGCTACATTTTGACCATTTGATTTTGAGTAAAATTAAAAGAAAATGTCCTTTATTTCGGTTTGAATGTATATTTACTCTATTTACTGTTTGACATTACGTAACATTCAGTGAGTCTCTGATGGTGCTGGGTGAAAATGAGAAAACACAACAATTTATCGAACAGAGCATATCAAACAATGAATAGAGGAATTTAGAATGTAATTTTAAATAACAGAATTAAACAAAAACAGGAGTGTTTCCAAAACAAAGAAATAAATATAACAAAATGATCTAACTAAACCCCAACCCACTAAACCAGGGGTGGCCAAACTCGGTCCTGGAGGGCCAGTGTTCTGCACGGTTTAGCTCCAACACTAATCAAACACACCTGAACATGCTAATCAGCATCTTCAAGATCACTAGAAATCTAAAAGCAGGTGTGTTTGATTAGAGTTGGAGCTAAACTATGCAGGACATCGGCCCTCCAGGATCGAGTTTGCCCACCTCTGCACCAAACTAGACAACCAATGAAAAATGCAGAAACAAAACCGTAATCTTCAGCATATGCGACGCTTAACTAAACTTCTTACCTATTCCAAAACATAATTACAAATGTGACAACTCCTCCATAAATTAATACAAAAAACTATGCTGCTGAACATTACTAGTTCTCGTAAAGTTCTCGTAAAGTATGCACTGTTAGCCATTAACAAAACAAGAGCTTGATAATCCAATTCTCATTAAGATCGTTTGACAATATTCATTATTCATTTTCTTTTTGGCTTAGTCCCTTTATTAATCTGGGGTCACCACAGTGGAATTAAGCGCCTCGACTTCCCAATAATAAATACTAAATTCAGCTGCACAAAAGTATCTAATAAATAAATCACTTAAACGAAAGAGAAACTACACAACAACCACAACGACAAAAATAATATGAACACAAATGAACATGCTGGCTGACACAAGTGGCGAGCCAAGCGCTCCTGCTGAACAGCGCAGGAGCCAAGCAATCCTGCTGAACATTAGCAATCTTCATGGTGATTGACAGCCTTCTCGGCCAATGGTTGCTCACCTAGGACAGGACAGAGTACACAATGGAAGAGAGACGAGAAAGCGAAACACAAAACAGCACAAAACATATGGGAAACGTAACAGATTAATTTTGAAGATTTTGTATTAAGGGTGATGAACTGATTTGCAATAATTAACTTGATTTTATTTTAACTCATAAAAGCTTTTGATACTAAAGGGACATATTGTAAGTTTCAGGACACAACACTTAGTGGTTCTTCTAAAATCAGCTTATATAAATAACAGTCTGATCAAGCTACGGGTTCTGGAATGGCCTACTCTATGATGTAATAAGGTGGATAAGGCACTTTTACAATTATTTTTGATATTTTGGTATCAGCTTCGGCAGTACGGTGGCACAGTGGGTAGCAGGAACGCCTCACAGCAAGAAGGCCACTGGTTCGAGCTTCGGCTGGGTTAGTTGGCATTTCTGTGTGGAGTTTGCATGTTCTCCCCATGTTCATGTGGGGAGTCATGCCCTGTAGGTGAATTGAATTAACTAAATTGGCCGTAGTGTATGTGTCTGAATGTCAGAGTGTTGGGTGTTTCCCAGTGTTGGGTTGCAGCTGGAAGGGCATCCGCTGCGTAAAACAAATGCTGGATAAGTTGTTAGTTCATTCCACTGTGGCGACCCCTGATTAATAAAGGGACTAAGACAAAAAGAAAATGAATGAATGAATGAATGAATGAATGAATGTTATCAGCTTCTAGATATATTAACCAGTATATTGGTTATCAGCTTTTCAATATCGTTTATGTTGTTATTGCCAGCATTGTTTTCTCTGCTGGAAATTACTACCTACATTCCTACCGAACTACAAATCCCAGAATTCATTGCACCAATCACTCCTGCCACAGCTGACAGTCATTTGGACAACACACATACACAGCTAATGCCGAGTTCAGACTGCATGATTTTCAAAGTAGCCGTGTCGCAGATTTTTTCACACTGCATGACTATCTGGGCTAGCGTTTTGTCGCTGCTTTGTTTACACTGAAAGATGGATCGGTGACAGGGGATTTCACATTGCATGACTTTACAACAGGAAGAATCGCCTTTCACAACTTTGTCCAAACTACATGTCACAGCCAAAAACACGTAGTATATCTTTAACTACATAGTGAGAAAGAAGCCTTTAATGGGGTAGAAAATGTACATATTTGCTCACCTAGGTTTGAAGCGAATTAGCAATTTATCCTCAACTTTCTTTTTTAACTTTCTGTATGAAACGTCAGACAAGGGCACCAACAGCGCCAGATATTTAGCACACCAAATATCTCACAGACATCGTTGACTCATCGGCAATTCTCTCAGATCGGATCTTTGATAGTTCATACTGTGTGATTGTAACTTACTTGCACGAGCACCGATATGCTTATGATTTCAGGCATTTGTCGGCGATTTCTCAAAACCTGTCGGCGAGTCAAAATCGGGGCTAAAATCTTGCAGTATAAACTCGGCATAAAACTCATCATTCACTGATATACACCTTTGTTTCACACACACTTTGCTGAGATTTGTATAAGCTGCTGTATTCATTACATAGTGGTTTTCCTTCTTTCTTGTTTCCTGTGTTTTTACCTTGGACTGTTTATCGTGTTTTGACTCTTTGCCATCTGGCCTGAACTTTTGCCTGTCTTTGGAATATGCTCTTAGATCATCTTCTACACTGTATATGCTGATTTTCAATCCCTGCCTGTTTGATTATTATAAACAAAGCTGCATCTGGAACTACCCCTGTCTGCATGCCTACCATTCGCAACAGGTTATTAGCATTAATACCTGTTATCAGCATTCATATATAAATTTGCCAATATATTGCTTATCAGCATGAAAATATTGTCAGTTTTTGGTTACCCCCTCCCCAATATTCATTATTAGATTCCAAATATGTATGTCTATTTATTGGTTATCACCTACCAATTGTTTTTCATAATTTTTTATCAGCTTGCAGATATATTTACTAGTATATTGGTTATCAGCTATATTGGTTATCAGCTATATTGGTTATCAGCTTTTAAATGCTGGTCATTAGCATTATATATATATATATATATATATATATATATATATATGTATATGTCTATTTCTTTTACTTTATCAAATAGTTTTTGATAATTTGTTATCAGCTTTCTGATTTATTTACCAGTAAATTGGTTATCAGCTTCTAAACATAGGTCATTAAAGTTGATGTATAACTTATACATAGGTTATTAGCATTCCAATATATTCACCATTGCTCAAAATATTTATTTAAAATAACGGATACAACACAATTATTGGGTTTTGGGGGGCAGCTTAATAGTTTAGAGTTCAATTAACCTAAAATTGTTAAAAAAATAACATTAAGTAAACTTTATCGATTTGCGGTGGTGACCACATGAAGGAAGTGTGTGGAACCCATAATTTTAACAATTTATTAAATAACATGTTTAATACAAATGATATTAGCTTCAGTATATATCAGTTTATTGGTTATCAGCTCTCAAACTATTAGTTAGCAGCTTTCCAAATAAACAGTTACTGTATACAGCCAAATGTGGTGGCATGTTTCTGATCTGCACCTTTGGAGCGCAAATAACATCCCAGCATTCAGCTCACTGTAAACCCAGCACTTCCCGACCTGATCCGTGCATCGCTCTCAGTTTCACAACACATTTGAGTGTTTCACTTCCCATACACCTCATAACTAAATAAACAGGCAGAGTGACTATATCGCGCTAAGAGGCCGACGCGATTGACTTACACAATAAACTGCACAATAACAACATGTAATATTAATCTCCCTTGCTCTCAGCTCACGTACCAATGATTATCCCTCCGTCCACCATTATCCTCCATCGGCACGTGTACGTAAGGTTGCCCGACCTCTGCGTTAAAACCTTCGCTGTTCTCCGGGGAAGGGTCTGAGGCTTTCACGAGTGCAATTTATTGTGGATTATGCAGAGGAATTATTGAGCCCCACTCCATAAAGGAAAGCTTAGTGACAAATGAGACACTGGCGGCTGGAGTGGCAATGTAAATTGCACCTCCAAAACAAGGCAGGGGACTGCGATACTCGCTTATGGGGGAATTAGAGTAATACGTCTCCAGGAGCTTTGTGTCAGGCTGAGCATGCGAAATGGAGTATTATTTCTTAAAGGAGTATTTGTATAGGTCCTTGAGGACCCACGCATATACTGTAGTAAGTGGATGCACCATGCTTTATTACAGTTGATGTGCAGTTGAGTTCAGAAATATTAATATGCTAAAAGCATTTGATGTTGAGGATTTCATCGTTCAACACGTTAAGCATAATAGTTTCATAACTAAATTGCATGAACTAATTAATTTTATTATTATGACAGTGCCTAATTATTTAGCAAAATACTAATCAGTTTGGTAAAGCAGTCAGTTGATTTTACTTTATGTTGTAAATCGATTGTTGTAAATCATAGTGTTGTAAATGCGTCTTCTCCTGATAACATTGAAAATACTTAAATTACACTTCCAGTTTGATCATATAGATAAGATCATCAATACATCAATAGAATCTTTTGTCTAGTTTTTTTTTTTTTTTTTTTGTGTGTGTGTGTGTGTGTACACTCACAATGACAACAAGTGTGTGTGCTTTTGCAAAATTAAGATAATAATCAGTAGTCATTCTTTCTATTCTCTGTCCACGAACTGTTTTTATATCTAACATTTACTATGTAACCATTTTGAAGCAAAGGGCATGTTTAACTATAGGTTTTAGAGCAAGGCCATCTTAGAATATTGCTGTGTTTGATGTCACCAGGTTTGGTTCCCTGATATGAACAGATACAGTGGATGAGCATCGCAGAGCTGGTGCAAGATAATAATGTGTAGCTATTATGTATATAAATATGCTTATATGTTTTCTATTTTTCTTTGTTTTTAAATGACTGATCATTTGATGTGTCTTGGTCCACTCTTTGTACTACGCTTCCTGCCTGCCTGACCTTCAACAAAGTCCCATCAGTGCCCGACATTAGGGTAAAAATAAATATATTTATATGTTTGTCACTTGTTTACTCTCCATAAACACACACACACACACACACACACACACACACACACACGCACACACACACGCACACACACACACACACACACATATATATATATATATATATATATATATATATATATATATATATATATATATATATATATATATATATATATATATATATATATACATATATATAAAGATATATGCAACAGATTGCTTTAAAATTAATTAATCTGTATATACTGCTTGTATAGCTACTGTATTGATAACATTA
This sequence comes from Danio aesculapii, assembly GCF_903798145.1. NCBI lineage: Eukaryota > Metazoa > Chordata > Actinopteri > Cypriniformes > Danionidae > Danio > Danio aesculapii. The sequence continues at coordinate 51,221,196 of NC_079437.1, read as the reverse complement.
TCCTACATGCATTTTTTATGTGTTTTTAAAGGTAAATGAAGGCTATACAGTGTGTTTTAATTGCAGAGCTCCTCTATTAAAAAAAAAAAAAGAAATAAAAAAAAATCCTGCAAGTTCTAAAAGAGATCAAGCCTCAACCAGGTCAGAAAAAGTAACTCAAAAGTAACATAAAACATTACTTACCATAAAAGTAACGCAACTAGTTCATTTTTTGGAGAGTAACTTAATATTGTAATGCATTACTTTCTATATAAATATATATTTATATTAACTTATTAGGTTAACTAGGAAGCAGTATTTATTTATTTTTTCTGTAGCTAATCGAAAAAAAGTTTGAAGGGGCTAATAATATCAACCATATGTATGAAATATAACTATATAATAAAACTTACTTGATAAGAAAAAAATACTGTGAAAATACCCTTGCTCTGTTAAGTTGGAAAAAAGATTTTTTTTTCCGAATTCTGAATTCAACTTTATACTGGAGTATGACAACGCGCAGTGTCAGAGTAGATTTATAGATCAATTATGGAGATCAAGTGCTAATTCGGGGCAACGTACCAGTCCACCATACCAGTCTGCTGAGCTTTAACTGAATCACCCTGCACATTAGACAGGATGAATACATTGGACACAGATAAAGCCCTCTGTCAAATTCGGTGGAAAGATTGAGGCTAACACACCCTCATTATTCAGTAATCCGATTCATAGGCGTCTGTTAATGAGGGATTTTTGACATGCATAACAACATCAACCTGAGCGGCCCAAATTGTCCTTTTACCAAATTTGCATCTCATTAAACTGAATTTACCAGTGACTGTCATCGTTTTTGTGTGTGTGTGTGTGGTAAAACAGGAGTTTGATGGTAAAGGGCATGGAATGATATGGAGACGGAAGTGCGCGGGAGACAACAGTAATGATATTTCACGCCGTGTCTTCAGATTTTAAAAAAGAAAGAATGTGTCGATTATCTTCATTTGAGAGGCGATTACTTAAAGGGGTCATGAGGTTAACAAATGAATTAGATCTCTGGAAGCTCACTTTCCCTTCTATGCGCTAACGGCTAATTGCAGGAGTTTATTCTGGCGTTCCTGAACAGTCAGAGTGAACGATCCGTCTCTCTCTCTTCAGTGAGAGATGAAGCTGCTGTCATTACTCTTGCATTGTGCTCGCCTGAAGGGAGAATAACCACAAAATGCCTGACCGCCACTTATGAGATAAGCGCTAGCTAAGTTTACGTAATGCTAATGTAGCCACTGATAACCACAAACAGGGAACCACAACATTACTCTGAGGAAAAAGGAAATAGGGAGAGAGAAAAAATGGTACAAGGATGTTCTCTAAGCATTAATTACTATTGTTGATAGCATTTTGTGAGCATGGTTTGCGCTAGCAGACATGGGAAGTAGTGAAGTACAAATACTTCATGACTGTATTAAGTAGATTTTTCTGGTATAAGTACTTTACAGTACTTTACTATTTATTTTTTCTGCCAATTTTTTTACTTTCACTCCTTACATTTTTACACAGATATCTGTACTTTCTACTCCTTACATTTTTTTGTCGGGCTTGTTACTTTCCTTTTAATGTGTTTTGTGTCACAATCTATATTATTTCTTAAGGGAATCAGTGATGTAAACATGACTGGTAATAAGATGTGTTTTGATTGATTGGATCACAGATAAACAAGACACATTCCTATTCAAATCTGGCTTTTAAATGGGGTTAAAGTATTTTGTCCACTTCCGACCATGGTGTACAGCAAGGGTTCCCAAACTTTTTAACCACTGACCCCCAAAAATACAATGCCAGTAACTCACAACCCCCAATATCCTCTGAGGTATTAATTATAAATAAATATATAATATATATAAATCTTACACACCACACATACCAATAGGCCCTAGTCTATTCATCATTTAATGTTGAAGAATGCCATCGGAGACCATCCTACATGTTCAGTTGGTGCCTGTATTTATTTTTGATATAGATGAGTGCCGTATAGGTGTTAAAAAGTTTAACCTGATGCCATAAAATCAGTATGCTGAGTCTCTAGTATAACGTAATTACCCCAGGGGTTGCATACAATTAACTACCATTTTAATTGACTGCTATAACTTCTAACTACTATTTTTATTCTGTGGGTTATGGATAAAAAATGGTAATTCTAATAGTTTAATAAAATTAATAATAGTTTAATAAAATCCTGACCCCCACTTTGAGAACCACTGGTATACTGTACCTCTCTGATCTTTCAATCTAATACCAACACTAATCATGTTCTTCTTTTGGTAATGAATACTTTTTACTTATGTACATATTTCAGGCCGTACTTCTTTACTTTTACTTGAGTACTAAAGTGTAGTCAGTACTTCAAGTTTTACCAGAGTCGTTTTAAACATGAGTATCTGTACTGCTTGAGTAAAGGATGTGTACTTTTGCCATGTCTGTGCGCTAGTGCTACGTGGATAATGCTAGTTGGCTAACTAAATGTAAAAAGATAATTGTAGGATGCATGTTTCTGTTGAAAATAATGACGACGGCATATTTAGGGAATGGAAGACGGTGGTTACAAGTTTAAAACATCCTTTAAAGTATCTTCTGTTTTTAACAGATAAATCATATTAACAGATATATCACATGATGCATCGTTTGGGAAAAGAACGATGTAATGACGAGTCTTTCCCAAAACCGTAATTGCTTTGTTGTAGATTCATCGTTTGAACCACTTTAGTTAAAACATAAAATGTCCATAATGACACTCTAAACAAGGTGGAGTAACTGCTTCTTTAGAGAGAAAAAAAAAAACATAATTTTTGTGCAAATTATATTGTTTCACACACATGCATATAAAAGTTTTGATAAAAGCATGCACTTGTTTTCCATATTTATTGAAATATATGTAAACGGCACATACAGGGCCTAGGTTTTCTTTACAAATATTATTGAGAATGTTCCATAATCTATTCTAAAACATAAAATCACTTAGCTAACACATATTTTAATCTAATTTATAAATCATATAAATCATTAATGGTTGTAATTTACAGTAGGCTAATTAATTATTATTATTATTACTATTATTATTATTATTATTATGTAGGATATTATTTATTTATTTATTTTTTATCTTTTTGAAAAGTCTGACACGTTAAAACCACTACATAAATGTTCCAACCAATAGGTTAACACGTCATATTGGCCTACAATACAGACATTTCTTAATTAATAACCTACTATGAATTAAAAGTTGAAATAAATGAAAAATTAAATAAATGTTTTGAAAGTACACTGTGAAGGTAGCGCCATTGTCAATATGAAGAACGCTAAAACAACTGTAAAAAAAACGTTGATATCAAATAACAACTAAGAGAGATGACTTTTCATGTTTTTTTCAATCATTCAAAGGTTAAAGGTTGCTTCCAACTACAGCTCTAAAGGTGTAGGTGCAAGCGTACAAGTTTGCGATGCAGTTTGCGAATGCTCGTTGGAACAAAAGATTTGGGAAATGCCAAATTAACAAAATATGTTTATTATGACGGAACTTGCGACCTAAAGATGGTTTTTGGAAATGCACCCCTGATTGGGACGTCAAGGGTGAGTAAAATAGAGCATATGTTTTTATTTTTGTGTGAATTGTCCCTTTAAAGCTTTGCGTCATTTAAAAACAATACAAATATATATATATATATATATATATATATATATATATATATATATATATATATATATATATATATATATATATATATATATATATATTGTATTTTTATACTTTCTCTGACATGGATTTCTTTTCTTTCTGTGACATTGATTTCTTCTACAGTGTCAGTCCTAATTTTAACCCATTAAATTACAGCTTGTTTACAAAATATCAAAATGCTCTTGTTTTTGTTTGTTTTGTTCTTTTGTTCTTTTGTTTTTTTTTTTGAAAATAAATGGATTTGTAAAAGGAAATAAGGTGAAATATTACCATTTCAATCAAAATAATAATATACCTCATTTGCTCAAATGTATGCTGTTTGCATTAACAAAGCCAGAAATATCACATACAATGAAAAAAGACACAAATGTGCATATGAATGCACAATAATAATAATAATAATAATAATAATAATAATAATAATAATAATAATAATAATAATAATAATAATAATAATAATAATAATAACAGAAACAATAAGAATTATTATTATTATTATTATTATTATTATTATTATTATTATTATTATTATTATTATTATTATTATTATTATTATAAGGTGGATAACATTAAATATGTTGCTTAGTTATTTGAATTGCTTATCAAAATAGCCATTATATTGTATAGTTGTTTGTTTCATTATATGATTTTGTTGATGCTGTGACTTTAAAAAGTGCTGTCTTCATGCTAATCTTATCAGGCATCATTTTCTGCTTTATTTTGGTCTGACATGAGTTCACCATGTACTGGGTGATTGCCTTTTGCCTCAAAATAAATGAACAAACATTATCGAACGAGGCAGTGAGTGGTTCTAAGCAACCTGCGGCATGTGTAAAATAGATGTATAGCGCGTCACGCTAGATGAGTGTGTCTGCTAAGCAAATAGATAATAATGATCGCGGTGATTATAGTAATGATCTAATGCAAATGGATAATTAGGTTATTTGCCTTGGATCAAGGCTGTCTCCAGATAAATAGATCTTCAATTGCTCATCCTTCATACATCTCCCTCTCTTAGTTTCTTTTCTCATTTGCCCATTTTTATAGCTAAGAGGACAGCATTTAGTAGCTTAAAAAATAATTAATTAAGAATGTTTACACTCCCTAATACATTTTAGAGATGAGTATGACAAACAGAAGACTTAAAGGTTAGCATAAAATGGAAATTCAGGTTATTTTTTATTCATTATTATTGATCTAATTATGAACACTTCATCCATGTTTTACTGTATGACATATTTCTCTTTACTTTTGTCTGCTTAGTGTTTATTTGCATGACAGCAGTATGCTAAAATAGCTAAAACTGAAAAGATTTTACACTGCCTTTTTGAAAATGTTTAGCATATAGACTGCAGTGTTGTCAAAACAATTCACACATATCCACAAAAATGAATAAAACTGCTTATACTTATGTGTGACTATAGTCTGAACAAGTAATGCGCATAAATTTACCTTTTAACAAAATCACATTTTGTGTAAGTTCCACAGAGACAGTAGTTGTATTGTTTTCAAAAGTATTCATCAGTAAAATCCAATGCCAAAAGCAACCATTTTTTTTTTGATCTCCAAAGTGGCATTGTTGAGAAAATAAACAGCCAAAATGCAGTTTTTATGGTGTTTGACAAACCGTTCTTTAGACTATATGGATTTTTTCCCCAAGCTAACCTCCATCCAATCACTAAACAATATACGGAATGACTTCTTTATCCTACATTTAATGACCTTGTATGACAAGTAGTAATTAATCACATGAATCTGAATGCATAGAGACAATAGAAATTAAATTCTTCTTTAAATTTGAGAAAAAAAAGGCATAAATAGAAGGCTTCATTTTAAAAAATAAACAAAATTTGCATCAAAAATTACATTTAAAAATACTGACATTATATTTACACTATATGTCCTCCATGTGCAATTGTCAAATAAAACATCAAGAAAAAGTATGCTATTATGCAAAAAAAAAAAAAAAAAACATATATACAGTTGAAGTCAGAATTATTTAGCCCCCCTTGTAATTTTTGTTCTTTTTTAAATATTTCCTAAATTATGCTTAACAGAGCAAGGAAATTTTCACAGTATGTCTGTTAATATTCTTGCTTCTAGAGGAAATCTTATTTGTTTGATTTCGGTTAGAATAAAAGCAGTTTTGAAAAAAAAAAATCTAGTAAAATGTTTTTACTGTCATCATAACAAGACCCTCTTAAAATTTTCACTCTGTTATATTGCAGCCATTTTCTAAAATCATTTAAGTTATTTTTTATCATGATTAATGCACACACAATACCCCATATTGACATTTTTAGCAGATTTATTAAAAAATAAAGACTAAAAAAATAAAATATCACATGGTACTAAGTATTCAGACCTATTGCTCAGTAATTAGTGGAAGCACCCTTTTGATTTAATACATCCATGAGTCTTTTTGGGAAAGATGCAGTAGCGAAGATAAGTTTTTCACACCTGAATCTTCCTTGCAGATTCCCTCCATTTCTGTGATGGTTTAATGGTAAACGTTGGTGGACAACCGTTTTTAGGTCTCTCCAGAGATGCTCAATTGGGTTTACTCAGGGCACTGGCTGGGCCATTCAAGAAGAGTCACAGAGTTGTTCTGTAGCCACTCTTTCATTATTTTAGCTGTGTGCTTAAAGTGATTGACGTGTTGGAAAGTAAACCTTCAGCCCAGTCTGTGCCGATGGATGATCAGAAAAAATTAAATATTATGAGTGTCACAGTAAATTGTCTGAATACTTAGGAACATGTGATATTTCAGTTTTAATTTTTTAATGAATCAATGTGCAAAAATGTCCACAATTCAGTGTTTTTTTGTCAATATGGGCTGCTGCGTGTACATTAGTGTGGAACAAAAAAACTTAAATGAGCAAATGTCTGCAATATAATAAAGAGTAAAAAATTTCCTTACCCACTGTATACATTAACTAGTTTCTCAATAAATTTTTTTCTTGAGAATATGCAATTGTCAAGATCAATTATATGAATGTTCTTCTTCTTGAAAAAACAGAAGTACTCTTTAAAACATATATTACTCTTAATTATTTACGTAGAACTGTTGAATTCATGTCCATTATTTAAGACAGGAATGTTACAAGTAATCTCTTTACTAGTATAAGGAATCACTCTACTAACACAGGTCAAAATACAGGAGAAAAGACCTGTTACTACTTCCATTTCATACCAACTTTCAACCTCCATTTAAACTCTGTTTAACTTTTCTTTTCTTTTTTCGAGTAAGTGACACAACTGAGATACTAAAGAGATTACATAAGTGATTTCCCTATCCCGTGGGATCCACAGAATAAAGAGTGAGAGAATATCCTCCTATCTCTCCGCGCTGGGCAAAATATTACCATCCTCTTGACTGAAACAGCCGCACTGATGATAATGGCGGATCAGATCAGAGCAAAAAGGTCAGTCGGTGCCCTAAGGCGAGCTCATAGTGAATACCCACGCTGCACTGCTCCCCTCTCAACCAGCACGGCCTCACCGAGACCGCCTGCTGTACTGCTTCTATCGCTCCCTTTCTCTCCCTCTCTATCTCCCATCCGTCCTTTATCAGCTGGGACGGCGGGAGAGCCATTGTGCCGAGTGCAGACAGAGGCAAGATCAAAAGAGAGAGGTTGAAAGACAATTTTTTTCTTATTAACAGCTACAAAAAAGCGGGGGGAAAATAGAGACGGTGGCGCCTCGCGGGAGGGGAGCATTTTTTGACCATTAGTAGCACGCAGACAGCAGGAGGAAAGGGCTCTGTGCATAAACTTCCATGTTTGTTTTCTCTTGCCTTTTTTTTTTACCTTCCAGACTTTGATGTTTTGACTTGCCCACATGTGAGTGGGTTTTTTTTTTTTTTTTGCCATGGCCGATTTTATTGGTCACTCTCTCCTCTTGTGCCGGTGGCTGTGGGTTTTTTACTGTGCCACAGGAGAGGAGGGTAAATATCAGAGAAGGTCACAGGGAGGAGAGAGGGAGGACGGAGCGATGGCTGGAATGATGAAGGAGAAAGTGGGAAAAGACAAGCAAATGGATGGGATCTTGAATAAATCGGAGGATGTGCGAAGTGGAACCAAGATAAAATTATTTATATATATATATATATATATATATATATATATATATATATATATATATATATATATATATATATATATATATATATATGAAGAGTTCAGATGCAAAAACCTCTAGGTGTCATCTGAAATGTAACATTTTTCTCAGCCTCCTTTATTTATGTTGAAATATTTGACTTTAGAGACCAGGAAAATGACCTATTCTTTGCCATAAAAGTGATATTACTGAACATACAGAAGAGCCTGATAAAAATGCTACATTTAGAGAAAATTTTCAGATGGCATTTAGAGGTTTTTACATCTAAATTCTTCATATATGAGCTGAAGCAACAGATTTTAAGCTTATTTTGTTGGCACAACATAAATGAATTGTCTGGAACCCTGCGTTTTTATTTACAGTGTGAGGGAACATAAACCTGCTAAGATTACTGTAATAATAAAACAAATTCTGCTAAAACAGTAACATTTTATACCCTGACCATAAAATTCACACTATGTTGCTTTGATACAGAGAGTACACTAAAAAAAATGCACTTTGAATCAACTTACAATCAACTTACTTGAATCAACTTAACAAAGTTCAAGAATAATTGATTTTAGTTCAAACTATAGCATATATATATATATATATATATATATATATATATATATATATATATATATATATATATATATATATATATATATATATATATATATATATATATATATATATATGCTATAGTTTGAACTAAAATAAATTTTATATATATATATATATATATATATATATATATATATATATATATATATATACAGTTTAAGTCAGAATTATTAAACCCACTGAATTATTAACCGCCTGTTTATTTATTTTTTCCCCAATTTCTGTTTAACGGAGAGAAGATTCTTTCAACACATTTCAAAACAAAATAGTAACTCATTTCTAATAACTGATTTATTTTATCTCTGCCATGATTGTAGTAAATAATATTTGACTAGATATTTTTCAAGACACTTCTATACAGCTTTAAGTGACATTTAAACTAGGTTAATTAGGTTAACTAGGCAGGTTAGGGTAATTAGGCAAGTTATTAGATAAGGATGGCTTGTTCAGTAGACTATTGAAAATAAATAGCTTATAGGGGATATAGACAGATTTTGCCAAAGAAGCAAATTGAAAGAAGGATATTGCAGTTTGACACAGAGGAGTTGATGCCAAACTAGCGCTGATGCTGATTGCCTCTGTCCTAAATACACTATGCACCCTGGCGCAGAGTCTAACAGGGCCTATAACTTTTAACGAAGACTTATAGTGTATATGTACCTGTGAATACATTTTTGGAGAGTGCGAAATACATCCCAGGAGGTTTTTACAGTTGATATTTTTGCAAATCCTCCAGAGGCCGCTGTCGACTGACTGACCGACCAACAGACTTATCCCTCCACTCAACCCCTTCCCTAAACCCAGCTGACAGTGTTTTCAAAAGCATTGTTTGATCTGCCTACCACCTTTCATGTAATTTTCTCGCAGCCGCCTGATTTTTACCACATTTTCAGATTTTACCCTGTTAATTACTTGTTCATTTTATTTTTTTGCCATTTGTTATTATTTTACCTGCTTTCTGGAATCTCTCTTCGCTGAACTCAAACCCCGTTGTTGCAATCAACTCCGCTCCACCTACTATGTCTGCTGACATATGCAGCGAGCCACAGGGCAAACTGGTAACAGCAGAAAAGCTGTCCACACAGACATAAGCAGTAAGCTGGTATCGCAAAAAGGAACAGAAGCTGGCGGCCGCGTCATAACACCCCATAGCATTCGTTTTAAAGATGAAATGCAGCCAGACTTAAGTTGTGCTCTCCAAAAATATTTACGGGGGTACATATTCTCAATGAGCCTGTGTTGTTTACTTTAGTAGTAGAAAACTTTAGATTAAAGAACAAAGTAGAAAATTATCCTATCCATTTTAACCTCAGATCAAAGTATAATGTTGCTTTGCTAAAAAATGACTGTAATTTGTTACAGCTAAATATAAATGTATAATTATGTGAGTTTTCCCGGAGAAAAGGATGGCGGGAGATGGGTGTGAAATATGGGAGACTCCTGGGAAAAAAACAGGAGTGTTGGCAGGTATGCTGACGACAGAAGATCTGGGATCTTGTTTATAAATGTGGCTTATGCGCAAAACAGAACACATGGAAAAGTGTGCACGCCACTGCCCTGAAGAAGTTGTTATCTATAAAATAATAATAATAATAATAATAATAATAACAATTTGATGGGAGGGTGTGCGCAGCTTTAAGTAAACATATTTGACTTAAAATCAACTTTAGCAACTTTAATCAGCTACTTTATATCATCATACAAGCTATAATCATTCATAAATAAATTACTATGAATTCTGATATGGGTTCACTTTTAGTAAGGTTTCTACACAACGTTTTATAAATGAGACCGATTGTAAACAGTAGTAAACATATCAAATTTTCCTTTTTCCTCACATTTTATGGTTTACTTTTCTAGGAATATTAAAGATAGACCATCAAACAACTTCAGAACTACTGAAGTTTCCCCTTTGTGCACCACATCCATCTGGCATTAAGCCAGCAATCCATTTAAATAAATCTTATTGCTTTTTAAATGTGTTTTTCTTCTGTGATGCTGAAGAGTGGAGTAATGATGCAGAGAGTTCGATGTTGAATCTGTCACAGTCACCAGGAATCTAGCCCATGCAGATCGCTGGAGAACTTCAAATCTGCCAGCAAAATAACTACATTTCCAGTCATTCATCACTCACACACCTGACCTAGATCCCCATGATTGCAAACTGACACAGCTGAAGCACATGCACACACACTTTGCTGAGTCTTGTTAAACTGAATTGTAGACATTACGACATGGTTTCCTTGTCTTGTTTTGACCCTCGCTTTGTTTTGTTTGTTTACGTTGGTTGCTTCCTGCCTGTACTGACCATTCGCCTGCTTATTGACCACGACTCTGGATTGCCGGTATATATCTGTTTTCTCCTGTGTTGACTGTTGCTTGTCTGACCATTCTGTTAAATAAACCCTGCATTTGGATCCACACTTCCTTTGTCCAGCGTCACTTCACATTACAGAATCAAAGTAATAAACTACATTTTAAAATAAATTCAAATAAATGCAGCTTTAGTGAGCATAAAATTTAAGTTTAAGATTAAGTTTCTCTTAAGTCACTTACAGCAGACTTAAAAGAGCTTAGTTACATCTAGTGTTTGAACTGTAGTTTAATCTAAAGGCTGTTTAAAAAAGGAACAACCCCTCCAATGTTTCAATAGAAGGGGAAACAATCCTTAGTAATAACTAGGCCCACACAGAATATGTGCACACAGAAATCTGCAGGATTCTGCTGATTTTTAGCCCATCATTGATTCTGTTTATTTACTTGTGTAAATATTATTGTCTAATATGAAACATATTCATATTTACAACAGTTTGGAAAGTCATATTTTATGTGTTTTAGTAGATATATTATATGAGAGACTTGCTTTGTTTACCAAATAAAGTGGATCTAATTGGTTTTTCATTGTAAACATTAAATAAAAGTTAAAAAGGTATTACTTTTTTTTTTTATATATTAAGGTTTTAGTTATAATACTCCCAAAATCATTCCGCATAAATCTGCTGATTTTTAACACAATTTTCTGCCTCTTGATTGTTTTTATTTGTATATAATCAAGATTGTGTATTAGAGTAACTAACAAAAATATATTATTTGACTACTTCCAATTATCCAGTATAATTCTACTGAATAAAATTAAGTGCCACCATGCATTATTGTCCACTGAATACCCTGTTTTACTCATGTGATGCCCGCTTAGCTCAACCATGGCTTACCATAACAGATTTACTGTATCAGAACCTTCTGCTACTTCTTTATTTGTATCTGTATAACCTACATCATGTGACCTCACGTGTTGCGCAACCTGACTCATCCTATATTATATGGGGAAAGCAAAATAAACAGCTTAACGTTGTCTGCGAGGGTTAAGTAAAGTGGATTTGTATAAGGTTAGGGGATAGTAGATATCATTAATTCATTAGTAAACCATTATACAATTTTAATGTGAAAATGCGTGTTTGTGTGCATTGACATACATGGTTTATGAGGACAAATGTGTATGATGACATTTCTATATGAAAGGTATAACACACTCTCTGTGTCTCCATATACCCGAAAGCTTTATGTTGGGGTTGTTTGTAGAGTAATGTTAAGGGCTAGAGGGGGAGAATATAAAGTTTGTGTTGTATAAAAATCATTATGCCCATGTAGAGTCCTAGTAAACTACATATCCAAATAAGTGTGTGTGTATGTAGTAGTAGTAACAGTAGTATTAATAGTATTAGTAGTAATAGTAGTAGTAATAACATTAAGAGCAGCAGAAGTTGTAATAACAGCAGTATGAGTAGTAACAGTACTAGTAGTAGTAGTAGTAGTAGTAGTAGTAGTAGTAGTAGCAGCAATAGTTGTATTAGTAGTAGTTAAATTAGTAGTAGTAAAATTAAAACTAAAAGTAGTAGTAGTAGTAACAGTAACAGCAGTAGTATGAGTAACAGATGTAGTAGTATTAGTAGTAACAGTAGTAGTAATAACATTAGGAGGAGCAGCAGTAGTAGTAATAACAGTAGCATGAGTAGTAGCAGTAGAAATAGTAGTAACAGTAGTAGTAGTAACAGTTGTATTAGTAGTAGTAAAATTAAAACAAAAATTATTATTATTATTATTAGTAGTAGTAGTAATAGTAACAGTAGTAGTAGTAGTAGTAGTAACAGTAATAGTAGTAGTAGTAACAGTAGTAGTTGTAACAGTAGTTGCAGCAACAGTAGTAGTTGTAGTAATAGTAGTAGTAGTAATAAAAGCGGTTTATTATTATTATTATTATTATTAGTAGTAGTAGTAGTAGTAGCAGTAGCAGTAGTAGTGTAGCAGCAATAGTTGTAATAGAAATATTACTTGTAGTATTATTAGTAGTAAAAGTAGTAGTAGTAGAAACAGTGTAAATAAAAGTAGTATTAATATCATTAGTAGTAGTAAAATTAGAAGTATTAGTAGTAGTATTAACAGTGATAATATTTATATTAGAAGTAGTAAAATTAGTAGTAGTAGTAACATTAGCAGCAATAGTATTAGCAGTAACAGTAGTTGAATTATTAGCAACATTATTAGTAGTAATAACAGTAGTATTAGAAGTAGTAGTAAAATTAATAGTAGTAAATTGTAAACTAAAATATTATTATTATTATTATTATTATTATTAGTAGTAGTAGTAGTAGTAGTAGTAGTAGTAGTAGTAGTAGTAGTAGCAGCATCAACAGTTGTATTAGAAGTATTACTTGTAGTATTAGTAGTATTAACAGTAGTAGTAACAGTAGTAATATTAGCATCAATAGTACTAGTAGTAAAATTTAAACTAAACATAGTAGTTATAGTAATAACAGCAGTTTAGTACTACTAATAATAGTAGTAACAATAGTAGTAGCAGCAACAGTTGTATTAGTAGTATTAGTAGTTGTATTAGTAGAAGTGAAAGTAGTAGTAGTATTAGTAGTAGTAGTAGCAGTAGTAATAACAGAAGCATTAGTAGTACTAGTAGTAAAATAGTAGTAGTCATAGTAGTAATTGTAATATCTTTTCTAATAAATTTTTCCACATCTGTGACTAGGGAAGATCAATGGAAAGAGTGGGTAGAGAGTTATGAGGATCAAAGTAATTCCCCTCGAAGAGACACACAGGCACAAACACATACACACACACACACACACACACAGGTTCCCCTCCCAATAAACACACAGTACAGTCTGTCTGTTCTTTCTGTACGCACAGCAGGGGCAGCATTAGCTCTAATAATTCAGTGCATTTCTGTCGGGTGTTTTTTTTTCTCCCCTTTCAGCCCTGAAGGAAGAGCAGCCTCCAAGAACAAATGAAAGAAACTTCCAGACTGTGATTTATTTCATTAGGCAAATGAGATGTGTGAGCCCTCTGGCAGTACTGACTCCAAACTGTCCACTCTCTCTCTCTTTCTCTCTCCCTCTCTCTCTCTCTCTTACACTCGTTATACCTCTTTATACCTTTGCATTTATTTCTCATTTAAAAGTGAAGAATGGCCACTCTCTGTGTTTGTGCTGTGTCCTGCGGTGTGCTGAAGGTTCACATCCATGCATATGTAGCGCGTCACGTCCAATCAGTCTCTGAAATGACTGGAACAGAAGAGTTTGCCAGGGAACAGCTGTTGCTGTGTTAGTGGGGTGCAAAATGGCCGCCGTTCAGCTCCAGCCGTCTAACCGTACCTGACCGGCGTCAAGTTTGCGCCTAGAGCTCCTCTCAGTTATTTTGACTAGGAAATGAAATGAGCGGTAAAGAGCCAGCATACGTTTATCTAGTTGGTGCAATAGCGTACAGTGGCTTTACAGAATATTAGTACATTTACAACTTCTATTACCAAAAATGAGTTTTGCCTCTTTTTGACATGGTACAACATGTGGAAATGGTCTTTCTACAGCTCCTAGTTAGAATAAATAGTTTATTAATAAATTTACACCAACTTCTATTAACAAAAAAACAGTTTTGACCCATTTTAGAATAATACTATAGCAGTCTGTAGTGTGCTAGTGGTATTTTCTACAATTTTTAGTCAGACATGTTAGTTATTAGTTAATTTACAGCAAGTTATATTACCAAAAATGAGTTTTGACCCATTTTGAAGTGATACAACATGTGAAATGGTATTTTCTTCAATTCCTAGTTAGACTTGTTAGTTTATTAGTCAATTTATAGCAACTTCTATTGCCAAAAATGGGGTTTGACCCATTCTGAAGTGATACAACATCTGAAAATGTTATATGGTATATATGGTAAATTTATATATATATATATATATATATATATATATATATATATATATATATATATATATATATATATATATATATATATATATATATGGCAGCAACTTCCATTGCACGGCCAAAAATTATTTTTGGCTCATTTTTTGCTATTCTAAGTTAAACATGTTAGTTTGTTAGTAAATTTACCATAACTTATATTTACCAAAAATAAACCTTGAGCCATTTTGGAGGGATACTACAGTAGGGTGCTAGTAGTATTTTCTAGTAGACTTTTTAATTTATTAGTAAATGTGCACCAACTTCTGTTGCCAAAAAATAAGTTTTGACCCATTTTGACATGTGAAAATTTTCTTTTTTTACAATTCCTAATTAGACTTGTTAGTTTATTAATAAACTTACAGCAAGTTATATTACCAAAAATTAGATTTGACCCATTTTGAAGTGGTACAGCATGTGAAAATGGCCTTTTCTACAAATCCTAGTTAGATCCTAGTTAACGCAACTGCTGTTAACAAAAATGAGTTTTTTACTCAGTTTGGAATGATACAACATGCAACAATGGTATTTTCCACAATTCCTAGTAATACTTGTTAGTTTATTAGTAAAATTTCACCAAAAATTAGTTTTGACCCATTTTGGAATGGTACAATACATGAAAAATGACTTTTCTACAATTCCTAGTTATACTTGTTAGGTTATTAGTAAAATTACAGCAAATTTTATTATTAAAAAATGAGTTTTGACCCAATAGTGCCCAGTGGTACTATTGTAGAGTGTAGTGTGCTATTTTCTACAATTCGAATTTAGACATGTTAGTTTTAAAATAATTGCAGAGAGATCGTGTTTTGGGCTTATATCCAAACAATGCATTCAAATTCACCGAACAGCATATGTTTCATTTGTGTTTACTTGATTACAATTGCATACTTGGTGATGAAAAACTCAAAATATTTTATAACTGCACAGAAGTGTTTGCCAGGTAACAGCTGTTGATGTGTTATTGGAGACGACAGTGGCCACCGTTCAGCTCTAGCCATCTAATTGTACCTGGTAACCGCCAAGTTTTGCCTAGAACTCGAACTGAAAGTTATTTTGAGTAAACGTGATACAAAATGTGTCTCTGTTAGAGCAACAGCCAACAGCACTATCTGACTAAATTAATTACAGGGTGCTATTGTTTGTTTTACACAGATTGGCTTGAAACGATTGTTCCACTGTGACATAAAAAACAGGGTACAATGATGACTATTTACAAACCATTTACTATGACTTTTAGCTCAATAAACTCCTAACTACTCTAAAGGTAGGAGAATAAGATCATGCAGAATGTGTACTACATCGCCAGCAGCTATGGTCGCCCACTGAAGCTAACCAGTGCTGCATCCGGTCAGTACTTGGATGGGAGACCACATGGGAAAGCTAGGTTGCTGCCCGAAGTGGTGTTAGTTAGACTAGTAGGGGGCCTATCAACATGTGGTCTGTGTTGGTCCTAACAGCTCAGTATATTGATGGGAACTCTATACTGCTCAGTGAGGATGAGATGTTAAACTGAGGTCTCTAACTAATCATTATTTAATGAATTATTTAATTTAATTAATCATTAACTAATACTTTTATCTCAATAAGCTACTAATTAGCTAATAGTAGTACTACTATTACTAGTTGTCGTAATAATAGTAAGTAAGGTAGCAGTTGGGTTTAGGTATTGGTTAGGATTAGGGAGGTAAAAAAAAGGTCATACTTTATAAGTGCTAATAAACAGTTAGTATCTTAATAATATGTAATAAGCCAGTAGTAAATGGTGTGAATTTTTATTTATACTAGTGTTACCCCAATATCGAACAAATAGGCAGGTATTAAGCCATTAGTTGTGATATGCTGCTTTTAAAGTCTCTCAAAAACAGAATTGGATGGGTTACTTCAATAATTGTTAACACACACTTTTGTACACACTATCATCCGCATGTTTCTTGCCTCAGTCTGAATGTATTTGAACATTCAACAGCAAAAGTTTTAGTTTTGTTTGTGTAACCTGCCGGTCTACACCACACAACCCACTCTGAGCTGGGATTGAACTGGAAATTCTTTGTATGGGAGTTGGTTGCTCTAACAAGGAGGCTAAAGATCGTGGCCTCTGGTATCTGTCACACCTTTTCGGGCTCAGAGGAGTTAGATTTACTTCACTTGCTGGCCTCTGTTACATTTGCTTGATCGGTGGTAGATTATTGGCAAACAGCAAGACAAAATACTTGTGGTAGCAAGCCAACACCTTTTCTCACGTTAGTGCAGGAACAAAATGGCCACCATTCAGCTGTAGTCGTCTAACAGTACCTGACTGCCATCAAATACTGAATGTGCCTAGAGCTGGTCTTAGTTATTTTGAAAAAGGGCAATTGAAAATGGGCCGTGCAGTGCCAGAAAATGTGGATCTGTATGAGAAACAGCGGGCAACTCACTTTGACAGAAAGGACAGTTTCACACAGCACCTAGTCTTATTCTATTTTACCCGGATTCACTTTAAATGGTTGCTCAACCATGATAAAATATGAGACCCAGATGAGAAAAAAATTACTTGGATTACTTTAATAGCTGTTAATGAACCTGCTAATTGCAATTCTTAGATCATTTGGATGTTAATCACCTTATTCATTTGAACTCCTAGCATATGTTTTACTTTTGCTTGCTTTGTAACTACTGGATCTATTGAAGATGTGCCAAAAACTTACTTTTATGGAAAGGACAGTTTTACAGTGCACCTATTCCTATTGTACTCAGATCTTCTTCAGATAGTTGTTCTACCATGACAAAATGTGATAATACAACATCAACATCAACAACAACAACAAAAAGATAACTGACTTTAAAAAAAAGAAAAAAGAAAATTAGCTCACCATTTATTCATCCATGTCGTCTGTTGAATGCAAATCGAGATATATTGAAAAATGCTGGTTGATGATACCTAGTGTCTTCCATGGTAGTAAAAAAAATCCAATGGAAGTCAATGGGTACCATCAACCACACTGTAAAAACATGATATGTCAAAAAGTCATGACAACAAATGTTTTTATTTATTAGTTATTTTACTTTAACCTCATT
Organism: Danio aesculapii; assembly: GCF_903798145.1. Taxonomy (NCBI): domain Eukaryota; kingdom Metazoa; phylum Chordata; class Actinopteri; order Cypriniformes; family Danionidae; genus Danio; species Danio aesculapii. The sequence goes on along the minus strand of NC_079437.1, from coordinate 51,203,451 downwards.
TAATAAGTTAATCAGGTGCATTTTTTGCATTTTTTAAGTTTTACAAAGTTTAACTGTTGCAAGTTGAGATGACAGAAAAGTTCATTTGATTTAACAAAAAAAATAAAATAAAAAATAAGGCAGCAACATTCTTCAAAATAACTTATTGTGTGCTCAACAGAAGGAAGAAGCTCAAATAGGATTTAAACAATTGAAGAGTGAGGAAATGTTGGTACATTGTAAATCATTTTTAAGACAGTACAACAAAAACATAAAAAATAAATAAATTAAAAAAATCCTTATTTTCTTTCGCTTTTTCTTGTTCACCCAACTTTTGAAAACATCAGCTGCACTGACCTAAAATTATGTCAGTAATACAAAAAACATTTAGTTGGGGTAACATAAGATTATTCGTTTTTTGAAGAGATTAAAGTAGTCTCTGTAACCAAACTTTTAAGTTGTGCCAACTGAACTTTTTTGTCTGCAGAACTGTAATGTCTGAAGTTGAGTGAACAAAAAAAAACATAATCCTTATTTATAATCCTTTTGTTTTTTCTTGTTTAGTCAACTTTTGAAAACATCCATTGACCTAAAATATCTGAAGTTGAGTGAACAAAAAAAAAAAACTCTTTTGGAAATTGGTATAAAGAAATAACACATTATCAGAACAAACTATTTATTTATTTATTCATTCATTCGTTCATTCGTTCATTCGTTCATTCATTTTCTTTTCGGCTTAGTCCCCTATTAATCTCGTGTCGCCACAGCAGAATGAGCCGCTAACTAATCCAGCACATGGTTTATGCAGTGGATGCCATTCCAGCTGCAACGCATCTCTGGGAAACATCCATACACACTCACTTACATACATACACTATGGACAATTTGGCCTACCCAATTCACCTATACCACATGTCTTTGGACTGTGAGGGAAACTGGAGCACCCAGAGGAAACCCACGCAAACGCGAGGAGAATATGCAAACTCCACAAAGAAATGCCAACTAACCCAGCTGAGGCTCGAACCAGCGACCTTCTTGCTGTGAGGCGACAGCACTACCTACTGCACCACTTTGTCACCCAGAACAAACTAAAATAGTTCTATTAAAAAAATAATAATAAATAATAATAATATATAAATAAAACAAAGAGAAATGTTAACAAATTATTTATTAGACACAAAAGTAAAAACAGGACAGGAGGCAAAACAACAATAACGGTAAACAAAGACAAGGATCAAAACATGACAGGACAAACAAGGAAAATGCCTTGTAATGCTTCACAAGGAAAAACAAGACTCAGCAAAGAGTCTTTGTGAATGAGGTGTCTTTATAGTCCTAGTAATCAGTCCATCATGAGCTTCCAGCAGTGTGTGTGTGTGTAATCAGAAACTGCTTCCTCCAGCTGTGGTCAGACTAGACTTTTCTCCCCATAGATTTCCATTCATACGCATGTGAATGCGTCAGACCGGAAACGCAAGCTCGTGCGACAAGTTTCGCAGTTCGTTATGGTGCAAAGTTCAAGCTTAGTGAACTCTGACCTGCGAAATCGCATCACATGATTGTGTGAGACCATACGAAGATCAAAACATTACCTCTCTGGACAAACATTTTAAACATGGACCGATCGCTTGCTTTTTTAAATGTCTAATGGTCTTGTTTAATCCCACCCCTTTTCACAGCACCGTATGACAGAATTCCGCATGCTCAAACTCTAGTGTGACCTCAGCTTTATAGTTTGAGTATTTCAATTGAGTCATTTGAATTCTCTTTTTAATTTTGTTAGAAAAAAACTTCCATATACAGTTGAAGTCAGGATTAGTAAACCCCTGAATTATTAGCCCCCCTGTTAATTTTTTCCCCCAATTTCTGTTTAACGGAGAGAAGATTTTTTTTCAACAAATTTCTAAACATAATAGTTTTAATAACTCATTTCGAAAAACTTATTTATTTTATCTTTGCCATGAAGACAGTAAATAATATTTTACTAGATATGTTTCAAGACACTTCTATACAGATTAAAGTGACATTTAAAAGCTTAACTAGGTTAATTAGGTTAACTAGACAGTTAGGGTATAACGATGGTTTGTTCTGTAGAAAGAAAAAAAAACTTAAAGGGGCTAATAATTTTGACCTTAAAATGGCTTTTGAAACTGAGACTGAGACGTTTTCCAGAAGAAAAAAATATATCAGACAAAAAATATGAACATTTCCTTGCAATGTTAAACAACATTTGGAAAATATAAAAAAAAAAAAAAATTCCCAAGAAGGGCTAATAACTCTGATTTCAATTAACAGTCCATATGTGCTATGCTTGTCTTAAATTTGAGACAAAAATTCACATTAAAAGTCATTCTGCACCCCCCCCCCGCCCCCCCCCCCCTCATCAAAAAAAAATACAAATGAATGCTAAAAAAAATTATAAATGAATAATAATTTCAAATTATGTTACCATTATTGTAGCAGTATTTTGTTGTTGTTGTTTATAATAATAATAATAATAATAATAATAATAATAATAATAATAATAATAATAATGACATTAATGTCTGGAGGAGGTCTGAGATTCACTCAACTTGAAAAGGTTTTTCTGGGTTTTTTTTGGTTTTTCTGCTCACAAAACCTATCTTTTTAAATTACTGAAGAAAATTTTGATTTAGGTTTAGTAAGTGTGTTAAATGTAGTTGTACAGACATTTCTACAGATTTTTGCTTTTTTCAAGATTTTTTACAGTGTAGATATTTCCGTTCTGGATGAACTACCTTTTTAGCAAACAGCATTTAAATGTGATCAGCATTATGCTATCCACGTATTTAAGCCCTCAAACTGAACAACTAACCAGAGATGTATAAAGTACTAGAGACCCAGACTTAAGTAAAAGTACAAGTACTCTATCAAAAAGTGACTTGAGTAGAAGTAAAAGTGCTCTTTAAGCACCATACTTAAGTGGAAGTACTAAAGTATTCAACATTTTTTGTACTTAAGTATTGCAAGTAGTTTATTTCAAAATTTACTACTCAAGTACTGAAAGTAAAAGTACAAGTATTGTGTAATGTAGTTATTAAAGAATGCAGTCAAAAGACATCATATTGTTTTGTTTATTTTAAATCTCTTTTTTGGGGCACGTCATTAAGCAGAACGAAAAGAAACATGACTTACAATACTGTTTTTCTCTCATGCTTGAACCACAGATCTGACAGATTATAACAGCTTTAACACACACCTTTCAAAGTTGTGTGTCACAAAAACAGTCCATAATCCACTCAAAACGCTATTGAAACCCATTTTCGGAGCACAAATTACTGGTTGTAAACGCTGTAAACGAACGTTCTAATTCACTTGATTTTGATTTTATTGTAAAAAAAAGAAAACGTGTATATTACTGTGTTAAATGAAAATCTGAAATATTTTATGGCATATGGCTATGATTTAGAATTCAAAAATGTTTCATTATGATTATGTTTTAATTAAATTGGTCTTAAACTTCATATTTTATAGTATATTTATTCATTCTGGTACTTTTACCATAAACCAACATCTCAACCATTTGGTAGAGGCTGATATTTTAGAAATTATGGGATGTGTTGGGGGAAAATGTATTGATTGTGTTAACTAGTGACATTAGGAGTTAAGAAATGCAATAAATAAAAAAATTCTATTGGTTTTTTTCTTGGTGTGACAGTTAAATGGTTACTTGTAATAAAATTGTGTCCTTTAATACAGCAGTAAGATATATGAACTGTACCCTTAATTTGACCCGCTCAAAGAAAACACTCTTTCTGAATGTATCAAACAAAACTCATGCACAGAAGACAGCATGAGCATTTATAGCAAATAAACTAATGTAAATATTCTCCCGCCTGCTTTTTAAACGCTGACAGGTGAGGTCTTACACCCCTTTGATTGGTTATTGTCTTCACCTTCTCAACAGAAAGGGCTGCTATCGGCTTTAGAAATGAAAGCGTTGTTCACTGATGGCGGGAAAAACAGCCGCGGTTACAGTCTATGTATGTATAATACGCGGTTATCACAGGTAATCTATAATAGACACAGTGGAGAAAACTTGCACCTCATACACGCCCAGGTCTGGATCCACGAGTATCGCTTTAACAGCCAAGAGGAGATGAAAAGTTACCTCACAAACAGGCCAGCGGGTCAAATGTCCAAAGTGAGAGAGGCAGAGATGGAGTCTCACAACATTTCTCTGTAGTAGTGAAATAGCGGCTTGTGTGCTGTGCCGCCTTCACTCGCCCTCGCGCCTCTGTCCTTTGCCATAGTATTGCGACACCGCACATAGGAGATAAATGACGTCAGTACATAATAACCCGTTATGATCTATTGCTGAACCGATATCGACCATTTTGACACCTCTAGTAACGAGTAACGATGCAGCTCATAAAAAATCTATCGGAGTAAAAGTATTAAACTCATCGAAAATATGTACTTAAGTAAAAGTGGAAGTAGGAGAAAAAAACAATACTCCAGTAAAGTACAGATACTGCCTTTTAGTACTTAAGTACATTAGTGAAGTAGTTCTACTTCGTTACTATACATCTCTGCAACTAACTCAAATTCATCCCTATGTTTTGCTTTAGTTTTCGTGGTCACTACTAAACCACTGGCGAACAGCACCACAGAATATTAGTGTTTGCCAGGGAACAGCTGTTTTCATGTTAGCGCAAGAACAACATGGCTGCCCTTCAGCTGTAGTCAACTCCAACCGACCGCCACCAAGTGTGCGCCTAAAGCTCCTCTCTCAATTACGTTGAATAAGTGTGACGTGAAATGGGCCGTGCAGAGCCAGAAAGCACAGCTCTGGTTGGAGCAATAGCCGGCCGCCTCACTTTGACAGACCGAACAGAATTACAGGGCACTACTGCTTTTTTATTGAGCCGCAGAAGGGAAAGGCCGACAGTAAGAATTTAGGTCCTGCTATTAGTATTGATCCCTCTTCCTCATTTGTCTCTCTCGTTCTATTTTTCCGCAGGTTCTCCATCAGTGAGAGGGCGTGAGGGAAGGAGTGCCCCACATTCGAGCGCCCGCCGACCGCACTCCCCCCACCACCCTTCGCTCCGTCCACAGTATGGCTCTCGCTCTCTGGATCCTCTTCACCTGCACCATCGCCCTGAGCCACGTCAGACCCTCTGCACAGGGTTTGTAGATTATCTACTTTTCTTCAGATGACCGACAGCAAAAGACTCTCAGTTCATTGTTGGTTTTTCCACAGAGCTTCAAATGTTTTGCAGATGTTCTGCAGTTATTTTGACTAATACATCAAATCGTCACCTTAGAATTATAAAGTTCTATCTCACATTCTTGTCAAATTGAGTTATTCACAGATTCTTATTAAATGACAACTTATTTTCATTATTGGATGTTTTTTTTTTATAAGTTGTTTCCATTTTAAGACTTTTTATTTAAAAAACAAATGTTGCACATGTACTGTTTGCTATGGAATGCAAAAACTTTGAAGCTCAATATCTCAAAATCATTCAGAATGCTGATAGAACTTTATAATTCTAAGATGACGAAATGCAGAAGATGCAAATGCTTGGGCAGCCAATCAGATGTTTGGAGTTCTATTATTTATAGATTTTTTGTTAATATGAAGGCATCATCCATACTTGAGTACCTTCATTTTCTTTACCTGACCGTTGTTATTTATCGCATCATTACTTGTTATTTATTACACACGTTGATTGATTTGTGCCAGTGACATTCATTGATTATATACAGTTTTTAATTATTTATTTTTTCAAATATTTTCTAAATGATGTTTAATGAAGAGAAAATTTGAAGAGTTCAGATGCAAAACCCTCTAAATCCATCAGACCTTTTTTTCTTGTAAATGAGCATTTTCTATCAGGCTCCTCTGATTGGGTTCAGAAGTTTCATTTTATAGGTGATGATAAGGTTATTGGCTGGTAGATAAAATAACTTTTTTTCAAAAATGTCACTTTAGACAATTCTATGGTTTTTAACAAGGTGCATATATAAAAAAAAAATAGCTTAAACTATCAAATAAAACACAATGTAGTCCTACTGGGCAAAAAGGGGATGTCTCTCAGACAATTTTAGAAGCTGTCATTTATTTATTCTCACCATACGTAAGGTCTTGGTCTCTTGTTAATCCTCAAAGCATCCATGTGGGATAGAAGAACGGCATCTTAAATGGCATGTTGCCATTTAATCTATAGTAAATCAGACTCATTCAAAGTAGCGTCGCTGCGCAAAAAACCCCCCAAAAAAACCCGTTATGAATGCATGTTACACTTCTGACTGTACAGTGTGTTTCCTTTTTCTTATAATGCACAGAGTTTTGAGGTAATGGATGTTTTCATTCATTTACAGTCATTCGTTTTTCATTCGTTTACTGTCGGACAGGCTCATACATTTCATTGAACTCTGTATTTTAAAATCAAAATCAGCACGCTGCTACATTGAAAACATATGATTCGATTTGTGCCTTCTGATTGGTTCTCAGGATAAATAGGCTTTTGTTGTCAAAGGCAAGTGGCGTTTAGAGGCTTTTGCCAACAAACTGTTATTTCTGATACAGTTGCTGATACAGCAACATCTGATACAGTAAGAAGGTCGCTGGTTTGAGCCTCGGCTGGGTCACTTGGCATTTCTGTGTGAAGTTTGCATGTTCTCCCCATGTTCACGTGGGTTTCCTCTGGGTGCTCCGGTTACCTCCACAAGTCCAAAGACATGTGGTATAGATTAATTGGGTATGCTAAAAACAGTGATGGAAAGAATACAGAAAAATCATACTCCAGTAAAAGTACCATTACTTGCCTAAAAATGTAGTGCAAGTAAAGTAAAAATATCTGTTGTAAATATTACTCAAAATATGAGTATAGACCTTTTAAAAGTACTCAACAATAGTGAGTTGTGAGTATTAAAAAGTATTGTAAAAAGTTGATGTATTGGCATGTAATTAGTGGATGTGTGTACACATAACATTCTGTAGTGCCTTAATTATTGCCCAACAGACACACAACATCATAAGACGGTAATATTAGGTTCGATTTAGTTCGATGTCAGGTGACCAAAATTCTAAGGACAATATTATTTTGATGTCAAATAACGACGTCAAAAGACGTTGATATTTGTTTGATTTTAGGTTGCGTTGGAAAATGACCAAAATCCAATGTCGAGCCAACATCTTAAACCAACGTCATATTGACGACAAATACTGATATTTATTCGTCAGGTATGGCAACCAAAATCCAATGTCTGATAGACATCATATTGGTAGCGTCCACACATCATCATTAGATGTTGATATTTGGTTGATTTTAGGTTGGACGTTGGACATTGACGTCGGCCTGACGTTGGGTTCTGACGTCTTTACATTTCCAAACAAAATGCAGCGTCCCCACAACTTTGTGGTGCAACTTCAATCAGACATGATGTTGAGGTATTGTGCCTGCTGGGTGTTTAATTTCAGTCATCTTGCAGTAAACCTCCATCATATTCTCATCAGTAACATGCATCTAAACAGTCACTGGGTCAATGTGTGTAAAGATTTTGGATATCTTCTTGGACACTTTTAATGTTTCCAAACAGTTTGCTGCAATAATAAATCGCCCATGTCTTGAGGTAGTTCATTAATCCCCATAGACAAGAGAAAATAAAGTAGTGACCACAGTAAGGCATGATGACATCATATAATATTTACTAGTTAATTTTCAATCTTGTTGTCACAGTTCCAGGAAAGGGAAGGATGAGTACGGTGGCCGTAAACAACAGACTACATCATTTACACAAAACCAATAGAAGACTGAATGTAAGACACGAGCACACAATAAATGAAAAAACTTACCATGTACTCACATATGCGACATGCATTTTCCATCCCAGCGAAACCAAAACCAACTAGACTGAGATGCTGAGAATAAAACAGCAGGCCACAGACAAACACAAACAAACACAAACACCAGGATGAGATCGCGCATCCCAAGCACGGCTAAGGCAGCGCTCATACAATGACAAAGACAGACAATGATGGGAAATGTGAGTGCTTGACCTGAGAATACTCAAGCCGAGCACAACATACTAGACAAGACAGGACCATTCTTGTCAACTCTCCCATTTTTTTCCAGGGATTCTCCTGTATTTTACAGTTCTATCCCGCTATCATTCCGTAAAGGCATTTTCTCAATTTCATAATGCTCCTTTTTTTTAGTCTTTCTCTGAAGGGTGGCAATAAACATTATAGAGCCAATCCTCCATATACGCAACTCATAGCACCGAACCACCAGGGGACACCCTTTGCTCTTAAATGTTAGTCTCTTCTGTGCTTTCATTTTATTTTGCCATGAAATACATTGAAATAAATATAAAAACGGCACGATTTTTTTCCTTTCCATTACAGGTGCCGTCGCCCCTCCTATGCAATCCTCAAAACAGTCATATAGCAGTGCTAGACTGTCATCTAACGCGCTCCATAGTGATAAATAGATGCTGTTTCCCAAATGGATTCTGTACACATGAGCGGAGCTAAAGCCTGGATTTTGGGTGCTTTTTCAAACACAGCTAATTTTGTCCTGAATGAGCATAAACTGTAAGGAAAGCAATCAAACGCTTTCATTATAACATAAGATCTGTGCATTTTTTAAAGTGACACCTGTTATTTAATGTAATCAATTGGAAAATCTAAATAAATGAGAGATTCATTCGTTGCTCTTTAATCAGAATGTGTAAGTTATACAATGAAGAAAAGATTAATGAGATTTGATAGCTTGATTCTTTTTCTTTATAATAGCTTTTCATTTTAATAAGATGAACTGTTTGCTAATTTATTTGCTGCTAAAGTACGCTGTTTATTTTTTCCTTTTGTAAATAATAATAATAAAACATATTACTGACCGTTAAACTGTTTATTAACAACGAAACAGCTCCAGAAGAACAGATTAAGTAATTTGGGATTTTTATTTATTTATTTTTTGGTTAGGGAATCCCTTGTTATGATGGGCATATGCTTTATTTTGGGATATCCTTTATTTATTTTAGGTATTGACAGGACTAGTGTCCCGACCCTGCCACCAAGTCCAAAAATTAACCATAATTAACAAGACCAAAGTGGCAGAATCCTGACACTAGTAATCAGCTTAAATTGCAATTTAAAGAATCTAACTAGGTTATTTAGGTTAACAATGCAAGCTAGGGTAATTATGTAACTCATTGGACAACAGTATAATCATAGTAAATAGAGGAAAATATCTTGAGGGGGCTAAAAATAATGGCCTTGATTTTTTTTTAAACAAATTGAAACTACTTTTAGTTCAGCCAAACTAAATTAAATAAGACCTTGTCTAAAGGAAGAAAAAATAGTATACAAAATGCTATTACAATTACCATGCTTTGTTAAACTGCACTTGGGGCATATTTGAAAAATAATTTCTCAGGAGGGTTAATAATTTTACCTTATGAGCTTGACCAAAACATTGCACTTAATACATTTTTTAACATAATACATTTTGGGATTGTTTTTGTTTTAATGTCGCTCTTTATTGAACATTGATATTTTCTTTCTTTCTTTCTTTCTTTCTTTCTTTCTTTCTTTCTTTCTTTCTTTCTTTCTTTCTTTCTTTCTTTCTTTCTTTCTTTCTTTCTTTCTTTCTTTCTTTCTTTCAGCCGTTACCTGAAAGTGAAAGAATCTGTTCCAAATGTCAGACGTCATGTGTTTTCTTATATGTATGGGTCCATTAATTCGAATATAGAGTGTCAAATTTGTCATTTTAGTTGTTCGAATTGCTGGTTCGAAATCCAGTAGAGAGCGGGTTGCATTGGTAATCTGTATGGTGATGAGGTTTGGAGGTGTGAGTGTAATTGAGGCCAGCTAGTGAGAGCTGTGTGTGCAAACCTCTATTGTGTGTGCAATAGAGGTATTGGCGACAGACCCTAGAGGTCACAGTCTTTTGTGTCCTTTGGTATTGTGCCCGTGTCCCATGGCGAAATTGCTGGTTTCGAATCATACTTGGAGTGAGTTTAGTACTATTTAGGGCATTACATGACTTCTGCATCAGATTTCTACCCCACAGATAAAATAGCAGTACATCAATAAAGTGTGTATTCTAAGGTTTAGGATCTTATTTGGAAGCACACCACATTAGATCTTGCATTACATTATGTTTGGGCACATTTTGTAAGTGTTTTATCTTGTTCTGAAAGAGCATGTTTTAGTTTCAGGTTTATTTGGATAGTTTTACTGCATCTAATTCAGTTAAAACTGAGTGCTTTTATTTCTCTCTCACTTTGTTCAGTTGTTTCTTGCAATGTATTCAGCACAAGCTCATTGGAGACTTTGGCCTCAGCCTTCTAGTTTTATGAAATGTAAAATACATTGCTCCGGGTCTGTTTTGTTGCACATTTCAGAAGACAAATCCACCAGAGGTTGCTCTTTGTTTATTTATTTATTGTAAACCTTAAATACATTACTAAGGGAACAATACCGTAAAAGTAAGCTATAGAGCAAAAATTGTCCATATGAAAATGGATAGGTGAAGCAAACGTATTGGATTACAAATCATAGACATTGTTAATTTGTTTTGTCACTTGTATGTGGTGTTGTGCAAAGAACTGCACACAAAAATATACCTTTATTTATCAATAATATGCTCCTATAAATATCGCTAATGACAGTTTGTGGCATTATACTTCCCTATAGTGTTTTTTTTTTTTTTTGCAGAAACTGTCAAATGTATTTTAAATAAAGGAATAGTTCATCCGAAAATGAAAAAAAGTAGTTCCAGTGCTTTCTGAGTTTCTTTCTTCTGTTAAACACAATGCTGGAAACCTGTAACCATTGACTTCTATGTTAGGAGAAGCAACTATGGAAATCAGTGGTTGCAGGTAGGGATGCAATGGTTATAGATTGTGGTTGTACAATTATAGTCTGAGGAATAATCACAGTTTCATGGTTATTACGATTATTATGTGTTCATTAATTTCAAAACACTACTAGTTTAGAAAATCTAGGCTTGAACCAGCAACCTTCTTGCTGTCAGGCGACAGCTCTACCTACTGCGCCACCGCATCGCCATATGTACATATATTTACATATACATAGGAGACACAACTTGTATGTACATAGAGGGCTTATATGAGGATATAAAGAAGCAATACAGGAGACTTATAGGGCCTGTATGCACATATATGCACCTCAATTTTGCCTATATGTGGCATATATATATATGCAGCGTATATATTATCAATGTGCATATATACTGCATATAGGTTTCATAAATGCGCATATATTCTCAAATGGGTTTTTTCCATATGCATTGCATCCCTAGTTGCATGTGTCAAACATTTTTAAAAAGATCTACTTTTGTGTGAAACTCATAAAGGTTTGAAACAAGTCAAGGGTGAGTAAATAATGATGAAATTTAAAGTTTTGGATGAACTATCCCTTCAAGTACATGTCTGCATTGTTACAAAAATGTAAGATAAATCATTAAGTTCCAATTTGTAAGTTTTGCAAGTATCAATCATTAACACTTATTGACCAATAATAGGTAATAGTTCACTTAGTAGTTTTCTCTAAATCAAATTTGAGTGTGTTGTCATTTAATTTGATGAACAAAGTTGTTTCTCTTGTTATTGACATATAGCTCAAAATGCAATCAATGGCAGTTTACTTCAGGACTCACATTAACATCAAATCTAATAGGATTGGGTTGATAATATTGACTAAGTGATTTAAATCTACCCTTATTTATGTGAAAACATATTGATTCTTAAAATCTCTAGGGAGAAGTGTTTTGGTAAATATGTACTATTCACATAATCAATATATTTTTACTCAACTTGTTAGGGATGTCTGATATATTAGATGAATAAACCAGTTGTTTCAACAATGAACTACAGTCTAAAATAATAATTATGCCATTAGAAAGTTGACATGTGTCATATCTAATTTGGAATTTACAGTTAGCGTATTTTTAAGACTGCATTATTATATTTAAAGATAAACAGCAGTTATGTAGATTCTATTTCCATTATAGTCATGAATATGTAGCATATACAATTAAATGTGAAATTCAGAGATTATTCATTCACCAAATTATTCAGCAACTGTTACTGTTTTAGTTTGGGAAGGTCATTTTAGAGAAAGCGCCTCTGACGATAAGGGAGAGAGGGACACTGATATAGTCTCTGAAAATTTCTGCAGAAATCTAGTTTTGCATGCTTCATCAGATTTTAAATATAAACTCATTAGACACTTAGTTTAATATAATTATATATTGCCTATAATATATTATATTTGTAAGTTATTTATTGCCTTTTAAATTATGGTACAAAAAACATACCAAAAATGTGGCTATATATATTTGGACAAAGGACAAAGGACTCTAGATTAGGCTTATTTTACCAAAAAAATATGATCATGCCTTTATTTTCAATTATTTAATTAGGACAGTAAGCTCTGACTTTGCTTAGACAAAAGTCTTGTCACTTAACAGAAATAATGTACAGTATAGAATATAAAGATATGGTGCAGTGGAAAAATAATTAATATTGTGTATGACTCCCATGAGCTTGAACAACTGCATCCATACATCTTTGCAATGACTCAAATAGCTTATTAATAAAGTCATCTGGAATGGCAAAGAAAGAGTTCTTGCAGGACTCCCAGAGCTCATCAAGATTCTTTGGATTCATCTTCAATGCCTCCTCCTTCATATTACCCCATGCTCAATAATGTTCATGTCTCTATGACTGGGCTGGCCAATCCTGGAGCACCTTGGCCTTCTTTGCTTTCCGGATCTTTGATGTGGAGGCTGATTTATGAGAAGGAGTGATATTTTTGCAAATAATTGTGCAAATTAACTCTTTATTTGAAGTCTTATGCTCCATTCACACGGGGCGTCAGCTTCAATGCTTTCCATTCACTTAGAATTGTTGATGTCAGGCATTGCCGAACTGACGCTGCTATGACGATCGTGTCAGCCCCAACTGCAGACACGCCCTCTGTCAAGCGTTGACGCTGAAGCCCTGTGTGAATGCACCAATACTGTCATATATGCTGTATAAACGTATCTGTATGTATGTGTGTGAGCCGACGTGTGTATGTGTGTGTGTGTGTGTGTGTGTGCGTGTGTGTGTGTGTGTGTGTGAGTGTGATGGATGTGTGGAGGGATTCAGTAAAGCTGAAAGTGTCAGTAAAGTTGATGTGGATGGGCCTGAGGTCTAGGGGGATGGGAGTCTGTCCAGCTAGTGCCCTTCCAGTCCGACACCAGCACACCATCTGCTGCTCAATGGGGCCCGTGCCAGACCCCGAGAGCAGGGGAGCGTGCAGCTCTTGCTTGTCCAGGTATATTTGGTGGCGGCTGTATTTGCTGTGTTTAATTTGCCTGGTTCTGCTGCTGTGAATTGATGTGATGTACTCAGTGTTCCATTGGACACGTTTTGGCCGCGGGCACGAAGCCGCTTCATCAATGTGCTGTACGTGTGTGTGTGTGTGTGTGTGTGCATGAGTGCCTCCAGCTGTCTCTGTGACCTGGCTCTGGATTAATAATGCATTAATAATCAATTGAGTGTTATCAAGGTTGTGCTGCTAGCACAGGCAATTTGGAGAAATAAGGAAGCCTTCGTTCCTCTATGGGCTCATTGATCGCCTTGTGTTGCCATTAAAGTGTGCCACAAATAACACACACTCACACCGAGCACATAATTCTGTTTCTTATTTCTGCTGCTTTGTGCATTTGTGTGTGTGGATGTGTATGTTGAGTATATATAGGAGACTGAGGATGGTTTTCTCAAATTTTATACTCCACTGAATAAACACGAACACACACACACAGACACACACTATACATGTTATACATCTATAGTGTTACATAGGACAGACTTTTTAATTAAAAGCTGCTCTATGGGTCATCCTGCAAAACAGAAGAAAAAAGTAACATGGTGTCTGCAAAATAATAAATTAATCAATAAATAAATAAATAAACAAACACATCAATACATAAATAGAACCGTTTTCAACAACAAGGCTCTGTTTTAATAAATTGTATTTATTCATTTATTTATTTATTTATATTTTATTATTTTATTTTATTTTATTTTATTTTATTTTATTTTATTTTATTTTATTTTATTTTCATATTCAGAAAAAGTCATGTTCAAGTTTGTTTGACCAGCCTGATCTTATGAGGAAACTTTTTTGTCAGAGAAGTGGCTAATTCATATTGATTTATATGATGTAATGTGTATGAAAACATGCATTATTTAAAAGCAACCATTTCCCCAAACTCTAATTTTAGTCCATTGATGGAGGAGCCATTTGTACTAAAATGAATGAATGAATGAATGAATGAATGAATGGGATTGTATACATTATTATGAATTAGCCACTAAATCTAAAATTTACAAATTGCCATGAGATTGTGTTGGTTTGGTCATCTGCAGCCAATGTTTTTCCTAGGTTAAATGTGCCTTTGCACTAAGATAATAAATAATTGAACAAAAGCCTAAATTAAGTTTGTTCATCATTTAAAGTGTTTTGTGTCTCCCCTGAAGACAAAAAAAAACAAAAACAAAAACAAAACAACAGCTAAATTTGTATTGGTTTAATGATTGTTTCAATGAAAATGTTTACATTGCAATATTTTAATGAATTTTTTTTCTGCAATATGTTTTGCGATATAATTTCACCAGATAACATAAATAGCTCTATTTGCAAAGTCATGGCTTGAGATGATTTTGTAGTGGAGTGAAATACAAATACATTTTATGTATACATACATAAACTACAATAAAAAAAAAACAACAAAAAAAAAAAAACACAATGGAACAAATATTAAAGTGAAATAAACCATGCTTTTTGTTTTCTGGAGAGAACGACAGTATTCAAGTACAGAAGTTGAATACGCAAATGTAAAATAGCACTGCAGTCTTCATATAAATATAGTCTCCATATAAATAACTTAATAAAATTAATCTTTATGAAACTTCTTTATGCACTATTGCATTGCTTTAAACTGTCTTCAAATGCTCACACAGCCACAGGCCCTGAAAACACATGCGGATGTTAAACTTTCACTCTATCACGGTTAAATTCTGCACAAAATTTTTGCACAAATCTTGACCTTCTGGTCATATATAAACCTCTGGATAAATGGAGTTTGCATGTTCTCCACGTGTTCGCGTGGGCTTCATCCTGGTTTCAAAGACATGCGTTATTGGTGAATTAGGTAAGCTAAATTTTCCATAGTCTATGTGTGTATGGGGTTGAGCTTTGGACTTATGACCTACCTTGTAAAAATTAGATGTTACAAAACACCAACATGGTGCAGCTAAATATCGATATAAACCACCCTTATTTATTTACCTATTAAATAAACAAATATTATTATTATTATTATTATTATTATTATTATTATTATTATTATTATTATTATTATTATTATTATTATTATTGTGATTTAAATCTTAATATAAATTAATATTAAATAGAAAACAGTTTTATGGGTTTGGAATTATACAGTGGAAAAATCCATAAATAATGAACACATTTTGCTTTGAATTGACCCCTCAAAGGTAAACGAAAACAAAAATGAATTTATTAATTTTGTCAAATTATCATTATGATGTTGTAATTTGTGGTTAAACATTGCTCTGTAGAAACCTTAGACTCCAGTGTATATAAATGTGTAGTTAACCTTTATTTTTATTACTGCATTTGACAAGACTAACCTTGAAAATAAGACTCTGACATGCCTAAATAATAAAATCTAATTAATGCACATACTCAAAGCTTGTTTCAGTAGACTTATGATTAAAAATGAGTTTTTTTATTTAGTCTCTTTCATTTTTATTTTTGTTCCATTTTTGCAAAATGTGTAACCTGCCTCTTCACATGACAGTGTCGAGATTTAGCTTAACAAATGTGACAAATGTAGTTAAAAGAAAATCTGTTTTTTTCACTCTCAAGCACATCCAATTCTGTTACTGTACATGAATGTTATGTTTATATTTTCCCCACTCAGTTTTCAATGTTTAAATGTCAAAACTAATAATCACAAACAGCTTTAGGCATGCTCGTGTGGAACTTTGTGTTTTGTTAAGTGTGTGTATGTTGTCTGAGTGCATACATTGAAACAGACTCACTTTCTCTAAAAATAATGTACACTACCTGTCCATCCCAGTTGTAAGAGCAACAAATAATAACTTGACTTCTTGTTGATCATTTGGAAAAGTGGCAGAAGGTAGATTTTTATGATGAATCATCTGTTGAACTGCATCCCAATCATCACACATACTGCAGAAGACCTATTGGAACCCACATGGACCCAAGAAACTCACAGAAATCAGTCAAGTTTGGTGAAGAAAATATCATGGTTTGGGGTTATATTCAGTATGGGGTCGGGCGAGAGATCTGCAGAGTAGATGGCAACATCAACAGCCTGAGGTATCAAGACATTTGTGCTGCCCATTACATTATGAACCACAGGAGAGGGCAAATTCTTCAGCAGGATAGCGCTCCTTATACCTCAGCCTACACAGCCTCCTGAAAGCAAATAAGCCCAAGGTGATCCGGGATTGGCCAGCCCAATCACCAGACATGAACATTATTTAGCATGTCTGGGGTTAGATGAAGGAGGAGGCATTGAAGATGAATCCAAGATGAGTCTTAATGAACTGTCGGAGTCCTGCAAGAACACTTTCTTTGCCATAGATGACTTTTTTAATAAGTTATTTGAGTCATTGCAGATATTTTGGTAGTCATTTTGGTAAAATAAGCATAATCTAGAGGTCTTCACCTTTCATATAAGCCACCTCTAATACCAAATGATCAACTCAAGTCAAGTTATTATTTGTTGTTCCTAAAACTTGGATAGGCAACAATACTTTTGACAGATAGTGTACATACATGGCACATTCTGCTCCACTTAAATGTATAGTTCACCAAAAAAATAAAATTTAGGCAGACTTGAGTGTCTTTGTTCTGTTGAACACAAAAGCAGATATTTTGAAGAATGTGGAAATAGGCATTCAAAGTGATGTCAAATTCTGGATGATTTCCAATGGATTTCCAACAATCTTTAAAATATTTTTCTTTGTGTTCAACAGAGGAAAAAACTCAAACAGGATCGTAACAGATGGAGGATGAGTAATCGATGACCTACTTTTCAGTTTTTGGTCAACTATCCCTTTAATCCCCATATAGTTTCTTTTATCCATGTTTTCACAGTCTCTTTTTTCTCCTTGCATCCAGCATTGTCTAGTACTCTTAACAGCTCACTCAAACACTCTCCAGCATGTCTCATACTTTTTACTCTGTCTAATACTCTGACGCCTTCATGCAACACTCTCACATCTGGTATAAAATCACTCCTCCGTCTCACGCTCGCCCCTTGATCTCACACTCCTGAATTGCGGTGGAATATTCCAGTAGTCAATCTAATGCTCACTCATTTGTCAAATATTCTCTCTTGAATACTTTGTTTATGGCTTTTCTATTGAGAGAGACCTTGAGATGTTGAGTGACACAAATGAATGGCGATACGGTGGATGCTTTCATGCTTTTCTGAGATGTCGTAGGGTAAGCAGTACTGCCGATGGCTGTCGTACCGTTTGATTGATTCGCTGAGAGAGAGGATTTTCATTGTGTTTTAGAATGGTGTAATCAGTTTGAAGTCAACAGATGATGCTGTTGGTGACCCTTTGTAATACAGTATGACTGAGGCAGGATGTGCAACAACAAAGAAAATGTAGCAAAACAAAGTATAACTAACATACTGTAGTGGTAATCTAACTACAGACTACTAACTACTAACTATACACATAACCAAAGACAGACTATGCAAGTACTGAAGAAGACTTTTATTTACTAAACCTATAAAAAGGCACATTTAATTGGGTGAGTGGAGGGCCTTATGAATCTGCCATTATATGTCTTTGAAAACAGGTGATAGGTTAAGGCAAAGGGGTCATAAAAGAGCATGAGAGAGGACTTGAGGATGCAATGAGAACCATCTGTGTCAGAAAAGCATGAGATGTATAAAACATATGTTGAAACTGTCATGTATATTTGAAAAGACACATACTGTATGGGAGAGACGAGTCCAGTTTAGATGTTTGAAACATAGATACTAGTTATGATTACCACATATGAACTGTATGTGGAAAAACAGAGATGAATATCTTAGATCTGTACATTATAATGTCCAAAAAAAGAGGGGTCTTTAAATAGGGGTCATAAAGAAGTAGGAGCTGGAAGGGGCCTGTTGAACCAGGAACCAGCTGTGAAAACACAAAGGTGGGAGGAAGCAAGGATAAAGGGTATAGCAAATTTGAGGGATGGTGGATTTGTTCTGGGGAGAGACTGAGATGGGTCTGCTCCAGGCTGTCTCTGCTTTTTTAGAAAATATTCAAATAAAGTATATTCTTCTGATATTCATAGCCCCCAGTCTGAGCTTGATCCATTAAGAGAAAAGCCGGACACCACAACAGTACTTTTACATAAGACAGAACAATATTGGGCAAGATATGTGCATTTGAGGTTGAAAAAGTACATTCACAAGTAAACAATGTTTTCCTTATTGAGTACTTGCAAGATGGAGTTAAAATGTGAAGAAGAGTGTTTCTACGGGTGGTTTGTCAAACTCACTCACCTGTGTGAGGCACACACAGAAATGCACAATGTTTTATAGAGATTTAGATTGATTGTAAGAAAGTGTCAGTTGCAAATGTGTCAACCCAGGCTCATTCTGATTATGTACCCTATATACATTTCTGGAGAGCACCGAATATGTCACAGGAGCTATGTTTTTTGCAGTCTTTGTTTTTGCAAATCCACCAGAGGCCTCTTCTCACGTAAATCCAATAGAGGCCGCTGTCAACTGACTGACTAACTGACCGATACTACCACCCACCCTCTTCCCTAAACGCAACCAATAGTGTTTTCAAAAGCACATACTGACCAGTGACCACCCACTTCCCTAAACCCAATCGACAGTGTTTTCAAAAGCAATCCAGAAAAAGAAAAGAGCTCTACGCAGCCTGATTTTTACCACATTTTTAGGGTTTACCACGTTCTCACCCAGTTATTTACTTGTTTGTTTTATCAACTCCGCATCTCTAATCCTTGGACATATGCAGCGAGACAATGGACAATCTGGGAAAAGTGGAAAAGCCATCTATATGGAGGTAAGCTGTCAGCTGCTATCACGAAAAGGAATGGCGTCATAACGCCCCGTAGATTTCGTTTTAAAGACAAAATGCAGCCATATGCACTTCTGGCTACATTTCTCCAGAAATGTATATAGGGGTACATTTTCAGAATGAGCCTGTGTTGACTAATACAATTGTCAGACATTATCTACTTTATTCTCAACTACATTGTAAAAAAATATCCATAAATGAACTGTTTTCAATATTTTGTGATTCAAGTTTTTATAAATTTTTTCCCCTGTTACACTAAAAAAAGTGTTGCATGCAAAACTGTTGCAAACAATTTATTTGTGATGAATTTGACATGAACTAACAAATTAAATTTAACAATGTTCAACTTAATTTGTTTGTTTAAATTCAGCCCAAATAATTTTTTACAACCACTTAACGTAAAAAATTGAGTAAATGCAAGGAATCATCTTTGAATAATTTTTTGAGTGTATTTATGCTTTTGAATTGCATTAAAGGACCCTGATCTTTCTTCCAACAAGTTTTAAACATGAATTGCTCTATTTTAATGATCTAGGTGCAAAGTCTAAAGTGCATGGCGCAAAAGCATTAAGGGCATGTCCAAATCTACTTTTGCTGTTTTAAGAATGGAAAAATACAGTTTGCGCAATGGCACATAGTCTAACAGAGTTGTGCTTATTCTCTTAATAAGTTATGGGTGTGTTTTGAGAATAACGTACATTAAACCAATCAGAGTCTCATCTCTCATTCCCTTTAAGAGTCAGTTGCATCGCGGCATGGCACATTTGCTATTTACATGGCAGATTTTGTAAGAGGAAAAACTGAACATTTCACTAGTTAAACAGACCATCTGCAGCGCAAGGATAAAGAATGATCCTTCTCCATTTGGTCTCTATATATCTATATTGGTCTATATATTTCATTTTGTTTGTTAAGTGCAAAGATCTGGTTTCAAAACGATTTCTAAATTCAGTTCTGAAGTATGAAGTGTGCTCAAAAACGTTATATACAAACACACGTCCTATGCCCCATATGGTCCAAAAGCTGACAGGTGGACAAATCAAAGCTTGTTTTAAATAAAACAAATATAAATATGCATATAATAAATAATAAAATAATAATAATAATAATAATAATAATAATAATAATAATAATAATAATAATAATAATAATAATAACAATATTATACCAAAGCAAGTTGTCATTAATAAACTGAAAAAAGACCCCAGAGACGAAGAAGGCATGGAGGCACTGTTTTTTATATTTATGTAGAACGTAATAATGTTTGTAATAGTTTGATCCTTTAATTCTTTTTCATTTGTAAAGATATTTGCATATTGCTATACATCCTGTGTGTATTAAGCAATGTGCAAGTGTTTAAGGCGTACAACTAACGTGCTCTGCGCTGGACTTTATAAATATGCACAGTCTGTTTTAGTTTCTCAGAATAGCAACACGACAACAATGCACCTTAACACACCTCTCTTCTAGACCAGAACACCCATGAGTCTACAAAGCAGCACAAATGGATTTGTTATTTAAACAATGTTGCGCAAATTGGGAAAATTAGGGTTGCATTGGTCTAAAAATAGCAACACATCACGTCAAACACATCTTGCGCCTTACTGCGCCGGTTGTATGATAGGGCCTGAAAAGTAAAAAATTGTGACTTTTATTAACATTTTGAATAGTTTCAAGTGAAATATTGTCTAGGTTGGTGTTGTATACAATAGAAATACCTTGTAATAAGTTGCCAGTACATATGTTATTTTACCGACTTATTTGTCTATATATTATTTCACTGAAAAAAAAAGAGATTTCTGCTAAATTGTTGCCAACAATGTATATAGGCTGAATTTAAATAAACAAATTAAATTGATTAATGTTCAATTTAATTTGTTTGTTAAAATTCAGCCCAAATAAATTGTTGGCAAAAACTTACTTTAACAAAAAATTTGCAAATCCAATTAGTCATCTTTGAATCTTTTTTTTCAGTACACATTATATTATTTCTAACTGCTAAAATATCAATAAAAGTGACTTTATCAAACTCCAGAGTTGAATTTTCAACATCAAAAGTCAACAGAGCAAAGGTCAAGGTTCCATAATACAAATCACGCCCATAAATAAACCGTAAACAGAAACTGTTAATTACAGATATGTTTTACAGTGTACTTCTAAATAGTCATCAACAGAGGAAGACCTGTGTTGGTAGCCAGCAAGGACTACTAGGTTCATACCAACTGGTCAAACATTGACAGCCTTGGTTTGGAGAAATCAATCCTATACTTACACAATTGGTAAAAACAGATTTACTTGTTCAACCTCCCAGGAGCAATATTAAAAATGCCACAGTGTTCCAGGAAGTAAACATGAGTTTGTTATAGATGTATCTGCACATTAAAATTGCATTTATGAATAACTGATTTGGAATGTGGTGCTGTAGTCTAATGTATTCTTCTTGAGTGGATACTGGACAAGTCACAGAGAGTGATACGTGGACACTACTGCCAAAATCAATAAATCCATTGTGAAATCTTTTATAGGCAGCCAGGCAAAAGACACCAGGATTCTGTCTGGATTGTAACATGGTGGTTAACATGCATCAGATACTTTGACACACTGATGGAACGTTGTGCTCATGCTGACAACACTAGTTTAAACCTGCTCACAGAATTACATTGTTTCAATTCTGATACATAATTCTGATACTTCTTATGCCGATACTTGAATCTTGTACTTTTTTCTTAATACTATTACTTGACTTAAACATCTTGTTTACATAAATCCTTTTGGTTTTCTTATTATTATTTAATATATTGCTTAAAGAGCCCCTTTTATGCATATTTTGGTTTTGGGGGTCTCCAACAACAGTCTGATATGCATGTAATGTCAAAAAACGCTTTCAGTGTCTTATAATATGCATCATTTTTGCCTAATTATCCCAATGACTACCATGGTTTGTTCAGCAATTTATTTTTTCTCAAACCCCTCCTTAGCGCGATACTATCTGCACAGATTGATCCGATGACCCAGTCTATTGCAATTGGTCGACTGCGTTCAGTGTGAGACAGAGAGAAACGCCCATCATGGCTAATCAACAATTTTGAGTGCAGAGTATATGTGTGAGCCCATGCAGGCGTGCATTAAAGCAATGCAGTTTAACACCAGCATGTTGCTCTATTCTTAACCATGACACACATTCTGTTTTTATCCACAAAGCAGCTAAAGCTGAACAATTTTGAAACTAGCTATAGAAATAAACAAACACTTAAGTTGCTTACACTTGTAAAATGGAGGAAGAAACTGATCCATGAACAGTGTACTGTAAAGTTCCTGTCAAGCTCTGATATAGAAATCAATAGTCTTTTTTGATCCTTTCTTTAACAAACGGCCTACTAATCCCCCGTTCTAAGCATGTAGATTGCTGAAACACTCGTCAGTAAAAATGACGGGAACACAGCACAAGGCTGGGGCTATAATGATGAGGTAATTTTGCAAAAATAAACTTCACAGCCTCATCTTTGGGAAGGGAAAATAACACTAACTTTCCCTCACACCTGGGATCAGCCAGTGTTTGTCTTCGTCTTTTTCTTTCTACAGTGTTTGTGGGTGGGGCTGGGGGGTTCAATTTTCCCAGGTCGGCGCGCACAACAAATGGACAGCTCTTTTATAGATGAATCAATAGTTTTAAACACAGCACACTTTCAGATTTAAGCCACTTTTTTCACTTCACTTAGAGCTGTGTTACACACTGCATGGGAGGTCATTTTCAAAAACCAATAATAGGAGCTCTTTAAAAAGTTGCCAGGAAATTGTTAGTTTTATATCAAATATTCTAAAAGTAATTCAAAGGGATGGTTCACGGTTCACTCAAAATTGAACATTTACTTACTATTTACTCACCCACAATTCTTTCCAAAGCTGTTTGACTTTCTGTTTGAACATCAATTGTGATATTTTGAAGAAAGCTGGAAACTTGTAGCCATTGACTTCCATAGTCGGAAAAACAAATGCCATGGTTAAGTACATGGTTACACGTTTCCAGCTTTCTTCGACATATATTCTTTTGTGGTCAACAGGCCAAAATAACCCTCCAAAAGGTTCGGAACAAGTGGAGGATGAGTAAATGAGGACCAGTTTTTCAGTTTTGGTTGAACCATGACGTTAAACTGTCTTAAACTCACTTATTGATTTGTATTGTTGATTAATAATGGTGTGACATAGGGTCAACCAAAACCTAAACCCTATTGGAGTATATTCAGTTTACTCAAAAACACATATATGATTGGATACACTCAGGTGGAGGTGGGAGAATGCTGTGTTCTGAGATGTTTGAAATACAGCCTGACTGAATGACCTTTGTCTTTAATGCAGTGTTAGTCTCATTGTTTTTATAGTTTAAGTAATCTTAAAATCCCTGCCTGCAGGACTGAAGACAGATAAGCAAAAATGGCACATTTCAAAGCACGTGGACATGTGGCAACCAACCCTGCTGTTAAGTTAAATGAAAATGTCCGCTTTTTTCATTCTTAATATACTACCTTTTTCGACCAGAATATTGGAAGACAGAGGAGTGTTTTGGGCAACCTTTTTTTGGCAACATCCATTATTTCTGCACTTCTATTTGGTGACTAACCGTGACATTATACAACCTCATTCGACTTGTTTAATGCTATTCAACACCATCACGTGGCTTTACAGCACTTTAGTGGGGAGTAGCATTAACATCTCGTCTGGAGCATGTCTGAAACACAGCCTGCAGACTCTCAAAGACACAGGCGCAGATACACACTCCTTGTAAACAAACAGCCAAAGCAACTCCTTCATCTGTGCTTGTAAATGCTCAGATAGGCCGTGAAACAGCATTAGTGCTCTTTAATGGGATGGCGTATGGACCACTCAAGGGTGCATGATGAAGTCTTGACATGGCGGTTTCATTTAGTGCTTGTGTGTTTATTTATCTCTGTCTACGTGTGTGTGTGTGTGTGCGTGTGTGTGTGTGTGTGTGTGTGTGTGTGTGTGATTGCAGCAGACCCTCTGACTGCTCCAATCTGTCCTCATCTTACACACACTTAAGTCCTCACTTCATGGCTGCTCTTGTGGAAAACCAAAAAAAAAAAAAAAACTGCAGTCTTGTGTGGCGCACACGCACATGCACACGTTTTCTCCCTCTTTATCTCTCTTTTTCCTCCTCTTCTCGAGTTCTCATTCAGCTCTGGAGGACCAGCTGTTTTGCTGTATTTTTCTCCAAGCACTTTTCTGCCTGAATGTTTAATGAGAGAGGAATTTGTTTGGGCTGCATGGATGCTGCATTCATTGGCTTTTGAAGCAGCGAGGGCTGAATTCATACATGTGTTGGCTGATTTTAATGCATAAATAAAAGCAAAGCTCTACTGCTTAATCAGAGCCGGGATGCAGTTTGAAGGGGAGTCTTACTGTTTGCTCAATGTGCGATTTTTCTTTCTTTATTTATCTATTTATTTGGAAGTCTGTGATGTTGATTTTTAGTTGGTTGCCGTTGCTCTAATCCTCACCGCTCTTTCATCTTTCATCGCATTTACATTTTGTCATATTTTTGTTTTTCTCATTTCACGAAATGTTGTATGTCATTTTGCATCATCTTAGGGCTGCCACTAATGACTATATATATATATATATATATATATATAACAGTTATGGTGGTTCTCAATTCCAGCCCTTGAACCCCAGCACTTGAATATTTTGCCTGTTTCTCTTATTTAACACACGTGACTTAGATAACCAGCTTGTTAGATGATTGACAGGGTTCCATTTGTTGCTCTGTCAGCACAAGAAAACTATTCTTCACCCCTGAATGTTCATTCAGGGATTTGCACTACACTACATATTGTGACATCTTCACACAGACGAAACTGATTTGAAATGTGTGAAGTAATACACACCTGTAAATAAATGTGATTTAAATTCACTTACTGCACACTAAAATGCAGTTTGATTGAAAGGACTGTGCCCTCCTGAGTCTACTTCACGTGGGTACTTGATGTCAAATTAGAACAAATGTTTTTAGTGATAAGAAAAGCATACAAAATGTGCAGAGCGATGGATGACTGGAAAAGACAGCACACCAACAACTTATCTTACTTCAAAAATTATTTAGAATCTTAAGCGATTGCCTGCAAAGGCTGAGCTAAATTACAAGACAAAAAAAAAAAACCTACAGTGGCTCACGGTGGTAAAAAGTTATAAAATGATAAATTGATAAAAAAAATATTGAGGTAGACAAATTGTCGGCGTCAACTCAGTAGGCTATTTCAACAAACTGCAGCAGCCCAAATCAGTTAATTTTGTCTTCACATATGTTCATGTTTAATCTCTCTTCATCATTCCTGGAATTATGCTATTTCTCCTGTCTTCTTTTTACCAAAGTATGTCATATTTACTCTTTCTCATCCCTGTATTTATATTTTGCTTCTCATCTTGTCTCGTCTCATCTCTTATACCTGTATTTATATCTTGCCTCATCTCATCTCCTCTTTCATTCAGTTATTTATATTTAGCTTCTTGTCTCACCTCTTCTTAACTCATCTCATCTCATTTTGTTTTGTTTTGTATCGTCTTATCTCCTCTCTCATTCATGTGTTTATAGTTTATAGCCTCGTGTCTCATCTCATCTTATCTCCTCTCCTCTCTTATTTCTGTGTTCATATTTTGCCTTTCATCTCCTCTCTCATTCCTGTATTTACATGCTGCCTCTCATCTCATCTCATCTCATCTCATCTCATCTCATTCCATCTCACCACATCTCTCATTTCTGTATTTATATTTTGCCTCTCGGCTCCTCTCATCTCCTCTCTCATTCATGTGTTTATAGTTAGGCTCTTGTCTCACCTAGTCTCATGTCATCTCCTCTCATCTCTCATTCCTTTATTTATATGTTGCCGCATCATCTCATCTCATCTCATCTCACCCCACCCCATCTCATCTCTAGTTTATGTGTTTATAGTTAGCCTCTTGTCTCACCTAGTCTCATTTAATCTCCTCTCCTACCATCTCTCATTCGTTTATTTACATTTTGCCTCTCATATCATCTCATCTCACCTCATTCCATCTCATCTCTCATTCATGTGTTTATAGTTAGCCTCTTGTCTCACCTAGTCTCATCTCCTCTCCTTATCATCTCTCATTCCTGTATTCATATTTTGCATGTAATCTCATCTTATCTCGTCTCATTGCCGTATGTATATTTCTCTTCTCTTCTCTTCTCTTCTCTTCTCTTCTCTTCTCTTCTCTTCTCTTCTCTTCTCTTCTCTTCTCTTCTCTTCTCTTCTCTTCTCTTCTCTTCTCTTCTCTTCTATTTTTTCTACTTTTATAGTTTGTTTCTCCTCTCCTCTCCTCTCTTCTCCTCATGGCTCTCGGTGTACCACGGACGAGTACCATGTTCTTCAAAGCGTGAGCTGAGAGCAGTAGATCACAGACAGGTCTGTGCGAGTGAAAGGTTAATGGATGGCCTTTGAATATATATTGGGTGTGTGGGAGGAGGGGGAGTGAGCAAGAGTGGCGGCGGTGTGTTCTTTCAAATGCAGCCTTTGAAGATGCTCCTCTCTCCTGTCTGTGTGTTTTTTCAGTGTGTGTGTCTCCACTGATGAGAGACAGGGGCTACGTCTGAAGCCCTGCATTATCTGCTGTCTGGTTTGGTCTGCACATTTTCCTTTATTCGTTTTTGTGTCTCTGTGTGTGCGCGCTGTGGGATTGGCATTATGGAGACGTCTGGTTTTCACACCAATGTGTGACTGTGTCATCACTTTGTTCTGGTATGTTGCATTTACACGTGTGCTCGGGTCACTGAGTACATGTGTTTGTGTTCTCTACCGCCACTGAAAAATTATCAGCAGAACTCAAAGACAAGCATACAGAGAGACTGAGGGGAGGTAGAAAGCATATAAACAAAATATAGAAAAAAAGACATAAATGAGACCAACAATGAGGACATAACAGAAAAGCCTCAAAACCCAAAGCATGACTATTTGGAACAGAAGTAAACAAGATACACTTGTTTTGTGAAAATATGTGACCACAAAACCAGTCTAACGATGTCATGTGTATTTCTGGTAATATCCAAAAAATACATTTTATGGGTCAAAATTATAGATTTTTTGTTTCTTTTATGCCAAATATCATTAGAGTATTAAGAAAATATCATGTACCATAAATACACTCACTGGCCACTTTATTAGGTACAACTGTCCAACTGCAAGTTAACGCAAGTGTCTAATCAGCCAGTCACATGGCAGCGACTCAATGCATTTCGTCATGTTGACATGGTCAAGATGATTTGTTGCAGTTCAAACCGAGCATCAGAATGGGGAAGAAAGGTGATTTAAGTTACTTTGAACGTGGCATGAATGTTTTTGCCAGACGGGCTGGTCTGAGTATTTCAGAAACTGCTGATCTTCTGGGATTTTAAAGCACAACCATCTCTAGGGTTTACAGGAAATAGTCAGAAAAAGACAAAATATCCATCCAACTCAAATAACCACTCATTGCAACCAAAGTATGCAGAAAAGCATCAACGGACAACACGCTGAACCTTGAGGCAGATGGGCTACGTCAGCAGAAGATCACACCAGGTGCCACGGGGTCAGCTAAGAACAGGAAACTGAGGCTACAATTGCACACAGGCTCATCAAAATTGAACAACAGAAGATTAGAAAAACATTGCTTGATTTGATGAGTCTCAATTTCTGCTGCGACATTTAGATGGTAGGGTCACAATTTGGCGTCAACATGAAAGCATAGATCTATCCTTCCTTCTATCAACAGTTCAGGCTGGTGATGGTGGTGTAATGATGTTGGGGATATCTTCTTGGCACACTTTGGGCCCATTAGTACCAATTGAGCATTGTGTCAATGCCACAGCCTATTTGGGTATTGTTGCTGACCTTGTCCATTCCTTTATAAGCACATTGTACCCATCTTCTGATGGCTAAATCCAGAAGGATAACGCATCACACGTCTCGTGGTTTCTTGAACATCACAATGAGTTCCCTGTACTCAAATGGCCTCCACAATCACCAGATCTCAATGCAATAGAGCACATTTGGGATGTGGTGGAATGGCAGATTTGCATCATGAATGTGCAGCCAACAAATCTGCAGCAACTACATGATGCTATCAAGTCAATATGGACCAAAATCTCAGAGGAATAGTTCCAGTACCTTGTCCAATCTATGCCACGAAGGATCAAGGCAGTTCTGAGGGCAAAATAGGGTCCAACCTTGTAAGGTGGGCCTAAAAAAGTGGCCGGTTAGTGTATATTCAGTACAATTCCTACCACAAACATATCAAAACTTAATTTTTTGGTTAGTAATACACATTGCTATGCTCTTGATTTGAACAAATTGAAAGGCAATAGTCTCACTATTTAGATTGTGTCGAATCTTCAGATTCCAGAGTTTCAAATTGTTGTATCTCAGCCAAATATTGTCCAATCCTAACAACCACACAGCAATGGAAAGCTTATTCATGCGGTGCTCAGATCATGTAAAATCTCAGTCACACTTATGAGAGGTTTCAAGGTCCAAGGTCACATATTAATTAATTTATTCATTTTCCTTTGGCTTAGTCCCTTTATTTATCAGCGGTAGCCACAGTGGAATGAACCATTTATCCTGCATATGTTTTACACAGGGGATACCCTTCCAGCTGCAACCCAGTTCTGGGAAAGCCCTATACACTCTCGCATTCACGCGCACTCATAACATTGGGAGACCGTGCAAACTCCTTACAGAAATGACAACTGGCCCAGCCGGGACTCAAACCAATGACCTTCTTGCTGTAAGGCAACAGTGCTAACCATTATAGATGCATATACGGTTGTTATTTTATGTAATATCTTCTATTCCATATTGATGGCGATTGCTACTGAATTTATTTATGTACTGTAACCTCGCTATTTATGGACACTTTGCTTCTGAGTAAATTACAGTAGTTATGATGTGCATAGCATATTTCATCAATGTCATTCATTGATGCTTGAAAGACTGCTGAAGCATAAAAGCATTTCTTCTTTGTACTACTGTATGTTAAGTGTCGCACTTGTGTACAGAAATATAATGCTGGAGTTCATTCTGCATCAAAGAAACCCTGCAATCTGAGCGATCCCAATGGGAAAAGATAATTTCAGTGGGTCAAGATTTGTGAAAGTAACATGACTTTCATGTAGAGTAGTTGTATTTAGGCATATTAAAATGACTGCTTACTTATTCTGTACTCAACTGTTGATACAAATGATTGCCAGAGGCGGCAATTTAGTTTTACATAGCAACTTTTTATCAAAGTAAAGTGTAAATCTCGAATAATCCCCTGAAATTGTTTAATAATAAATGTTGCGAAGGCGCCTTCCGAATGTCCTTCAGACAGATAAAGAATATGGAGATTTCACTAAAAATGACATCTGGATGAAAGCACGAGTGTCAGATTAACGTTGTGACATTGTACATCTGC